>NW_015091088.1:1907588-1990608 GCF_001431845.1 Calidris pugnax | reverse complement strand
CCGTCCCGGTCCCGGTCCCCACCGCTGCCGCCGGGGCCCGGCGTGCTGCCTCCCACTGGGTCAGCCCCCTTCGGGACCCTGCCGCCACAGCGCCCTAGAGGGCCGCCCCCAGCCCAGTCCCTGCCATCGGACCCCGGGGCGCTGCCCCCTGACAGGCTGCCGCAGCCCCGGTCTCCGCCGCAGCCCCGGTCTCCGCCGCAGCCCCGCACCAGGGTGCCCCCACTGAAGGTCCCACCACCTTCAGCAGGCCCAGCGGGGCGCCCCCCCACCGGACCACCCCAGTCCCCGCTGCTGTCATCGGGTCCCAGGGGGCTGTCCCCCACCGAGCCGCCTCTATCCCGGTCGTCGCAGCCACCCCTCGCCGAGCCACCCCCAGCCCGGTGCTTGCCGCTGCTGTCCGCCCCGGCGGTGCTGCCCCAGTCCCGGTCCCTGCAGACTCTACCCACCAGCCGGTCCCCGTCCCCACCGCTTTCACCGGGCCCAGACGCGCTGCCCTCCACCAGGCTGCCCCCATCACAGTCCAGGTCCCTGCAACAACTGCCCACCAGGCCATCCCCACTCCTGCCGAGGGGATCCGGGGTGCTGAACCCAAACGGACTAACCCAATCTGAAGCCACACTGCTGCACCTGTACCGAACCCTGCTACTGCCCTCACGTCCTGGAGTGCTGCCGTCTCATCTATACGACCTCTACACTACAGCTTTGCTTCCTGAGCCACATTCATATGAAATTTATATTAAAATACAAATTTCATGACCTTCTGGCTCCCCTTTCTCATTTATACATTTCATCAACGCTTATGCTGGTCCTGTGCTGAAACTCATTTGGGTCACGCAGGTGACACAAAAGCTATTTCCTTTCTGTACGAGGCAGAACTTAAATAGTGCACAAGTGACCTTCCAGATCACAACAAATGCTCAACGCTGTTCGTACAGGAAAAATTAAAGTTGCAGGCAAATCTAAGGGTGTAGTTCTCATATTCCTTTCAGGCGCCCCAGAGGTTTACACAACCCCTGTGACCCCCCCTGCCAGGCCACCCCCATCCCAATCCCCACCACAATCCCCCACCCAGCCACCCCCATCCCAGTCCCTGCAGCCCCCACCTGCCAGGCCACCCCCATCCCAGTCCTTGCTGCCAGCACAGCTCCCCACAGGGCTCCAGGCCCCGGAGAGCAGCCCCCCAGCACCTCTGCCTGTCTTCAGGAGCATCAGGTGCCAGCTTGCTTTGCAGGACGTGCAGGGCATCACCTCTTTGCTGCCCAATGACTGTGGACGGCAGCCTCGCACAATGCCCACCAAGAGCTGCTGTAGGAATGTCACAAGCCGGGGGCTGTCGGTGCCGCTGGGGCAGCGGGAGCACGCCTGGTTGGTGGCAGTGTCAGCGGGGCGCTGGGCTCAGGTGCGGGCGCTGTTCCTGGAAGAGCCGGAGCTGGCCCTGCAGCGGGACTTCATGTCAGGCTTCACAGTCCTTCACTGGCTGGCCAAGCACGGGGACGGGCCAGGCCTGCAGGAGCTGGCAGCAGCGGCGCGACAGGCCGGGCTGGCCCTGGACGTGGATGCCCGCTCGGGCTGTGGGTACACTCCGCTGCACCTGGCTGCCATACACGGCCACCAGCTTGTCATCAGGGTGCTGGTGTTGCAGCTGGGGTGCCAGGTCCAGGTGCGGGACGGCAGCGGGCGGCAACCCTGGGAGTATCTGGGCAGCTCCACCTCAGGGGAGATCTGGCAGCTCCTAGAGGCACCCCGAGGCACGATTATGTTCCCCACCAAGCCCCTGGCCCGCAGCGTGTCCTCTGTCAGCAAGGTCTCGCTGTCTGCTGGCAGGGCAGCACTGCCTGCCTGCCTCAGGCCACAGCACGGCCACGGGGCAGCATCCCACGGATCCAGCAGCGAGAGTGACTGAGACAGAGCTCCCTGGCATCCCCTGCCAGTGGAGATGGGACCTTGGTGGCCATTGGAAGCCAGGCAGACAGAAAAAAGCTGTGAAATAGACTGAACCTATTGAAGAATGTACTTTTAAATTAATCCAGTGACCTGTTGTCTGAGCCTCTCTGCCATCCCTCCCATTTCTTTCTTTTTTAACCAGTGAGAGGATGCAACAACTCTGCTGGACCCACATCCAAACCCTTGGTAGACAAGTCCTGCACACTCCACAGGGCAGGCACCAGCTTCTGGGTGCAGCCACAATCACCAGCATTAGTGGGACCACGGTTTTGGTGTCTCAAACTCCGGTGTGAAGCTCACAGCCTGGCCCCAACTAGGGTGGAGTGCTTGCTTTTGCTTGCAGCAACAGATTGTTGTTGGTCCTGGGGTTTGCAAAACACTTGTTTACACCACCTAAATTCTGGGGAGCAGCTAAAACAGCTTCCCTTTTTAATCCCAGCAGATTAAGGACAAGTCCTGTGTTGAAAAATGCAGCTGATCAAGGTCCAGCCTTCCAGCAAGTCCTCAGAGAGTGACTAGCTTTGGCAGAGGGTGGCAGCTGGAGAGCCCCGAGTAGGGGAGGGTGTAGCACACCCACTTCATTTCTCAGCCTGTCTTGCCCACCAGCCTGTGAAGAAAGGAATGCAGGGCAGCACTGCAGCCCTGCTCCTCCCCACGACTGCCCCAGGCTGCCCGGCAGCATCGATACCGCCCCCTCCATCCTGCACCTCCAGTCCTTTCCTCACACCACAGGACTGGGAAGTGGTACCCACGTTGTGGTTAGAGCTCCATTCCCATGCCCGGGGCTGGAAAGAGTTACTGCAGGAATCCAAGTTGGGCAGAAAAGGAGCTGCACCACAATACAGGTCCCCAGCTTGTAAGGGGAAGGCAGTTTTATAACCAGAGCTGCATTTCCCCTGAGACCCCAGCCCCAAATTGCCTCTTGGGTGTTTATGTGATGGGAGTGGGTGGGATTTGGGGCCAGGTGCAAGGAAGAGATGTCCGGTGCAGCCATTCCTGAGAGTTTGCAAATAACAAGCTGTCTTTAGGAATCTCACTGGCTTACATGGATCCTATAATGTCCTCAGCTCTCTGGTTTAGCATAAATGAGCTTCTATACAGTCAAAAAATGCAGTAGGTTAATTTTTCACCTAATCTGTCTCTCCTATAGATCCTTTATGGAAGCAGGAAGAGAGCTGAGATACATGGGAGAGGGGTTCATCACTGCCTGGTTGATGCTCCTGCTGCTGGGTGATCCCAGACATAGGACCAGTGGGTGTCAGTGCCGCTGGCTCTGCTTCAGTGGGATGCTCTGGGGCAGACCAGTGCAGTAGGTGGGACTGCTCATGTATTTGAGGCATGTGCCTAAACGCCTGAAGTTTCGGGGAGGAACGGGAATCAGGGCAGCAGAACCTGACCCTTGCATAACACACATGCTGGGGAATGCCTCGAGTCCTTGCTTAAGCATTAATTGAGGTCTCCACTTTGCTTCGGGTTTATTTGAGGAAGGAATTCTTTCCTGCAGAAGGGAAGCTACTCTGCCTGACTCTGTGACCACAAAAGGTTGTGGCCTTTTCCCAGCCTGGTTTTCTCCTTTTACAGGGGAAAGAGCTCAGTAAACCATGGCAGCATTCTGTGAATGATCATTCCCCTCTGAGAAGACAACACAAGCTTGAACTTGTAAGAAATTCAACTCTGATGTGGCCTCTGAGACACTGGCATGGACATCTGGAGAGCCCTCCAGGACTACCCCACAGCAGGAGAAAAAATCCTGTGTATCTCCCTTCCTCTTAGATCCAGCTAGGGGTTATAGCCTAGATCAGCACCATCATGCAAGTGGCTATTGCCTGGTAAAGTGCTGAAGTCTTTTCCACCACATTCAGAGCCATGACCACAATTCACATCATGCACCAGGCTCCCTTGGGAGAGCACTTACTAAAGCCTTCCATGAATCTCTGCTAGCTGCTCTTAAAAGCAACCTGTTGACAGGGGTAACAGGAGTGCCACCAGAGCCTTCACGTACAGCAAGCTTCAGGGAAGAAACCCCAAATGAAAGAAGTTCGTGAGCTGACCAAAGCTGTCTGGTGGGGAGCATACTTTTACCCCACAGCCATCTACAGCTTCCAAAGAATCAAGTTTTCCCCTTACTATCTCCAGCTCTGAGACAAAGACTGAGGAGGACAGTGCTACATTGGGAGGCTCATTTTACAGCCTTTCCATGACCTTTCCCCATGACGCAAATCGAAGTATCTCTCTCTTTTTTTTTCCTGCACACTGTTGCAGACCTTGTCTGTCATCTTTTTCAGAGCAGTTTTCTGTCCCTAGCAGTGTCCAGTTCAGCAGTCTAACAACAAGCTGTGAAGGCATTTTGTGACCACTGTTTGCTCACCTGTAGAGATGACACAGACAAGCTGCTTGCCACAACTTTTAAATTATAAAGCAACACTTAGGAAGTCTGAAATTACAAAAAGCCTTTCCCTACTGGATCCATTCACTCCGATTTATCACTTTAGGATTACTTAGGAGTTCTTGGACTGCTAACATTGGTAATACTGCACAGCTCCTACACCACTTTTTAAAAGTGGTCATTTACTGCTTGTGAGAATAACCAATCTTTTAACTCACAGAACGTCTCATCCTTCAAGTTTCCTGCTGGTGAAATAAGCAACAGACAGGGCAAAACCCATCTCCGGCCCATTGTGGAAGTCAGGGCCAGGTCTTTCATCAGCCGTTCCTGGAGGAATCTGCCACCCTGGAGCACCAGGCAGGCAGGCCGATGCAGACATCACAGCTCCAGTCACAGAATCATACAATCATAGAATCGTCTAGATTGGAAGGGACCTTAAAGATCATCTAGTCCCCCAGTCCCCCAGGAATAATCCACCCCTGGCTACACACACATGCAATCTGAGCATCTCCGTTTCAAAGCGCTCCTGACCTCCTTGCTCCTTACTCTTCAGCCTGCCTGGCCCCTTCCACACCCGTGCCTGCTGCTGTTTCCTCATTGCAGGTAGACGTGGCTCCTTGCCTCACACCCAATCCAGGCATCTGATTTTGCACCACCCTGAAACACAGGACATGTCATGGATTAATGCACAGCAGGACTCTGCCCTCTCCTCTCATTGCTTTTGAAAACACACCTCCCGATTGACAGCTGATGATGATAAAGTCCATCCCTCTGCTCTCCACTGCTTATCTCTAACCAACTGCTTTGTACTCTGAAAGCTACGTCCTTCAAATGAGCAGAGTGTTTTTTCACACAGTAGTCTTTGCCCGTCACATACTGAAAAGCCTGTAAACTCTAAGCCTTACAAATGTATGGTAAAGGTAACCCCAAAAGCACAGTACCCCCCTTCTCACCACCTCCCTGCTCCTGGGGCACATGCTTTCACACCCACTCATTAGATTGCTAAAAGCGGACGGCACAGCAGAGCTGGATGTTGATCTTGATTCATGCGGCTTCTGGTAAGGTTTCAATTATGTTCCCAAATTGTGGCTCTGATTAGATTCATGCTGCAGCCTTTACTAACAGAAGTTGCCCAGGTGAGCTGGCAGTTTGATGCTCAACTATTAATGAAGTGTTTTTGTTAGTCACCAACCGTCCCTTACCTATAGGGTCTTTGCCACTTAAGCCAATAGAAAGGATTCTCAAACCACAGCAGTTGGCAAGACTAGCACTTAAACTAGCAATCATTTACACCGAATGGGGTTAACACAGCACAGAAGGGGGAGTATGTTAATTTGAGTCCAATTCTGTGGCAGATCTATTCTTTGAAGTTATGAAACTCCTCCCACTCAAAGATCAAAGCTTCCCATCTAGAAGCACACCAAACGTACACCAAGCTTCCCAATCTGAGAGCAGCAAGCCGGTCACAAATTATCATGTTTCAATCTTCGTTTTTTACAAGCCTCTGGGCAAGGACCAAATGCTAGAGCAATGGTGGGATCCCAGCTCAAATAACCCAAAAGGCTTTTATGCAATTAAATATTGTTCTTGTGCAAAACAAATGAGCAATACAGCAGAACATTGCTAACTTCAGCTAATGACCAGAACATCCTTTGTATCACAGCACTTTCTGTAGCAATGAGAAAGAGAACTTTTAGAATAAAAAAAACCACCGCAAATGCATTGAAGAGTCCACCACACAAACTTTTTTCTTCTATGACAAACACCATTCAACTTCGATATTTTATATAGAAGTCCACAGGGAGAAGAATGTCTTGCACACTTTTAACAAGTAATGAGACAACTCCAATTGCTACTAAATTCTGTTAAAACTAGATTTTCTCATGACTACATTTACTGTAAGTAGTACCAGATGGCAAGTTAGCAGGGTGGGTTTTACAAGAATGAAAAATGCCAATTAAATGTACAATTTTCTCCAACCTACATTTCCCCATTAAAATGAGAATTGTTAGCCCTTCAGGGGAAAAAAATATTGTCTTTAGAAATGGAGTCAATCTGGAGAGCACTAGAAGTTGAATTCTCAGTTTAGCTAAATTAATATCCTTCATCCCCAATATAAGGCTATTTAAGCAAACAGAACTTGTTTTGTTGTTAATAAAGAAAAAAAAATATTTTAAAATATCTACTTAAACTAATCTAACAAAAATATTTAATGATAACACATCAAAGCAAGCTACCAAAACATTTATCTTCAGTATATATATAAAAAAACAAACAATAATAGCACCATCTACAAAAACCTGTAAACGTACCTAAGAGCACTCATCCCTAACCTACACATCCCCAATCAGAGATACAGCCTATACACCTGAACATAATCATCATTCCTACCCCCTTATATAGCCTCAGTACTGGGCGAGACCTGCTTAAAAGGAGCCTGGGAAAGCTTTGTTCTTATCACACACAGTGGTTTTCTGCTGAGGTTGGAGTCCTGTTGCAGTTTATCTGGGGAGCAGCAGGATGGTAAAGTAAGAAGAAAGAAATGCTAGGTAATTTTCTGGGTATTGTTTTGTGTTTGAGGGAGTATAGTTGCATTTTAGTTGTGTTAACTTAAGAAGACCCGAAACAATTAAGCGCTCTACAAAAGCACCTAACAGGTTTTTTACCTTACTTTTAGGGAAAGCTTAAAAAAAATGATGTGAATGTAGGAAACTTTTAGTGCAAGGTGTTTCATTGTTGAGTTAAAAAAAAATACAGTGAAAAAAAGGAAGATTTTAAAAGCTAGAAGGGTAATAAGCAAATGAAGGTATTACAAAGGACAGAAAGTTAAAAGGGGTAAGTGGGGGAAAAAGATGCAGTTCCTTGTATGACTGAAGGCTTGGTTTTGGCTAACCCTGGGAGGAGTGTTACTGCCTTATGCAGTGTGCATGAAGTGCTATGGATAGGAGGCTCTGTGCTGAGGCACCAGTGTGTTAAATGCCTAACCGGGCACAGCAACTTCTAGTGCAATGGCTTGTCTGCAGAGGCACAAATGGGTGATCTTATATAGATTATGTTTTTTTATTTTTTTAGTTAGAGTGGTTAGTTTGACCTGATAGAGCAAGCCTGCTTCTGGATGGTTTAAGTAAGCTTAAGGCTTACAGTAATATATTGGATTTTGGCAAAGTCAAGATACTTAAACTCTGGATGTCCCTTAGGACTTCCTTACTGTACAGCCTGTTCATAAAACACAAGCAGAACAAAATCTGTGTTTGTGGAATACATCTTTACTCTGCTATTAATTTTCTTAGCTCTGATGGCACTGAAGAAATTGATAAAAATGCTTATGGCAGATTGGGCTGATAAGATTTCTGATGCTTTTGTCTCTGTGGGATAGTGTTTCCTAAGCAGATATGTTCTAGGTGTTCAAAGGCCACACAAGCTGTTTAAAAGGAAACTTTTAAAAAAAGTCATCATTTCTGTTGTGAAGGAAACACCCATCAAAACTATTCATAAGTTCCTCCACACAGGTATGTCCATCTGTGGGGACTGGCTTCAGCCTGCATTTCTAATGCTACCATGGGAAGCAATGACCAAAGCCCTTTAAGATGTCACAGTAGCTTCCTCCTTGCAGCTGGGTCTTTGGCAAAGTGGTTGCTTGTTTAAGTCTTTCTTTCAGTTCTTCTGAGACGCAGCTCTAGACTTGAGGAATGTTCTGATTAATTTGATACCAAAATAGGTAGTTTATGGTCTTTAATGTAGCCCAGAATATTCTAGTGAAAGTGGGGAATGAAAAGAATTTGCATTAGTATGTGTCTTGGGCCTGGAGTCCCATAATAACGCCGCAGGGGACAAATAGCTTTGCACAGCCAAGCACAGAGCAGGCGTTATCACAGGTTGTCCAAAGTCCGCATGGGAGTTGCATGGCGCTGGTAAATAGAGGAGATTGCTTAGGGGAAATGGGAAGGTCTTGAGCCTCTGAGAGAGAGGGCAAGAAACACCTCCCAGGTGGTAATGGGGAGTTTTGTTGCCACAGCCACGCAGAGCTGTGCTCCCTCCAATAACAAACACTTCACCCTCCTTATCTCCCTAGTGTTTTTTGCACTGCCTGGTGATGGTATCTAAAGCGTGAGGATTTGGGCTGCTCTCTTATCAGAGGTAAAGGACTTCATGGGGCTGCAGCCTTTGTCTAAAGGGCTGACAGCAGCCTTGCTGTTTTGGCACCCTGTCCTTGGCCACCAGGAGCCAGCACTTAGTACTGTGGTTTGTCTCTGCTCCTGGCCCTGAAACAAAACAGGGAGCTGATAAGGGTGAGGGCAGAGTTTGTCGTCAGAGCCAGGTGGTTTGCAAACCTGCTAGTGGTGAGGGAGGACAGCAGGGCTCCACAGCAAAAGCCCAAGGGAAAGTGCTGCTGCTCGCTTGCAGCCTGTAGTGCTTTGGTAGGGGCTATGGAGAGCTTGGAGGCAGCAGCAGTCCCTCCCCTGTACCCTCACTGGTTTCCTATTTTGCAGCTTCAGTCTCCCTGTGACTTTACCCAGGGGAAAGCCTGCCTGTCACTGTGGATTGCTTCATATTCCTGACTGGCTGTGCCAGAGCCTCTGGTTCAGCCCACACATGCATCCACGTACACAGGCTGGGCAATCAAGGTGGGATTCTGACTTGACCCCCGAAATGGTACTACATCCTGTGTCTGAATGAGGTCCTGTCCCTTCCCCAGTGTCTGTGCTCATGCCAAGTGGCATCAAGTCACCCCAAAGGCAGAAGACCTTCATTAGACATGTGCTGGATGTCACTTAAGTGAGTAAGATGCAAATCCATGCAAATATCGGAATGGGATTAACTCTGATGTAAGAAAACATGTATGAAACAGTCCAACTGCATTAAGAAATAATCATGTTCTTTTCCTTCCTAGACAGCTTCCTGTATTAAAATATTTCATCATTTGAGTTTCCAGCCTTGTTTGTGAGTCACAACATCAGTGACAAAGAAGGTAAAGCCTGAATCTTGTCTAGCATATTTTTTTGCTGGGGGTTTCTAAGCCACAAGCCTATAAACTTGTATTTGTTCTCCCCATCTGAGTCCTGCTCGTTACAGTCCACAGGCAAAGGTAAGAATGTACCATAGCACCAGGAGACACTAGCTTACAGCAAGCATAAGAAGTTGACAAAAACCATCAGACATTCTGAAATATAAAGCCTCTTTTCTCAAGAGAGAGTATGAGCAACATTGTTCCATAACATATAGTATGTATATGTCAAAACACATCTGCTTCCAGAAGATGATGAGCCACTGCATGGCACTGTAGAAAGTTGTACATATCATTGACTAGATAGAGCTTATTTGTTTTGGGGGAGCAATGAAATGCTCTTGCCAAGGCAGGGCAGCTCCCAGGCAAGTGGCTTTAATAAATAACCATCTCTGGGAGGTCAGCAAGCCTGGCAGTCTTGCCTCCAGGTTAAGACACACAGATGGGCATAGTCAAGGAAAGCTGCACATTTTTCTTTGCATAAACAATAGAACTGGTTTAGTCATCTGCTGAATGGCATGCTCAGGGGAAATGCAGATCTCTCAGTTCAGGAGCTATTTGCATCTCATTTGGATTTTTTGTTTCTTTGCTTTACAAATACTGAATAGATGATTTAAGCAAACATCTTGCAACTCCCCTCTCTCTTTGGTTTCTCACTGGTGCCTCACACCAAACCTAAGGTTGCTGTTCCTCATAGAGCTCACCTGTTGATTTAATGTTGGATGGCTTTTTAGCTGCTGGGTGGTCTGTGTAGGGGCAGAGCAGCAGCCACTCATGGATCTGCGTGTCCATGCATCAGACATAGCATCTAGAAAGCCCTATTCTTCCTGCCTCTGGCCAAAGGGGAGGGCAGATATAGTGGTACTTCCCTTGGATTTTGATATCTCGCAGACTTTGGCAGGTGTGTGGCTTGTCTGTCCCTGAGCTGAGATTTCCAAAGGTGCTGTGAAGCTGTCAGATCGCTGACTTTCCTCTCTGGTGCTGGGCACACCTTGCTGCAGCCTCTCATTTATCATGGGATATGCCTCGGTGGAGCCTGCCACCTTTTGCTGACTAACGTGGTGGTGGCTGCGTTAAGGTAGCCAGTTGTGTCTGTGCTCTCCCATGGGACCTGAGGGCATGCCGCACGTCATGAGTCATGGCAGAGACCTTTGGCATGAGTCACACACTCCCAATTTCCTGCTGCTGTCAGTGTGAGAAAGCCTGTCTGCCCTCCTTTCCCCTTGCACCCTGAAGTGCCCAGGCCTCCCCACTGAGACTTCATTTCATCATGCTGTGGCCAGAATCTTTTTACGGACCCACCCAAGAGCTGCAAGCAAGAGCACCACGGCCTTCAGGGGGTTTAAGAGCAGGGTTTCTGATCTGCCCGCAGTGCTCGGTAATGATGCTCTTGCTTCCAAGCAGAACTCACGGAATTGCCACTTGTAAGTGTATTTCTCAGTGTGTGCATGTGTATTTCTAACTGTCTCTTTCTTCTTTAGTTACCAGATGAGACATCATATTCCACTTATCTGAGAAATGGCCTGTTGTCAATAATGGAAAACAATCAAATTATCTGCCTGCATTTGATACTGATTTACAGCTGTTGTATCAAAGGGATCCAATAATGTTAGCCTCAAACCTGAGTGTATCTTTGTTTATTGCACTACAGCAGCCAGAGAAGATCAGTGCTTGTTTCTGAAGCAAAGGAGCCCTTGTGACCCAGGATTAATTTCAGGTGAACCTTAAATCTTCTGATAAAACACTGAAGGAGAAGGTGGAAGGAAGGGTAAAGAACTTCACCCCAAGTAGTACCATTTTGAAGGCCCTTCAGTATCTGGGGGCTCAGAATGGACAGTGTTAATGTTTCTTCTAAGTTTGTTACATTTTTTTAATCAGCTGCTTCCTTGCAAGGCATTTTCCAAATGCTTATTGACAATTTTCTTTTGCCTAAAATTGAATTTGAGAAATTTGAGCCAGCTTTTAATACAATCCCTTCTCACTGTGGGTGGCTCAAAAGAGTCAAATTCTGGCACACACATGTTTTTGTGGGAAAGAACTCCAGATGGCTTGAGTTTCTAAACCGTCCTGGCATGTTTTATGTGCTATATGTCAGGCGAGAGCTCTTTTAAATCGGTTCAGCTTAAGGTTGCTGGAATGCTTTTGTGGACACTGGGTTGATGCAGAAGGCTTGGTCTCACTTGTAAGTCTGAATAAGTCTCAATCACTTTATTCAAAGTCATTGTGAGGTGTTTTCCCCCATGGATTTGAGCAAAGCTCCAAACCCAGAAGCTACTTTACAGTCCTCCAGTACAAGGGAGACCTCTGCCTTGCAAGATATCGGCGTCACATAACTAGAGTGACATAAGGAAAATCAAGCCTGAAAGTCATAAGGAGAAAATATAAAAGGACCAATGTATTCATCAGCTGCTGGAGAAGGGGGCAGGAACTATAGCCAGTACCCTCTGCATGGCTGATATATGGAGAAGGTGGAAAGGGTGACTTGGCTACTGCTGTTCTTATCAGTATTCCAGGTTTTCCTGCAGGTCTCGTGACACCTTGAGGATGGGCAGTCCTGGCACTGTCACTGTACCACAAATGGGCCTGTGGTTAAGCCACACTGGCAGAGCAGATAGCTCTTCAGCTTTAAGGACAGCACAGAGCAGGTAAGTGATGCTGGCCTCTGCTGTAGATGACCATACAGCATGGAAGCAATTTGGGGAATGCACTACTTCCAAAGATGGCTCTTGCATTTGCAGATGCCTTGCAAGGTGCTAGATCTGCTCTAGGGACCTCCAACTCCTTTGGCCTGGAATGGGCCAAATGTACAGTTGTCTTCCAGAAAAGCACCCCAGGTTTCTCAGCAAAACCTGAGAGCTTTAACTTTATGGATGGCATGAAGTGGTGAAAGCTGATTTGTGAACAGGAAATTAAACAAAGGCTAGACCCCCAACCTGTGTGCAGTCACGATAGCTCAACACAAAAGCTACCTAGAAGGCATGCTCCAGTGATGGTCCTCCTCCATAGACACCCTTCCTTTTATTTTTAACCATAACAGGCTATGTTACTTGGAATCTTTCTCTTGCTCTGCTCGCATAGGGTCCAGACCCAGCTAGCCAGCTCTACTGCCCAAATACCCTGGGGAGGGCAGATGCACTCCCTCTAGCTTTCCTCTCCTCTTGCACACCATGTAAACAACTCCAAGGCCTGTACAGATTTTATTCAGCTGGTTAAGGATAGGCAAAAGCATAGCTCCCTACCTCCCTCCCCCCTTGCCACAAGTCCCCTCGCAGCCCATCACGAGTTAAAAATCAATTCCAGCTTGTCTGGAGCTAGACCACCAGCATATATAAGGCTTGGGAATTGCTGCTTTCCTACTGTGCTATCCCAGTGAGAAGTGTTTCAGGGTCTGTTCCATGTTGCAGAAGTTTGCAATGTGGTCATAGGTGTAAAGAAAACAACAATGTTGTTAAGAAAAATAAATAATTAAAAGTGCCAGAGTTGACAGACCTCTAGAAAATAAGCACATGAAGGGTTTGTAACCTGTGGTCTCTGCAATGAGTTCCTACTGCAGCACCTGCTATAGCTTCCAGCTTCAGGGCAAGATCTTGCTGTTTGGGGCATGGTGTCACAGGGGAATGTGTCCCAGGTGACATGGGTCTCACACTCTAGTTCAGTACGAAAAGGTAAAAGGAGCAGCCTGGCAGAGAGAGGTGCAGCCTGGTAGTGTACAGCAGCAGGCAGCACGCTGCTTTTTACTGCTTTCTTGCAAGCACGATGAATTTGGAGGAGAGATCAATGCTGCTGTCTGGTGAGCTTCAAAGAGGAGGAAAAGATGTACCTGGAATCACAAGTTTAGAGTAGCAGAGACCTCCAGTGAGGAGCAAAGGCAAACAGCTCCTTTGAGATGAGGCAATAAACTGAGGAGATGTGTTGGCCACCTGCAAACTTAAAAGGTATGGGGAGAGGTGCTGAAGTGAAATGAGTTTGAAATAACAAAGCCCCAGTTCTCCTGGCTAGTTAACAATTTGCTCTAGTTAAATCTCTACTGAGAGATGAGAGAAACACAGGGATTGTCAGCTTGGGTCAGTGTTAATGAGGGAAATAAAATGATGAGACATACTTTAAATCCCACTGAAGGGATCAGCAAACTCCTTTCATCACTTTGAGATAGTGCAAGAAGCTCTTTATAATTAACTTAATTTATAATTAACCTGAAATAGAGGTGCTTCCCTTTTAATGTAGGGAAAGCTGAAATCAGGAAATCCTCTGGGATAAAAATGCTGTAGTATCATGGGGCCACGCAACCCCAGCTGGCATCCAGGGTGGACTGGACCTTCAGCTCTTCTTCCTGGCACAAACTTCCTGCTGAAGCAGTGTTTTGGGAGGCTCAATGCCTGCAGGCTTTGGGAGGGCCTCTCAACCTCTTGCCAAATTGGACTGTGGCTCCAGACTCGTCCTTTGTCTTTCAGGAGCAGGCTAAGGACTCTTCTTGGGAGTCTGGCTCTATTCCCCTGTGGTCTCCAAACCAACCCTGAAGTTTCCCCTGTGGATACCAGCCTAAGGCTGGTAGATACCATGGTGGAAAAAGCATTGTTTTAGCCAGCGTGCAAGGGACCTTTGCAGAAGGGTCCAGAAAAACTGTATGGAATAAAACTCAAGCAAAAAGGCAGAAACTTCTTGGATGAGACACTAACATCCTACAGGAGAAACAGGAAGACTCAGACACGTCAACAGCAGTAGCAGAGGGCTGCTTAAGCTAAAGTCCCTAGATATTCTAAAAGGTAGAAAACAGTCCTCTGTGTGTGTGTGTATATATAATGTGTATACCTATTATGCTATAACAACATAATATTTAGGTTGCAAGAGTAACCAGGTGTTATTGCTGAGACCAGGCTCCCATCCTGAATTCACACAAATCTTCCCTAAAGACAGTGCAAGAGAAAGATGCTGTCTTTGCTTGATGAACTGAGAACAAACTTACAGAGACAAGAACAAATCTTCCCTAAAGAAAGTGCAAAAATAAAAACCCCTAACTTAAAGCGAACTGTGTGCTTTAGCTCACAGTAGCAAAGTGTGAGGAGTGTCTCTTGTCATTATTTCCCTACTATAATCCTTGCACTACTGCAAATGAATTGGAGCCATTTTTCTCATTCCCTGGCAAGCCTAAGTGATTTGGGGGTGCGTTCCCACCGGTGCTATTGCTGAAGCAGTGGTGCCCTCCCAGGGAAGCACGTGTACAGTCCTGCTCTGCTGGAGCTGAGGCCAGTTACCATCTCCAAAGGAGAAGAAAACTATTCTACTCTTTGCTCTTCCAGCAAGAAGTAGGGCCTCTTTCTCAGCTACAGCAAAGACCAATCTAGGATATGTAGTATCAGCAACTATCAATGTGTGTGGGTTCAGCGCAAGACAAACCAGGCATAGAAACTGAAGAGCCAGCAGCACTGGCCTCTGCACCCTGTGTCACGCAGACCAGATAATATACCATAGTCCTTGAGTTAGCCAGCAGCAGAGGTGTGTTCTCAGACCTCCCAAAACCAGGGGTAAGCCATTTCTAATGACAGGAGTGACTAGCCAGGGATACGATTTGCCAAGGGCTAGGGTGTATTTTTTCTCACAGAAGATTAAAAAGAGTAACAATCACCATGTTACGTCCTTTTGGTATTCACATTTTTCTAAAGAAAATCTGGGTCATTTCCAGGGAGCTACAAGAAAATCAGACTGACCAGTTGTCTAACTTCAGTCTGTGCAAATTAAGAGTTTGGGCATGGGACCTGGTGCTGAGCTGGGCCCTGTGCCCTCAAGCAAGCCTGCAAGGCCAGGTGCTGGGAGGGCAGCCTTAATTATCTTTACAGGGGAAAATTCATCTGGGCATCACTGTCTAAGAGAGCAGGGAATGACTCTTCTCTCTGCTTCTGCTAGAGCTGCCTGGTGGGTGCAACACTCTTCACCAAAAGCATGTGAGAGAGCAGCAACTCCTGGAAATGGGAACATATACACTATGTGCACCCCAACTACTCTTCCTCAGGGTCTGCATATATTGCAGCCCTTTGCTACAAGCCAGTTAAAGCTAACTTGGGCTCTTGACTGCGTTCTATCTCCTGCCCAGGGTTTCTTCTCAGAACGTCACCTGCTGGTCCTGGGTTGCAAGAGCAGCTTGCATTGGGCAGCATATTTTCCCCCAAGGCCTTTGAGGCACACCTTAATCCTCTGCCTGCCTACTGGGAGCTTTACATTTTTCCTTAGATGCAAAAATCCCATCCCAGGAAGCAGAGTGTTTTGGGGCCGAGTCCCTTCTCTGTGGGCAGTGCAAGGTTTCCTCTCCCTGATGTTGTGCAGACGGGCTAGGGTCACCCTTGATGGGGTGGGGCTGAGAAGCATGGCCTTTCCTTGGCCTCTCCCTCTCCAAACACTCTGAAAGGGAGGAAACCCGCTAGGGAATTTTCTTCCACTTCTTCCCGCTGGGGGCTGCAAAAGGGAAGATGTTCTTTCTTCTGCCTCCTCACCATTGGCTTTAATCCCAAGGAAGAATGGAGGGCAGTGGGGTATCTCAGCATTGTAGACTGAAAATAAACACTATATTGATTTCACAGTGCTTAAAACCAGGAGTGCTTTAAATCAGGGGTAATACCAAAGGGTTTGTTGCTAAATCAACTAGGCTGCCAGTGCAGAGCACTCGAGTAAAACAAACAGTGCAGTCTCCACAAATTATCAGAAAGGTATTTTCCTGTCTGAAGGAAAGGGTCATATGAGGAGACCTCAAGCCAGAAAAGCAGCTCACAAGAAACGTACACTTCAAAAGGAGAGTCAGAGTGGCCAGTGCTATGGCACTGCATGGCCCTGGCACCACAGCGTCCCTGCCAGCAGCTCTGACTCCAGAAACGTCACAGCACTGAAAGGAGGAGGGAAGTCTCCAGAGATTTCACAGAGCTGAGTGAAAAACAAATACAAAAACCCAACCGGCCAAACAGAATTTGCTCAACCTCTCACATGTGGCGGGGAACAACTGCACAGCAACTCAGGCGCACAGAAAGCAGGCGCCCAAAGCCTATCTGTAACACGTGATCCCACTAACATCATGCTAGAGACTGGGGCAAACTTAAGGTGGAACTACCTGGGCTTTCTCCCAACTGTCCGTGGAGGGGCCTGCTCTGGGTGGCATTTGCTACCCGCACCATCTCTGCTCCTGCAGTTAACTCCCGACTCCATCCCGGCTCTTGCATATGTTTAGGACAGCCAGGGAGTTAGTTGGAGGCAAGAACATGTGTGGGGCTTCCCCTGTAGTACTTTCAGTCAGCATTTTGCCCTCTTTGATACAACCCAGTCACAGGGCTCCAATTCAGGCTTGTGACTATCTAGTTCAAATGCAGCTCGGCTTTGATTTACCCGGTCAGATGGGATGCTGAAATGCCTCGTGAGTGCTCAGAAATGGGTGTGGGGGAGATGTGGGGCAAAGGATGGTGCCAGGAGTCAGGCTGCTGTTGGTGTAACTGCAAGCATGCCCTAATGAAGTTCCAGCAGCCTCCTGCAGGGCAGTATGTTTCCTCCTGCTACCTAGCCATAAATTCCCGCACTGTTTCACAAGCTGCCCTGCGCCGCCCTTCCTAAAGTTATCTGAGATAGGTATCTCACAGGCCAGTCGTGGTTTAACCAACAAGTAGCACGCCGCATTTATATAGCAGCTCTGACTGAAGTTTTACGAGTGGCATTGTGAATCTGCATGTCATTAATGTCACTTCGTGTACGAGGGAAACTGAGGCACAGAGCCCTGAGGACCCTGCTAAGGCCAATCCAAAGCTACAAGCGGCACCCAGCCGATCCAGGCACACAGACCCACAAAACACCGCAGCTGCTCCCACCCTCACCTCCCTGAGAAGACCCTGGGCACAGTGATGCTGTGTGTTTTTAAGGGACATAATAAAGGGGAAAAGCAGGCGTCAGGGACTAGCTGGGAAAGCAGCCTCCTTTCTTGCTAGCTGCACTCAGCCCTGCCCGGCCTCTTCCTCCGCTAACAAAGCATTTCTCTTTTCCCTCTGGAGTCCTTTGCAACTGGAATGGAACCAGCGAGATCACGCTACTTTTCAAAAGCTGTAGCCTGAATCCTCACATCTCGTAGTGCCCCACACAAACAACCTTAACTTTCAAGCGCTTTTTAAATGCTGGCATAGAATATAACAAACTTTTGGCTTTCATTTAACTGCAAGTAGTGATGATTTGTACCCAGGGGCTCCCGTCAGTCCAGGCTCCTTGCAGACCTGAGGCTGGGCTGGTAGGATGTGTACACACATATTCTCAGAGGCAGTCCCTCTGCAGCAGTAACACGAGGACTCCAAGCATGATTTTAGACAGGGATCACTTAACAAAAAGCAGCCACTTCGCTGCAGGCACAGAGCCACACTCAGGCTCCTGGGATAAGAGCCAACATACACTGCATAGCAGCTAGAAGAGCTTACAGTAAGGATTTCTAGGATCACGCAGAAGCAAACAATCACTAGTTTTTAAAATCACACACATCCTGCCTGCAAAGAACAATATGGACAGAGATCTCCCACTGCCCACTTTAAATAGCTGGGAAAGCGCCAGCCCCGAACAGCTGCGACTGATCCCCTTCTTCAGCCCCCCCCTCCATCATGTGATGGTCCTGCCCAAGTGATTTAAGCCGCGGGAGCTGCGCGCTGAGTCACGCCGGGCTGCGGAGCAGGGGCTGGGGGGCGTCCTGCCTGGTGGGGCTGGTGCCTGCAGCATGGAGCGAGTGAGTGCCTTCTTCCAGCCGGACTGGTGTGCCAAGCAGGATCGGGGTTTGGGGGTGTGTGTGTGGGTTTTGGGCTTGGTGCCAGAGGTAGGAGGAGAAAAGGATTAGCCGAGAGGAAACGTTAGATTGATATATGGCTGTGGGAGGAATAGTTAGGGCTGACCAGCCGTTTTTCTTCTCCTCTTCTCTAGCGTGTTATCTAAGTGGGGAAGCTGTTCTAATGTATGTTTATATCTTTCAGTACTCTGAGGCTTTGGGGATCATTTGCAACTCTACAGTTTGAATATCCTTTATACCTTTTTTTCCTTAAGCTTTGTATTTTCTTTCTGGAAAAATACGTTTTGGGTACAGGACTGGGCTAACTTAATGTAACAGTAGAGGAAAGCAGGTCAGCAGTGTATTCGGACCTACCCCTACCCCCCTAACTTTCCTTTCCTCGAAAGACCCCCTGGGCTATGTTTCAGGCTCTGCTCCAGCACTGTACTACAAACGGAGCCAGAAAGCAGCATTACTGCCATGACGATAAGCAGTTTAGTGACTGGGGGAAATCTGACCTTAGCAATTTATGCCATGGGCAGAGCAGGGAGTAGGCATGAGGACAAGCATGATTTCAGTTATGCCTGACCTCACCAAACAGCATCTTCCTCTTAGCTGAGGGAAGCTGGTGATGTTGAGTGTTATTTTGGGGGTGTGTGGCTGGGGGAGTGAATAACCTGGCTCTGAGGAAAGGGTCAAGCCCTCTTTTCTGCAGCAGGAGCTTTCTGGGGGTGGTGTTCGTTCTGCTGTACTGGGCTGCAGCCAAAAGTGGGCTCCCCTGACCCCTGTCTCTGTGTGCAGGCTGCTTTAAGTCAAGACAAAAAACTTTTTGTTGGCTTATACTACTTAAAGACCCACCTACGCAAGGGGGGCAGACCTAGTGTTAGAAAAACTTGGTAATCCCATGCTAAATGCTCTGGCCACTGCTGACTTGAAGGTGCAAGCTTGCTTGCAAGGATTTCTTCTGTAGCAGCTGGTAAATCAGGGCCTATACCCTACTCTTGTTACACTGGTTTGAATCACCTCCTTGTCAGCTTATGTTGCTTAGTGGGAGACTAAAGGTGGTGGGGACCCCAAAGGGGTGGTGGCTGTGGGCTGGCAGAGGGCTGAGGCAGGCAGCTGGCCCAGCTCAACCCTTCCCCTAGCACGAAACTGCAAATGTGTTTGGGTCTGCCAGAGCTGGTTTTGCCTTGGCCTGAGCAGGGCTGGTAGGCTTGTCTTGGGACAGACTAATGCCTGTGCTTTGGCCCTGCAGGGACTGGTCGTTACTCAGCTGGACATCCAGCCTGGAGAATACATCAAGGTCAAAGGGAAGATCATGTCTGATGCCAAAGGGTGAGTGAGGAGATGGCAAACGGGTTGATGTGGCAGTGGGGAAAGACTGAGCTCCTGCTGCATCCAGTTTGTGAGCACTGGGTAGCTGGAGCTGCTGTGCAGGCACCTCCTCTGCACTGCCTCTCTGTTTCCCCAGGTTTGCTGTGAATGTAGGGAAGGACAGCAGCACGCTCCTGCTGCATTTCAACCCTCGCTTCGACTGCCATGGGGATGTCAACACCATCGTATGCAACTCGAAGGAGGATGGCATGTGGGGCGAGGAAGACAGGAAGGCTGACTTTCCCTTCCAGCATGGCGACAAGATCGAGGTGAGGCCCCAGGGATGTGTGAAGGGCCCTGGCACAGGCCACTCACAGACCAAGGGCACAGCTTTTTAATGCTGCCTTGTACCTCTGTGGTGGAGAAGGAGCAGGCATGGAAAGGGGACTAAGCAAGAGGGGAAGAGCTTCACAGCTAAAGCCAACTTACCCTCTAGACTGGCTCTGCTTAAGTCAATGCCCAACAGATTGGCCTGCCCTTGCAAGCCACACAAGTAAGAGCAATTAAAACACTGACCTGAGATTCAGAACAGGTCTGTCTTATCCCTTCCTTGCAGAAGCTTGGAGCTGACCTTGGGGCAGAGCAAACAAGCTTCCCTCCCCTTCATGCCTCCGCTGGGCAGGGAGGAGGCTGAGCTAGTGAGGGTGGCCTTGAGCCCAGTGGCTACCTCATCTGTCCTGAGGAGGCTGAGCTAGTGAGGGTGGCCTTGAGTCCAGTGGGTACTTCATCTGTCCTAACCTGGCTGGAGGGAGTGGGGAGCAAGGCTTGTGAGCTGTGATGTGTTAGCCTTCCTTCTTATGGCTCTCTACAGATTTGCATCTCCTTCAATGAAACGGAGGCAACGGTGAAGCTGCCTGAGGCAGAGTTCCAGTTCCCTAATCGGCTGGGCATGGAGAAAATTGAATACCTGGCTGTGGAGGGTGACTTCAAAGTCAAAGCCATTAAGTTCAGCGACAAGCTATAGCTTGGTTTGTTTTGTTTTCTCCCCCCGCCCCCCGCATAGTGAAATAAACCCAAATTGGCAATGGCTGCTCCCTCTGCTGTTTTCTGCTCTAATTTGCTTGCTCCTGTGTGCGCTACAAGGGTGGGAAGGGGTATATATCCATCTAAGTGCCTACCTACACTGCAGCCTTGCAGCTGGTACTGAGTTAGACCACATGCCAGGCAAAGCATGATTTACTGTGAATAAAGCTACCTTAGCATTAGTTGTGCTCCCTTCACCCTGTCTGCTGCAGTGAGTTGTCCTTGACTGCTTTGTTTCTAAACTCTGGGACTAGCCCCAGCTAGGGAAGCTCAAACAAGTGTATGTTGGGCATGCATTGTGCCATCTCTGACCAAGAAGTGCTGCTCACGTCCCCTTGCTGGGGATGGGAGACTGACGGGGAACAGGGCATGGCTTGTGCTCTTGCAAATAGCTTTGCTTTCCAAGAACGTGCTCAGCAGTTGGGTGTATTGCAGGCTGGCACTGGTGTACTTAAAAGGAGTAGAGCAGGCATGTCAGGCTAACTGCCCTTACTGGGAAAAAGACATGGAAGGAAAGGTGAAGCCTGACAGAAAGCTTCAGAGTGAGGTCTTGAGAGGATCCAGGCCCTGTGCTGCTTCAAGAATTGAGGTCTTTCCCAGTATCATGTTGTACCATAAGGTCCAGTGGCTTAGGAACATGGCAGGTATGGGGCTGACAAGCCATGTAGCAGCCTGTGAGTCAGTGTCTGTAGCACTTGGCTGCTAAGCTCCAGGTGCAACCTGAGGGCTGTATCAAACAAGGTTACTAGAGGTGTTAAGTCTGGAGTGCACCAAGCACAACTAGTTGTGGCACAACAGGCCAAAAAGAAAAAAAAGCTTAGTAAACAGTCTCTTCTGCTTATAACCTTTTTTTGCTCTGCTCGTGCAATGCCTTGGAGTGTGTCTGCCACTGCTGTTCCCCAGCTGCCTGCTAACCATTCCTACCCATGACAGGGCTCGAGGTGGGACTGCTGAAGCATTTGAGGACCTGATGAAAGGTAAAGAAGTCCTGCCTGCTGTGGAGAGCTGGGAGCCTGGGCAGGCTGCCCAGGTTTGGGAGCTGGCTCTGTGACTGCTGAAGCTACAATAGCGCTGCCCCAGTACAGGTCAGCTAGTAACTGGCTGCTGCTGGCAAGGTCTTCCTTAGCCAAATGCTGCTGAAGTGGTGGAATTTGACTCCTGTTGGCTAATCTCTCTCAGCTGGGCTGTTCTAGACTCAGGCTGCATTTGCTGCTGCTTTGAACAGCTGAGCAGTTGGGCCAGCTGCTTGAGAAGGGGCAATACCACTCTGAAAAGAATTTCAGATATTTGAAGGCTTTTCATGGAGAGGCTGACAGGCTGCAAGCCTGTTGCCTTCTTAGCAGCACAATTGCTGCATGGCAGTAACGCTGTCCAGATCTATACTGCAGCAGCTGCCCCAGAGCTGGGCATCCCCGTGAATAATCGGGGAATTTGCTTTGGAGGGTGGACCCTCCAAAGGGTCTGATGGGTCTGATGTCCTTTTCTCTCTGCTGTCTGATAACCCTTGTTATGGAGGCCTCCTTGCAGCTCTGCCAGTAGGGCATGAGTTGTATTTGTGTCTTGCCAGTCACCCTGTGGGCACAGACAAGGTGGTGATGTGGATAGACGAGGCTCTTTCTCTTTGTTCTCCAGAGCTGATGCAGCTAGTGATAGCAAGGAACTTGGTATGCAAATAAGCAGGAGGCTTTCTGGGCACCTGTCCCTCTGGGGAGGTGTGTGTGTCTGGGGAACACCAAAGGGCTCTGCTGCAGCGTCAGTGCTCAGCAAGTTTCCCCTATGCACCTGCTGGGAGGGTGGTAAGGGGTTGCTGTAACTTATCTCCTGTGTGGTGGTAGGACAAAGATAGCATGCACCCCTCATGGCATGTGCCTGCCCGTGCTGCAGGACCACCTGATTTGACACTGACAGATAATGGTGTTATAATTCCTATCCTGTGTTAATTACAGGGTAGGATGTTAATTTTTAGTGGATAGGTTGTGTTTACTAGGCAAAGGATGAGACAAGTCTTGCTGATGCTTTGCCTTGTCAAATACGTCTTGAGGTTTTTTTTGCTTTGTTTTCTTTGAAGGCTACTTGTACTTTGGGTGGGGATTTAGGGAAAAGAGGATGGGTTCTGTTGGTTCTCATGTCCAGTTTCTCATGTGTGTTTCCCCCTCTGTCCCTATGTCACATTATCTGAAGGCAAGCTAAATGGTGAAGTGTACAAGCACTCAAAAAGTAGTCAGCCCTTGTGTTGCAGAGGCACAGGAGAGCTTACAGCTGGTCCCTTTGCTGTCCCTGTTCCTGGCTGCCCTGATTAGATGGGGTATATGTCTCTCAGCACTGACAAGAGTAAAGCTGATCTCATTTTTCCTTGTTAAGCTGGCAGTCCTGATTTTTAGGTAGGTTAGCCACAATTGTTCCTAACTGCTATGTTCAGGGTACAAATAGTGCCTTCATGGGAAATACTGGCTTCTTCTACTTTCCACAGGAGTTAATTAGGCTTATCCTGCTTTCTAACACTGGCAGCTACCATTAAGACGACCACAAAACAGGAGAAAGGGTAGGAAGGAAGCATGCCTTTGCCAGCACTTCCTGCCTCTTAAGTTTTGTTCTCCCCTGTCCCAGAGCTATAAATACTCCTGTTCCTATAAGTGAGGCTGGTAAACAGGCAGGCTAAATGCAGAGTACCCTGGCTGGCTCCTGGAGTGATGGGAAGACTTCCCTTCTGCTAGAGCAATCAGGAAAGCAAGAGCGCTACGCCCTGCTGCAGGCAGAGGGTCACAGTGAATGTAAGAGCAGGGCTTGTCCCTGCCAAGTATGTTCTCCTGGAAGGGTACGGTGAACTCAGCTGTTTGCTGTCTCTGGGAGGAGCTGCAAGCACCATAGCATGACCTAAGGGTGTGAGTTTTATTTCTTTTTTTATTTAAATGCTGCATAGTGTGTAGTCAGTCTTGCAGTCCAGCGACACATCTCGACAGGAGCCAAGAAGCCTACAGGAAGAATCTGCCCCATGGTTGCCTGAACACTGAGACAGGTGTGTGGGGGGGGAAACAAGTCATCCCTGTTGAGAGGGCTGGATTTGCTGAATCCTGCAAGTTTGCTAATCTGTACTCAGCCTCCACACCTGACTATTTGCCAGCAATCAAAGCTGCACCACTTTATTTCCTTACAGCATCATGGCAAGGAAAAATTGGACCTTGAAAACCCTGAAAAACAGCTGTGAGGCTTTGTGTTAAAACATGGAGATTGAGATTGGATATTAGGAAAAAATTTCTTCAGGGTTATCAAGCACTGGAACAGGCTGCTCAGGCAAGTGGTTGCGGAGATTGAGATTGGATATTAGGAAAAAATTTCTTCAGGGTTATCAAGCACTGGAACAGGCTGCTCAGGCAAGTGGTTGCGTCACTGTCCCTGGAGGTATTTAAAAGACATGTAGATGTGGCACTTAGGGCCATAGCCTAGTGGTGGACGTAGTAGTCTTATTTGGACTTGGTGATCTTAAGGGTCTTTTCCAACCTAAATTATTTTAAGAACATGAGTGATGTATGTTATCACCTCATGTCTAGGGAGAGGAGAACAAATTACACAATTGCAGAAGAGACTAGTTTGGAAATGGTAAATGTGACAGAATTAAAATCTCAAGCAGGACCTAAAAGAGGAGTGATAGCTAAGACAGACCAGTAGCTTTGTCTTCTCAAAAAATAACTTCTCCCTGAGCAGTTCACATTAACTTCACTTGACAGAAATAGGCCATCCAACCAAGTGACTCTGTAGCTACACAAGCATGCATGTTACACTCTTCAGCACAGCCTCAAAATACAGTTGCAGGACACTGTGCGCCCAGAAACTGTGCACAGTGTAATTATTTGTAGCGTGGGGAAAGAGAACACTAGGAAAGGTGATGGGCAATCCAGGTTGTGGTGGGGCATGGGAAGCCAGCTGGGTCACTTTCCACTGGAATTTACAAGCAAGACAGTTTCTTCCAAACCGTAAACATAAGAAATTAACTAACATCTGTTGTACAAAATGGAAGGCTGACCACTAGCCACTGGCAGTTGTGTTCTTCCTTTGTCTCCTCACCTCCCGCTCCCTTGGCCCCAGTTTCAACATTTACAAACCAAAAGGAAATTCCAACATTTGTTTTTGGAAAGTCAGCCTCAAAACATAAACTGCATTAGCTGATAACTAGCCCCCCATTCTGGCGCAGAGCAGGGGAAACCTTAGCCACACAATTCTCCTTTCCTGTAGCGTGATGGGCCCTCCCTCTGAGGAGGCCCCTGTGGAAACCAAACCCCTAACATGCCTGCTTTCCAACAAACTGGGACATTTTTTCCCCCTCAATCTCAACCCAGCTGCTCCACAGTGCTAGCAGACAGGTGCAGGCTGCAGAAACTTCCCACATGAGGGTAAAAGTGTATAAAAAATATATATGTACTCACATTTTCTCAGCAGGCTTCACGTTGAGGTGTGCATCTTCCTGCAAGTGCCTTGCGTGTGGGCTCTGGGCCAGCTGCCCCTGAGCCCCGCTGTCCCTCGTTAGCCCTGATTACCCCACAGGTGCTAGCTGTAAAAACACACCTGGAGGAGGTGGCAGCAAGCTCTGCTGCCATTTTTGGAGGTTTTGGTGAGTGATGGGTGCTGAGGGGGCTCCTGGCGTTCCCCCTGCTGCACAGCGCTCCCTTCAGCAAAATGGCGGTCCTGCCTGGCCCCTTCCTGAGGTAGAATGGTGCCCGCCGCAAAGCCAGCTCGGGGAGCCAAGAAAAGTTTCTGCAGAAAGCCACTGTCTCCTGCAAAACCTCCTGCCATGCTTCTCCTTTTCAGATGCTATCCTTTCTTAGCTTGCCCTGATCCTTTTTTTTAATCCCAATCCCATTTCAGCTCAGTAAAACACCTGCAGAACAAGCTGTGCCAAACCAGCTCCCTCATAAGCTGTTTCCTCAGTATTTGGTCATGCTTTCTCTTACCAGCTCTTACTCTCCCCAGCTGAATTATATGTCTTTTGGTTTTGTCTTTTTTTTTTCTGCATTTCAGTCCTAAAAAATAATTTAGTGCTGAAACAACTATGAATGAAAGACATACTGCTGGCTTTTCCTGTTTTATTTGAAGGCTATCCACTCACTGAGCAACCCCAGCAGAAAGACATGGGCACAAGCTGCAAATCACAGAGGGAAAAGCTGCCTGGCACAAATGTACCATGTTTTCTTTACGGTTGTAGTGGAAAATGAGCCCTTTTTCCTAATCCCAAATTCCAATCCAGGCACAGCTGCGCTGAAAGCCCCTGCTTGGCTGGCTCCAGCTCCTGGACATCGTGCTACGGGCAAGGAGAAAGCAGATTTGTGCAAGCATTTTTAGCAGAACAGCCAGAGTTACAGCTGGAGAGGCTGTGTTACTGTATGCACATAAACAACAGCACAAACTGCATGTGTATAAACATCTGGCAAGCACCCTCTGGACTACTTGGCACCATGAATTCAGCCTATTTCTGCAGTTTGAAGAGGGACAGAAAAGTCTGGCCAAACCAGGCAGGGAAGGACCATCTACTAGACTGAGACCACCCTGGCCACATAAATACGTTCAGTGGCACAACACAAATGGTATTTGTTCAGTGACACGTTGCTAGAAAAGCCCTGTAATACAGGAGAGGTGTACGGCACTCACTTGATGTGCAGAGGCATGAGCAGGCGTCCTGTAGGAACACAGCCAAACCATAACACCACGCCACGGTCAGCACACATCCCCTCTCCAAGGGATATGAAGGAAGAAACAGCTTTTACGTTAATCAAACCCAGATGTAAACACTGGCTTGGTGGATGGCTGAATGAGGCACAGAGAAATCCAAGGGTCGGGTCTCCAGGTACGCCCCCCAGTTCCTCATACCGATTTGAAGCACGGGCTCTTCTATGAAAAGCTCACTCTGTTTCCCATTTTGCAAATGACAAGTCACTGCTCATGGTAATATTCAGGATTTGTGTGGAGTGAGTATGAAATGCTATCCAGTTTGGTTTGCTTGCTTGTCCTAATTACCAGCCTAAACGATCACGACAGCAGCTGAGTTGTAGAGATGATGGATCAGGCCTGACACATAAACTATTTTGGGGCTCTGTGTTTGACCAATTTTATAGGTAACCTTCATAAAAGATCTTGTGTATAAACTTACAACTGACAGACCCTACCACGTAAACATTCTTTACTGGATTTAGTCTTGAGGAAAGCATCTGACGTGAATTCCTTGTGACCATCAGTTGCCCAGGGGCTCTGATTAAAAAAAAAAAAAAAAAAAGCAAATTCTAAGTCGGATGACTAGATTTTTACAGCACTTATATCACGAGGTAAGCCCAGCAGAGTGGACTGTAGGCACAGCATGTTGCTAGAAGCATGTGAGGACTTACCGAGAGCTTGGTTTAAAAGACTTGCTTTAATATCGTGGGCAATAGGCGCAAGTTCATGCCTCCATCTTTTCCTGCTCCTCCATGCTGGGCCTGGGCACTGTGACAGCAGTGAAGTTTGATCACTTTCAAAGCCCAGGAAAAGTGCACCTCAGCTCTCTAGTGCCGTGAATGCAGCCTGAGCAGGAGGCTGTGGAATGACAATTTATATCTGCCTGTTTTCCTGAGAGGTCCCTCTGAAACTGACTGGAAATTAAAGATAATAATTTAATGCTGGCTCAGGAAAAAGGCTATGTTTGTAACTGTGCAAACACAATGTAACACAACAGGCAATGAGACACCTTGTTGTTTTTGCACAACTTGCTTTTACTTCAAACTGGTAATGTACCTCAAAAGTGTAACTGCTTTGTCCTTACTAGGGTTTTTCCTCGAGCCAGTGAAGTGAGACTGTGCCCTTCACCCTGTGCTAGGCATCGCCTGTAGCCAGCTGAGTGGGCCAGGAAGCTGTCCCAGGATCCTTCCACAGTCAACGGACTTCTCCGGAGACTGCTTTGGAGATGGAGAAGGCGCTCGACTCAGGTACTCTGAACTGAACTGGGGAGGAGTCTCATCCACTGTCACCCACCGAGGGAGGCCAGGGCTGTGCCCTCAGCAGGGTGGGAGGTAGGTCATTTAGTTCCCATATCTCAAACAGATGTTTCAGTTATAAAAATAAGGCTCATTTTTCGCAAAAATGTCCACCTGTTGAGAATCACCGTTTGTTACAAATGTGTTTTGAATCATTTGTTTTTAACATGCTGTAATGTTTAGCGTCTGCTCTGGAATGCACAAGACACTGCATTTTGGGGAAGGGGTAGCAACGCAAATAATGCTCACTCTATGTAGCTTATAGCTTTCTCCATTGCAGCCACATAACAACAGGTTCAGATCTAAAAATTTCATGTAGCCAGACCCAAAATTCAGATTTGTTTCAGTAAGTTTACAAGAACTACAAAATAAGTGTAAAATTCTGTCTGTGGTATTTCTGGCCCATGAAATCAAGTCATCCCTCTGGGAAATGAGTTTCCATTATACTCCAGTTTTAAAACACAAGAGAAAAGCAAGGTGGGATAAGGAGCAATTAATAGGTTCCCTTTTTGCCAAAGGCACTGAGAAATAAATCTACTGCCTTGGCCAATGTTTAATTACTTTTTAATACACGTCAAGATGTGATTCTACTAATCTCAGCACCCCTTGCAATTAGGAGAGCAATTTTTGAACAAAGTTGTGCAAAGACAGTTTCCCTAATGATAAACTTACCAAAGCTTACCACAGAAACATGAGCTTTCGCTCATTTCCCACTTGAAGATCTAAGCTGTTATAAAAGTGTAACTACTATCTCTTGCCTCATTAGCTGATGCTTGTGTGCACAGTGGGAGCACACATAAGGAATTTCATCATCAACCCCCAAACTTGCTGGAGCGCAGAGTCGTGCCAACCATCAGAATTTCCTGTAAACCACCATGAACCCTTAACCTCCAATTTTTTAGCTGGAAACCTGACAAAAGAAACGGTTTTACACACTATTTAGTACAGCGTTATATCCCACCACCACAAGGCTGGCTGCCTGCCTGCCACTTGGAAACACTTGACTTGCAGCCTAACGCCGGGATGCAGAGTCAGGGCTGCCGTCAGCCGCGTATCCCCTGTGGGTGAAGGCAGTCAGACCTCGCAGCCTGAGTATCCCAGGGTGCTCCCCACTGAAGTCAGTGCTGGTTCCCAAAGCAAACAGGCAGACCTTCTTTGGATGGGAGGCTCTTCCTGACCTGAGGGTAGACTGCAAGACTTTCTTTTTCAGGAAAGGACTTACTACCTGGAAAATGCACTGCTGGCCGGTGTCAGGCTGTTCACAGAGGGCTGCCAGATTTGCCAAGTCTTTTTGATTTGTTTTGGTAAGCGTAGGACAGAAGGGTGGCTGCAAAAAAAAATCTAAATTAAACAACTTTTAAATATAATAAACTAAACCGAAGGCCTGTGTGGGATTTTTTTAAGGACAACTTAAATATTTTGATTGGCTTGAAACAGCTCCCCCCACTGTTTTCCTGAAACTCTGCTCAAACAAACAATTATTCTTGAGTGACCCCCAAAATTACTTTTCCCTCCAATTTTGTTATTGATTCAGCTATTGAGGCATAAAAATCAGTTCCCCTGCTTAGGGCTCTCATTAAATGCTGCATGAGCCTGAACAGCATTGAAGCTCACAATTAATGAAAAGGATATGTTTGCTGTCATCACAAGTAATTAGCTTGCTGCTTCTAAAAGCATTATAAAACCAGGTAGATTTTCTTCTGTGTATAGAAAAATTAATGCTTGATATGATAGAAGGTATTGGCATTTTCTTTAGTCTGCCAAGCTCCCAGTGGAAGAGCTATGATGTGAGCTATTATAAAAAAAGGGGCTTTAAAACCAGCACTGAAAGCAATTAATGTTGTCATTTTCAGTCACATACTAGAGTTGAAATTCAAAATGGATGGTCTTAAAAAATACGGGACTAAAATCTCTGCTCTGTTCCTGGTGGCAAGATAGGATGGGGTGACCAATGCGACACCCTGGAGAAAGGAGAAGCTTGAATCGCTGCTGCAGCAGGAAATCACTGCAAGGTTAGAAGAGAGGTGACCCGAATTTGGCTCATCAGATGCTGTGGTAATCTGTTGGTGTAGCTTCTAGCCATTTTGTTTAAACGGCAACGCAGCTCATTCCTTATAATTCCTCTCATTTCCTTAGAGAGGAAAGCACATTCCATAGAGAAAAAGGGAGTCTGCCTCAATCTGCTTTGCTGACTGCAAAATGGCAGCAATCCTCCAGCACTTGGTAAGTTGATACGGTAAAGTTTAGTCAGGCAAATTTAATTACTTCAGGTTGCTCTGACTAGGAAATAATCCAATAGTCTTTACGGTAGACTCTTGTCTATCTCACCAAGGTACACAACATTACCATTACATGTGCATGATTTCTGTGGGCAGGAAGAGAATATTGGATTTCAAGTTAATGCCTTGTCTTGCTTGTGAAATAATTTCTGATGAAGTGGGCTCAGACAAATAAGGTACTGCTGTATGAAAAAAGTCCTAGTGTACATCATCCCTTCATGAAAACTGGCCTATAAAATCGCATTAGAGATTCCTCTCACATCTCATGGAAATGCGTTCAGGCTGCAACAGTAACACAGATCACGAGTTAGATTACTCAAAACGACGACAGACTGCCCCCCAGCTCCTGCAGTGAGTCCAGACCTGAGTTCATTACTTCATGCTAACTTGGACTCCTGAGACGCAGGTTCTCATAAAAGCATGCTATAACTCCAGAATCAGATCCAGAAGAAGAAAGATTGCATTTTCCTGGTTGAAATCTTGTTCACAATATATCTCCTTAATGGTGTATTTAGCATGTGTTGAAACAAGTTGAAGCTTCTTCTGGTAGCCTTTTATTATATTAAAAAACAACAACAACAGCAACAAAACCACAAAGAGATGTTCCAAGCTAATGCATAACTATCTTTGGGGTTCCCTCTTTTTGTTAAGGTTTTCACAAAATACAAAATTAAATGTTTTTTCTACATACAGAACAAAGTAGAATCAAGTAACTGATTAGAGTATGTACAAAAACTTACACATTCTGTCTTGTTCTTTAAAAAATATAAATATCAATAATGTTCAGTAGAATGGGTTGGTTTTATTTTTAAGGCTTCATTCTTTTAGATCCTTCATTATTTAATGAGGTGCCAGGTAGGCAGGAAAGGGAGGGAAGAGAGGAGGTCATGTTTTTTATTAAAGGTAATGTGTTTAATTCTCATGAGACTCTTCCTCATCTCTGGCAGGAGGAGATTTCCCTCCACACTGATGTCAGTTTCCAGGAAGCAAAGGTGGAAGGAAAGGAAAATAAAACCTTTATTATTGCTATTTTTTTTTTTCCTTCATTAAAATCTTGTTTTAAACTTGTCTCCATTTATTGTCTTTGTAGAGAACCATCTCCCAAGTACTTGGATTAAAAAGACTCAAGCAGAAGGACTTTATCCCAGGTCCACCTGGGAAAGGTTAGAGTGAGGAAGAGATTGCTGGAGGTATTTTATCACCGACCCCAGCGGAGGTAGCAAGTGCCGCAGCGAGGGCAGCTGCTGCTGTTGCATCCCTGGGTGTGAAGTCTGTGGGGAGGCTTTCCATCAGGCACTTGAGCTGCTCCTGACCCAGTTTGATTTTATCGTCTAGCTCTCGCTGCTCTATGAGGAGCGCAGACTTCATCTTTACAAAGTGCTGGTAATCCTGGAGCTGTTCCTCAGAGAGGTAGTTGCCCAGGATCTCCAAGACCACCCGTTCTCGACGGTCAAGGTTTTCCTTCAGTTCCCTGGCATCTTCGTGCTGGCCAGCCAGCAGCTTCCTCTTCTCGTTCAGTGAACTCTGCATAAACCAGAGAGAGTGCTTCAGTTTCTGCAGGACCAAACCCACCAATCACCCCTCTCCTTCCTCCTGATACCATGTTTGACACCTCTCGGGGAGGCGCCTCTGGGCTGCTAAGCACCCAGACACACGGCCAAAAGCCTGGGGGAGGCACATGAGTTCCTCATCACAGATGGAATGTGAATCCCACTGAATCAGACTGTGAATGTCCTAGTCAACAGGGGGCAGAAAGTGCTCCAAGAAAGTCAGTAAAACTTGCTTGAAAGCAACAACTACCAGGAAAATCTGGCTTTGTCTCTCACAACCACCCAAAGAATGTTAAAATGTGCAATAGGCAGTGGGTTGGTCCACAATGCACAGCACCATACAGCCTCTCCTCCAGCCACAGGTCACAGACATGCTGTCTTTAACATGGCCATTCTGTTTCAAAACAAAAGCTGCAGGATCTGACACATTTACACAAAATGTGACCAAGATTCCTAGGGTCAGAACCATGTTTCCTACTGCTTATGTATACGTACAAGGACACTGCCTTCCTGTGAGCCTTTGGAGGTCCCAGCTTATACAACCACGTTCTTGTGACTGCTGCTGTCCCGTGCCCTGAAAAAGGCCAAGATGTGGCTGTGCAGATACATACCCGCTCTTCACTGTTGGCATTTTCCCCCAGACTGTTCAGAACATTCTCTACGCGGGCCAGGCGTCCCGAGAGGGAGAGCAAGAGGTTCACCACCTTATCCAAATCGCCAATGAACATCTTGTACTTGTCAAACTCGTTAGGTTTGCATAGCGTGCTGATCAACAGCTCCACCTCCTCTCCGAGAGCATTATTCATCTTAATGTCTGCAAGCAGGCCCTCCTTGGCTTCCTTCAGGATTTCCAGTTTCTGGGTCAAGCTCCCGATGAGCTCAGCCTGTCAGAAGGGAAACACATTGCCACATCATCCGTTACCATGATCACCCTGGTCATATGGATGATGAAAACAAGAGGATATGGGTGACAGCAACAAGAGGATATGGGTACAGTTCCTGAGGAGCAGGGTCAAGTCAGCAAGAGCTGACAAAGACGACCTTAAGGAGGAAACAGAGAAAACTCCAAAGTTCCACATCTAGGTGATAATCTGAGTACCCAATCAGATTGCATGATGATATATTTGTTCTACCATCAATGAACGTTTATAGAAGAGACATATGATTTGATGTACCACATTCTGATACCCATCTACCTACACCTGAAAGATGTAGGTTCTTTAAAGTGTCTGAGTGAAAATAGCTACAGCCACATCTCCAGCATATTTCTCCACTCCTTGCCCAAGCCTGAAATTTCTTGTTTGGATGTTGTAGTTTTTATGACTGAGAACTGTATAAAACAACTGGCAGAAAAATTAATTTAAGCTGTATTAATGGCATGACAGGAGGCTGAGCTGACACTTACTGGGTACTGCGTATTAGTAAGAAAGATGAATTGTTACATATTTTCCCCTCCTATAGTACCCTGAACCTACTGACTGCTTCCTACTTGGCTGCCTCAGTGTTGAGGTGCAAGCCTCAAATTCAACCGTGACCAAAACTCCCTGCCTGTGCAGGCACTGCCTCACGCAGAGAGGCATCAAGTGAGCATTTACACCAAAGATGCTCTAAATTTGCTTAGTGACTGAGCTAAGACATGGAGAGTACACACCCATTTTGTGAAAATGCTGGCAACTGTTTCATTACTGAAGAAAAGGAGGCCCCCAGGGTTCAGTTTCTCCAGAAACAGCAGTGCTGCACATGTGCTGGAGATCCTAATTTCTGTTAGGATTTGCGGGAAAGACATATGCAAAAGCAGAAGTCTATGGCCTGGGGCTTGAATTCTTGCTTCCATTTACTCAGAACTGAGAGCATGGAGAGCAGGAAAAGCTCTTCATACAAGGGTTGGGTATTTTTGGTCTCTTCAGTTTATGCCCTGCTGGGGCACCATTACATGTATGTTAATATACTCTGCATGTAAACCCTGCAGGATGAAACAGAATAAATCACAAGGTTGCCTGAAAATATTCTCTCTAAGTCTTCTTTCCATCAAAACTGATGGTCAATTCAAGTAGGAAAAGCAGTCTACTTCAAAGGAGAAAGGATCTTCAAACCCAGGTCAGGCTGGGGGTTGCTCTGAACTGGCCCTTATCCCCAGGGGTGGCCTGTCAGGGTGGGATTTAAAAGGCTGGTTTCACAGCTGAGAAGTCACCAGCACTGTTTAGCCAGACACCACTAGATGGTACACTTTGCGTGCATTCTCTGGAGCACACGGTTTTATGGCTGCACTACGGCTTACTGTCAGCTTCCACATATTCAGCAAAAGCTGAATAAAATGCCAGTAATACTCTCTTAAAACTAACGTCAGTCATCAGACTTATGCTGGAATGGCTGTTAAGTCACCCCGCTTGTTAGCAGTGCAGTTTAGGAGAAGAGGAGAGCAAAGGTGGTACCAAATCCCACCTGCTAGGATAAGGGACAACCAAAACTCCTTTACTTGGATTCTCCCCTCAGTAGGACAGGCAGCACCCAGAGACAAGAACCAACACTTGCCCTTCCCTGTGCTATGATGCTAATGCTACCTTCAAAAGAAAGATCCAAGGTCATCACCAGTTGATTGCTGGAACAAATCCTGAGGACCAAAAGAAGGGATCTGTTTTCAATTATTAGCGTGTCAAGGGAAAAAACCCTATAGCAGGACTCTATGGGCTGGACATAAAGTCCAGCATTAACCTCGACAGGTTTTCAGGAGGAGTGAGATGCTCAGAACTGGCAGTTGCTCCTCCCTGCTCTGGGAGCTTTGCTCAAGGTGCAGACCTGTCCTCCAACTGCAGCAGGAGGCTACAGGACTGCTGGGACTGACCCACCTTTGCTCGGAAGGGACGTAGAAATATTTACTTTGTGTTCATTAATCAGTGACTCTCCTGCAATCCCAAATGCCAACCAATATAGCTCCTCTGCATACTTACAATGGAAATGAGCTTCGTTTATCCAAATGACCTCTCAGTGTAGCAGCCTTCTCAGATAATGCCTATGCAAATGTTCTTTCACACAGACCATGAACAAACATACCAGGCAGATATTGCTGTCTGAGCCTAGTCACTCCCATCTATTTCTGTCTTTCCATGCTAATGTAACCTTTGAGGCTTGGGACTCATCCTCCAGAGCAGGCTCACATCTACTTGCAAGCCTGTCAGATGCTTGCAACATGTCCACCGACTCCTTGGAGCAGCACCCTTGTCTTGTTTAATCACCCCTTACCTTTCATGATGGAATAAAGCAGGCAAACAGTTTTTAAGTGAACAGTACCCCAAGAATCAATCGAATGCTACAGACACAGCAGGGGCTGCGATTACCTTTGAAGCTGGATGCTGTATAACCAATGGCTTGGGACAGATAATTAAAGCAACAGACAAAGGCCTTAGGCAAATGCTTTTGATTAGCAACACATTCATGACCCATCTGTGTAGACTTTCTACCCAGAATTGGTGTAGGACCACAGAAACAAGAGATGGCAGGCACAGGGAGTGTCTCTAACCCGTTCCATTGGCATGGTGTGACAGCTCCCAAAGACTTGTCAGGATCCTACCTGCACCTCAAATGCTCCACAAAATAGGGCTAATCTACTCACTTAGTACTTATAATTTGTATACTTATATTTGTATACTTATAATTTGTGTTACAGAGCACTTTGATGGAGGTCCCATTCTAGCTGTCATTGTATTAAAGCCTGGTAGGGAGCAGATTTTGCTTAGCAGATAAAAGCTGAGAACAGAAACAATAAGGATTGTCTTGCTATGAAAAAGATTGCCTTACTATGAGAAGATTGCCTTATTATGAAAAAGAGGGGTGAGCTCTGTCCAAGTCAGGGTTGCAGGACAAATTATATCCTCATGAACATCACTCAGCCTCACATCTTCTCTCTGCTTTTTTACACTTGGCATGGGGATGAGGACCCACAGAGAAAATGTGGAGTTGTGCTGGAAATACATTAATTCTCTACACTTGGACAGAGAGGCTGAGTTTGGGAGCCTTTCTTTAAATCCATGCCTGATTTCAGTGCAGGAAGAATTAAGTACTATATTTACGGAAAATGGGATATGCCCAAATATTTGTATACTTCAGTATGTTTAAACTCTGCTGTTGTACAAACAGCATGAAATACAGGCTGCCCAGTGCAATGTAGGATGTTTTAAATCTACAGGCGGGCTGGCACAGCTGCTTTTGACACCAAGGTCGTAGGTGTGTGAAGAGAGGCACAGACAGGCCTGTGGCTCCTTGGGATTTGTGAGCTGCGCAACATGTCTGTAATTACCACATAACCAATGTGAAACAACCACAGGGGCAAATTAAAAGGCCCTGTAAAAGCCCCGGAAGACAGAGCACCCAAGCCTGCAGCAAGAACTGCGGGGGCTGCTCCTCAGTGAAATGCAGCTGCAGTAAGAGAGGAAAACGTTTCCTCCTCTCCTGCCCTGCTCTCCTCCCACCCAAGGCATCACATCGAGCTTGTGCTGACTGAGCTGCTGAGGCACACGTGGCTTTCGGCACGTCAGGGAAACTATAAAGCGTGGGGTATAAAGAGTAATGAGTGTTTCTTTGGAGGCAGTGAGCACAGACAGCAGGTAAAATGGGTAAATTGGCTTCACTGAAGAAGAAAATCCTAGGGCGAAACCTCATGCTCTCAGACAGCACAGTCACTAACTGCATTCTGTTCCTGTTTCTAACCCGAGCTGTCCTTGCTCAAGTCACTTCACCTCTCCATTTTCCTTCCTTGCTATGGGACAGGGACAGCCTCTTACAACCTGTACACCTGGCATCTGGAGTTCTGCAGGCCCGCTTCAGGGTTATGCAAGGTTTGTATTCAAATTTGCAGAGAGTACTCAGATTAGATCTTTCTCATTCAATCTGTGTCACGCTAACGGAGCTTCCTACAGTAAATGCACCCAGCCCCCACGCAACTTGGGACTGCCAAAAGCTGACATCAAATAGAAATGCACTTTACTTTAGGGCTTATTACTATTTCAGGAATGTAACCAGAAAATGGTGGAGTGTGCTGAATTTACCTTCTTCTCATTGATGTCCAGCAGCTCCTCTTCCTCACCTACTTCTTCTGGCAAGTCCTTAATTTTATTCAGCAGTTCTGCTTTGGGTGCTGAAACACTGTAATAAGCAGGACAGGTGACCAGGGTCACAGGAGCTTCCTTTTCTTCTCTCCTGCACCACAGCGAAGAGAAAGGAGGAGTTCAGTCTGAACCTGACTTTTTCCCCATGCCTAGATCCATGGTTTTCCAGCACTCCCTCTGGTACCTCCCCAGTGCTATTAACCACAAAGGAAATGGCCGATTCCTGCCATCAGAGGGTGCAGGTCAGCTGCTTTCCAATCTCCCTTGCACAGGACAGAGCAGCTGCTCCGTTTAAATGTTGACGGGTTAAAAACTATATGGGATCAGCTCCTTGCTGAAGGTAAATCAGTGCAGCGCAGCTGGTGATGGCTAGTCAGACCGTGTTATCTAGCAAGATGCAATACGACTTATTTCTATATGGTTCTCCAGCTGTCTCTATCTTAAAAAAAAAAAACACAATGGAGGACTTGGGCTGATCTTTGCATTCCCCTGTAGTAAGGAGGCACCCCCACCCCTCCTTCCGAAATTTGCCTCTTCTTATCTTTCTGCCTGCCACTGTTTTGGTCCTGACTTTAGTCCTATATCTCTGTTACTGTGCTTTGGACTGAACTGCTTCAGATCACAAAGGTTAAGATAGCAAAATCAAATAAGACCTCCAGAGATGGGTCATTTCCTGCCCTATTCCCAAACTCAGCATTGTTTTTTACACAGCCCAGAGAAGTGAGCTCAAAGGCCATGCTACAGCCGAGCTTGGGAGAAAAGGTGTTCAGAAATGCCCTGCCAGTCCTCACAGCTGGGAACCGAGGAAATCACTCTCTGCCAGCATCCACCTGTACAGATGTGGAAAAATTCTGCACAGCCCTTGTCCTTACAAGCAAGCAAACAGCCAGTTCTGCTGTGACACCAGCCCACAACCCAAACAAGCAGTGCTTACACGTCATCTTCGACTGCTGTCCTGATAGCTTTCTTCTGCGTCATCTTTCTTTTCATGTTGTTCTCCTTCAGCAAGCTGGTTCCACTGGGGAAAAGCCCTTCCATTAAGTCCATAGTTGTCTTCATTTTGGAATCTGGATCCAGGATGTCAGCCAGAGACTTGTCTTTATGGACAATTTCTTTTGCTAGAGCCTCTGACTTAATATCCTCCGGGGTCTTTTTCTTTGCCTTCACTGGAGGTGCTGCGCTGAGTACCCCGGAGTCCAGGTTGCTGTTTTCTGACTCTCCAGTGATGACTGCTGGCTCTCTGTGGTTGCCTTCAGGTTGAGTTATGGGCTGGCTATCAGCGCTTTGAGGCCCTTCAGAAGAAGCAGGCAACTGATGCTGCTTATCCACAGCAGATGGAGAGCTAGTCCTCTTTGACGCAGGTGGTGAGAGGGGGCAATTATTTTCACCGATACTGGTGCCCAACCCTGTTATGTCCCTCTCGGCCAGGGCTTTGGGAAAGCTTTTGAAGCTGCTATGGACAGAAAAATTCTGTGAGATGAAGATAAATTTACCGCACAGGACCATTGTGAACACATGGTGAAGGGCTATGACAAATTAAGTTTTCCTTCTCTCTCGCTTATTTTTGTCTCTTACTTCTCACTTCAACAAGGAACGGAAAGACCCACAGTATGAAACTCCTGGCACCAGAAGCATATTGTCCCCTCAACCTGGACACTGCTGTTTTGTCATTCCAACACAGAAGGAACTAGCGAGCGACAAGTCAGTTTGTTTTCTGCTCACAGGCTGGGGATGTTGTGTCTCACCACCTGGGAGCACCATCCTGAGCAGTTTATACTCCTTTGTTCCTTTGTTGGAAAAACCAACCACTACCACAGCCCCAGCCAGATTCTTCCCAGGTGGAAATCAGAGCAGCTTCCTGGGAGTGAGGGAAGCTGTGCCAGTTAGACTAGCTGGGCACCTAGCCCAAAGTCCTATCCTTCAGGAAAAATTCACTATACAATGTTACTGTGACATATTTGTGTTGTCGCTTCTTGGCAGATGGTCACTGTTTCATAACAGCATTATTTTTGTGCCAGGTTTAAAATGTATTCTGGGAAACTCTAACTGTTTGGAAAAACTGTCATGGATTTTCACAGTTCTCTCTGAAAAACCAGTAACTGGAAGGAGTCAGCAGTGAGTAAGAAGCAACTCCACTGAAATCCATACGGTAACTGCAGGGAGAAGGAGACCAGGATAGTTTCCCACCCATAACCCCCTTTGCCTTGCTTCCTAAGCACCTGTCAGTGCATCTGCTGGTGGGCCACAAAGCCTTTGGCCTTCTTACTTTGTGCCCTGCCCTGGCCACATCACTTGACAACGATTTTGGCAGCCAGCAAAGCCTAGCAGCAGTGAGTCTGTCTGTCTGTCCCTCTCCCCTCGTAACACGTGCGCTCCTCTGCAAGCTCCCCGTTCAGCCAGCAGCTGTGGGCTGGTCGTCGCAGCACGCAGAGCTGGGGAGGTCAGTCCCATTTGTCTGGAGCCCCGCATATCTTACTGTATATGGCCCTACAACGCCCGAGACGCTGCGTTACAGCCCTCCCTTACCTCACTTTGGCCTCCTCTGCGAGCCTGGTGGATTTGTCTCCAGCTGCCCCATTCCCCTCAAGCACCGCCGGTGGGGGAGGAGGTGGGAATTCCTCCATGCCATTTGCAGAAGTGCAAGAGCTCAGCTCGGGAAGAGGACGGGATGGCGGTGGGGGTGCAAAGGGTGGAGTGACAACACTGGGCTGGGAAGGCATGACAAACACCTCGTCGTCTTCATCGTCCTGCAGCAACGGTGGGGGAGTGAGCTGCAGGCCCGACTCCGAGATCCGGAGATGAGTTGTCCCCTGGGGAGAAGGAGTCTCTGGGTCAGAAGAGGTGCTGCTCTGTGTCAGCAGGGACTGCCACTTCTGGGACAACTTTGGCCCAGCTGCTGGAGGAGACACCGGATAGCCATTGTCCTTGACCGAATGAGTCCACACCACTTTGGGTGGGAGGGATCTGTGAAGCAGCCCGGCTTTCCTTCTCCACATCATTTCTTCTGTGGGAGTCTCAGGGGATCTATCCTGGACAGCATCCAAAGGCTGTACCTGAATATTACCGTTGCCCTCAGGGGGAACAGCATCTCGTTTGGCATGATGCTGTCTCAGAGCCTGGTCATCACCTGCACTCTGGAAGTCTGAGGGAGTCTGAGTGGCTGGATTAGGGGAAGACTGGTCAGATCCAGAAGGAGTAAGGTTAAGGAACAAGGGTTTAAAGCCTTTCTTTTGCTCAGGATAATGACTTCTTGCCTCTGTTGCAGATGGGGCAAATACAGAAGTCCTGCTATCTGGCCTGGAAAGTTCTGAGACCTTGTGATTCTCAGTCAGTGTGGCGGACCCGGTGACAACCTCGCTGCTGTGGTGAGGATGGGGATAATAACTTGTGAATGCCATTTTTTCTGACTGGCTCCTTTCTTCCTTGCTGAAAGACCTAAAAACCAAGAGACAAACCATGATGAGATCAATACTTAATCAATAAGCAAGAAAAGTTCTTGTGCACCTCCTTAATGAGCAAATTATGCAACCATATCAGAGGCCTGGGTCAGTGCCTGCTGATCTAGGTGAGGTACAGTTGTGCTTTGAAGCTGTTGCTAGGGGCACAGAGCCAGATCCATACCCACTTGCCATCTCCCAGCATTTGCAGCGTGTGCTCGATCACACACACGTGTGCGCACATGTAGCAGCATCACAGCAATAACTGAATAGAAAAAAAAAAGTTTTGGAAAACTTAAGTGCCTGGTGTCCTTTCCAGCCTTGCTTTTAATTTGGTTTGTTACAGGTGGGGCTAGTAGTGACTGCTGTAAGAAAGACCACTTGACATCATCTACCATCAAACTCTGTTCGCAATTGCTGATAATTTTAAGAATTTCAGCTTTATGAGCCAAAATTTCCCATAATGTTATCTGCTCCTTTTGGAAAGGTGCCATTAAAATGATTCAACTCTCTCCAAGAAAAAAGTGAGGTCAAAAAATGCACTATTTTGACTGCGGCAAAAATAAAAAAATGTTCTTACAACTTTGTCTTGCCTCTGTTGCAGATGGGGCAAATACAGAAGTCCTGCTATCTGGCCTGGAAAGTTCTGAGACCTTGTGATTCTCAGTCAGTGTGGCGGACCCGGTGACAACCTCGCTGCTGTGGTGAGGATGGGGATAATAACTTGTGAATGCCATTTTTTCTGACTGGCTCCTTTCTTCCTTGCTGAAAGACCTAAAAACCAAGAGACAAACCATGATGAGATCAATACTTAATCAATAAGCAAGAAAAGTTCTTGTGCACCTCCTTAATGAGCAAATTATGCAACCATATCAGAGGCCTGGGTCAGTGCCTGCTGATCTAGGTGAGGTACAGTTGTGCTTTGAAGCTGTTGCTAGGGGCACAGAGCCAGATCCATACCCACTTGCCATCTCCCAGCATTTGCAGCGTGTGCTCGATCACACACACGTGTGCGCACATGTAGCAGCATCACAGCAATAACTGAATAGAAAAAAAAAAGTTTTGGAAAACTTAAGTGCCTGGTGTCCTTTCCAGCCTTGCTTTTAATTTGGTTTGTTACAGGTGGGGCTAGTAGTGACTGCTGTAAGAAAGACCACTTGACATCATCTACCATCAAACTCTGTTCGCAATTGCTGATAATTTTAAGAATTTCAGCTTTATGAGCCAAAATTTCCCATAATGTTATCTGCTCCTTTTGGAAAGGTGCCATTAAAATGATTCAACTCTCTCCAAGAAAAAAGTGAGGTCAAAAAATGCACTATTTTGACTGCGGCAAAAATAAAAAAATGTTCTCACAACTTTGGAATTAAAAAAAAAAAAAAAAAGAAGAGCTTCACTCAGATAGGCAGGTGTTACAAAAAACAAAGCCAATACATTTCAACCACAAACGGATGTCAAGGCCACAAAGCCAGCAGATTGAATTATTCCTTCCAGGTCTTTTAAGATGTTCTCATGTGAGTCTGAGAAAAACTGTCTCGGCTTTGAAGTGAGGATCCTGCTCAGAATACACAACCAAACCTACTTGCCAGTATGGCTATTTAGCCGGAAAACAAAATGAACAGTAATAATAGCACTAGCAGATGCAAGAGAAGATGGCCTAAAAACATGAGGCCATACCATAAAACAATAAAATACAATAAAGCTATACTGCCAATATATTTTCTGTTCTTGAGATGCATTGTTCAAACAATCCAACACTGCCAATCTGTGACGTTTCAGACTTGGGACCCAAATTTGCTCTCAGATGTACTGGTACAAATTAAGAATAACTCTGTCAAAGCCATGGGTCGTTCTGGCTTTATTCTGGTGTGACTGAGAATAGAATTTGGCAGCCTTTGCCTGGGGGTGGGGAAACTTCCCAGACAGACTGCTCTTGGTATTGTCTGTGGTTCCTGGACAGTAGCAATGTGTATTCTTTTCAGATGCTCAGTGTTTATCAGAAACACCAGATGGTAATTCTCTAATTGAACGATCTCTCCTACTGTGGAAGCAATTGTGGATTCTAAAACTGGTGGAGCAACAACTGTTCCCAACAGTGCTTATGAGACAGCTATTGTATGACACCAGGGGAGCAGCATAAGTCATGGAGCATGTGTGAGCAGACCAAGTGATTGCTGACCAGGGTTTCTGTAACTTCACCATTTGACAGTTTTCCTACTTGAGCAAGAGAGGCAGTAGGGATGCAGTAGGGATGGTCCCATCTCCTCTCCAGCACATTAAACAACTGTCCCAAGGAAACCTAGAAGCATAATTCCTACTGCCTGCTATTGCCTTCCCTGAAGGGCCTGTGCACGGAGTATGCTGCCAACACCAACAGGATGGTGATAGATGTGAGAGGACCGGCTAGAAAGCCATCGATTTTGGGCTGACAATCATAGGACAAACAAAGGCTGCATCTCTTAGGGGATGGATTAAAGATGCTCAATAATCCCATACGAACCAGACTGTGAAATACTCACTCACACTAGGGCAGGAGAATGTTCACCAGTATCCCAAACAGTGGAACTCCTTCTGTGAATCATTTACACACGGGTAAGGTCCTAGTCTACCTGTCCTTTTCAGTCTGTGGAAGATTCAGATCTCGTACTCACTGAGAGTTAAATGTAAAGCTTCTGCTGGCTTCAGCAGTGCACGTTCAGAGCCCTGTGTCTTCCAAAACTCATGCCCATTCTCCTTCAAGTCATTTCAGGTGCAGTAACATAAGAAAAATCATTCAGTAGCTGAGGCTCATCAGCAGTGATTTGCAGCCTGTGTAGTGGGACCCTGTGTTCTCAGAGCCAAGGGCTTTCTCCTATCTTCCCTCATCTTTTCGTTTTATCTTTTGGGAAATCCAATTCTAATCAAGAAGGGAAAGCAACCTCACGTCTTCCAGAAGAAATATGCTTGCAGAGCATGCAGAATGCCTACCCAGCAGAAACATCATAAGACTGTTAAGTTAATACCAATAATCTTTGTGCAGTGAAGCATGAAAATGAGAAACCTACATTTCGTGCCCCAATAAACTTGTTTTCAGTGCGGGTGTTCAATCCCATTACTTGGAAAATAGGTTGGGGGGGGAAGGAAGCAGCAAGTAATTATTGAGAAGAATGATGAAATGCCTTCTCTAGAAAAAATGGGGAGGCAGGATGAACTAAAACAGTTGTATTGTTCTCTTAAGAAAAAAGATGGAAAAAGTTATTCCAAATTAAAGTAGACGGGCATGTTTAAAAAAATTATAAAAGGATGTGCCTGAAGGCAGATTAAGTCCCTCTAAAACAACTTTTATGTCTTCTTAGTGGCAAAAATGGCTAGCCAGTCAGAAGTAACATCAAGCTAGACTAGGAGCCTTCCTCAAATTCTAGCTGTTGCTCCCTGACCCAGAGCTGCATGGCAAAACCTTTGGAGACAGCAGTGTTAACTCCCACTGTGACAACAGAGTGGTTGACATTTACTGCAAGTTTGTGAGAAACAGAGCTCCTTTGTGAGTAATTCTTTTAGTCTCTCTTGATGGTTTTTACTGTAATATGAGTTAGCTGTTTGGGCACTCGGAGCTTAGGGCAAGCATCTATTTATTATTTAAATGTAAATACAGCAAGATCAACTTCAGTTCTACTTAACTTCAAAACAATCCGCTGCTAAGTGGATAGTTACGTAAGTCCTAATATTATGAGTTTTATGATTACACTTTTCTATTTTTAAAACCAATTCTCTCTCCCCTGTTGTTGAGCAAAATATCCTGCCTGCACAAAGGAAAGCAGCCTAAACGCAAGCTCCCAATTCAGGAGGATAAATGAAACCTCCTGGGTTAAGTCTGTGCAAATGTTCACTTGTTTTTGAGGAGGCAGCATCCTGGACTGGAGAAAACCAGAGTGGGACATCAAGGTATTTTTTCCTTTAGAATCCTTCAGTTATGATTCCATCTGGATGTGAGTTCCAACAGCAGATAAACACATTTTAGGAGTTACGTAGCTGCAGATCTGCTACAGAAACATGCTCCAACAAGACATGAGGAGGACTTGACAGTGATTTAATGTCTATAGTGAACAGTAAAGCTCACAGCAACTTACTCCTAACTCTGCTGGGCACAGAACACCCAGATGTTTTCTCTAGCCTGTCAGGATCCATCTGTTTACACAGACAACACACGACAACTGCTACTGGCATCGGGATGGCAAGAGCTCACCCCGCAGTGACAAAAGGGACATTAACATATACTTACCTGGCTCCTGCGCTGAGCACATAGAAAGGGTCTCTCACCATGGGGGCAAATTCACTGCTTTCCCTTCTCAGCAGGTCCTGGAGAGCAAAGACAGCATTAGCAGAAAGCAAAACAAAATAACAAACCATTAATGCTTCCTAGTAAGAAGAGAGTACAGTATGTGACATATACAGACAGGAGGAAAACACTAGGGTGGCATACCACTCTCCAGCACCCTACCCCTGCTTAGAGGACCTGTCTGCCTTTTTCTGGGTGGATTGTGAACCAACAGGCAGACTTATTTCAGAGAAATGTTTTTTTTAAAACCTCTCAGCAAGTCCTTGCCTCTCCTAAAAATATGCTCAATGGTATCGGTGGGGCCTGGGTGTTCACCTCTGTTGTACATGCTAGAGAGAAGCTGAGACATCGCTGAAGCAGCCTTAACCAGGGTAGCTAAACAGTGAACAATCTGTGCCCAAGCCCAGTGCCAAAACAGGACTAAAACCCTGCAAAGATGCTGAATGCCATAAAGGTTGGAAACTCCAGCCACAGGCAGAGGTGCTGAAAAACATCACAAAGTCTGGCATTCGGTTCTTTTGAAAACCAAAGTGCAGGAACTATCTCCTCTTTGGGTATTTATGTCATATAAAACCAGAGAAATTTTGCAGCTGAAACGCCTTTGTGAATCTGACTTTCTCTGCCCTAGAGCTCCCACCATAGGACACCAGACTATTATGAGACATGAAAGCAGATGCTAAGCCTGCTTTTGAAGAGTTTAGTATTTTCTCCCGTACGAACTTTCCAGCGGAGAGCATTTCAGTGCCCCCCTTTCCCCACACCCTTAGTAATTTGCTTTTTTGGTCAGTGTTGCTGCAGAGGGAGGGTTAGTGCAGATCTTGATTTAGGAGTCCGGGAGCTGGGAGATATGCGGGTTGAGACAGACTGAAAAAGCAGAGAGGAAGGAAGGCTGAGAATGTGTTCTGAAGACTGAGAGCTAATAATTCCACATGGCTATCAATTTCCCTACATCTTTAAACAAATTCCTACAGTGACATTGCAATGTGATTTATATGCAGCCTGAAAGGAACATTAGACACTGTACACAAGGCCCTGAAAAACATACAGTGAGGCAGAGAAGTCTGCTGCTAATCTGAACACAAAAAAATCTGAAAAGGCCAAAATTAAAAAAAAAAATAAAAAAATAAAAATTCACCCTGTTGCCTTGGCTTTGTCCACCACTTTTATACTGTGGTTTTGTATTGGAGGCAGATCAGAGACAGACCTAATTAAGAGAGCACTTAAACATATACTTCCTTTTCAAACAGACATTTATGGTTGGTGTATATAATGAAGTCAAGCAAGCTTTCTTGAATTAGGATTTAAGAACAGGATTTTCACAAGTGCCGTGCTGCCTATGGAATTAAATCTTCATTCCAGAAGTGGATAGAGCTAAATCATTCGGGAAACAGCAGTTAGGAGTCTCCCCTCTTCTACACTTGAACTAAGACCCTGTGAGCATGTCTGCACTGTTGTTCATCATCTTCCACCAGTCAGCTTCCAACAGGCAGAAACTCTGGGTTAGCTGCTGAACGCACACAGGATTTAAAATGAGCCAACAAGGGGGAAATAAAGAACTTAAGAACTACCCTGTATGTCTCCTGCCCAAGAGTGGAGGCTGGGTAAAAATGAACAAGGGCTGATCGTCATCCAACCTGTCATTTAAAAGTACATTTTAGTGATTTTTCTCTTTCTGGATGCCTGTTTTTGTTGCTGCTGTGTCTGTGCCGGAAGGCAGAGAAAGAGTCACAGCTTGGCCTTCACCCCAACTTTCTTAAGGACTGTCCTCTTACTGAACTGGCAAGTGTGACAAAATTGCACAAATGAGCCTGATGCCTGACTGGTGTGGAAAAATACTGATGATGGGATGAAGCAGCAGTGGTTATGGAAATGCATTCCAGTCACTCGATATTCACAAGCTGCTTTTTTAATTCTATTTAAAAACTAGCGTGGGATCTGAGGTCTGTCGAGGGAGGACATTTAGAATGAAGCACACAATGAGTTTGGGAGGACCACACTTTCCCCCGCACCTCAGTTTGACCTGTTTTTGAGATGCTGCCCAGAGCCTCCTCGGTGTTACTTGACCCAGTACCACTTCATTGCACCTAGACAATCTATTCTGGGCCAGCAGCAAGTGCAAGAGTAGAAAGACATATTCTGCATCTCAGCTTCCCCGTAAATATGCAAGACTGCCCAAACACTCAGAGTATGGAGAGTGAAGAGCCTGTCCACACTTTTTTTTGTTTTTGCTCCCTCTCCTCATGATGAATGGAGCCTGGCATGGAAACGGGATGGGGCAGCAGATCCACCACTGCTGCAAATCCGTGCAGCTCAATCAGCTGCAGTTACCTAAACAGGTCTGAACAAGATTTCAGCCAGCTGAAGAGCTGGCCTGGGCAGTTGCTCTTTAAGACGTTAGCCTGTTTCTACTATTTACTATCATCAGAGTCAGTCAAATTCCCCATTTGTGACATCAGTGCAATGTTCCCAACCGCCAAGCAGGGGACATGGAAAAAGCGACCAGAGTCTCCGCTAAGTTTTCTCTGCAATGTTTCCCTCCAGGGCTGGAGGCAAAACATAATGGTTACTTGGCAGTGCCTCCGCTGAGCATTTCCCAGCACTGTCAGGCACAGTGGGAACCAGGGCAATTTCAAGTAGTCTTTAATCTTCTCTACTTTGCACCAGGAAAGTGGGCTAAAGCAGAACAGCATATCACCACCCTATCTCTACTTTGCACCAGGAAAGTGGGCTAAGGCAGAACAGCATATCACCACCCTAATGGTAGACACCACCAGAAAGGTGACCAGTGCTTTTCTGGTGATGCTGGCAGTTAAGAACAGGACAGCTCAGATGGGATGTTGGGAGCAGCAAGATCACATGCACACTGCCAGCATACGTACTGAAATCCCAGCATCTCTGAAATCCCTGAAATAGCCACACCAGTAAGAAAGCTGAACAGAAGCAGTACCCCACTGGTAAGCACTTAAAACAGCATCCTGGTAATTTAAACACAATAAACAGTCTCTATCTCAATATGCATTTAACTTTTCCTCTAACCAATACAGTAATTGCAATGGCTGAATATCAGCTTGTCCCTTGATCCCCGCTCTTTCCCTGGTTCAGAGAGCCCTGCACACATGATCCTGTTTTCACATACCTGGTGTTTCTTATCCGCCGTGGGAGATGACCTGGAACGAGTATGCACAGGGACTGTCTGATTGTCATACCTATCGAGCAAGTCTTCCACAGACACTGATTTCCCAGATTTCCTGGCAGAGGAGGGTGTTTCAAAGACCTGCTCCTGCTTCCTGTAGCAAGGTCGGCCCTGCATGCCCAGAGGGTCTGTCTGCGTGCCTTTGCTGAGCTCTGTTTTGGCTCTGTAATCCCGGCACCTCTCTGTTTTCGGTCTGCTTGTGACCAAGCTGTCCTGACGCCCTTTCTTCTCATCTCCACTCATGTCAGAGCAGTCCATCAGCCCAGGAGGCAGGGTAGAAGATATCCGCCCCGTCCTGGATATCCGCTCTACAGACTCTCTCCGGCGGTAAAGGTTCTGGTCCTGGAGGGAATTCATGCTGGAGGCAGAGGAAAGACTCTGGCTGTCTGGGCCACCTGGCTGTAGGTAGGAGCTGTGGGAGCGCTCCCTCAGCAGTCCAACATCTTGTGAGGACGGCCGTCTCCCTGTTTTGCGCTCAATGTAGTCAGCAAGGGCGTTCTGCTGGAGTTGCTTGAGCTCCGGCTTGGAGAGGCTGGCTGTGGAAGAAGCTTTGCCATCCCTTTCAAAGATCTTACGCCGGTCAGCCACTGTATTCTCTGGAAAGACAAAATGGATGCTTTTCTTCTGGAAGGAGAAAGGCGATGGCTCCCCATCAGAGATGCCCACCTCATTCATCTTGTCTGGCTCAGAGTAAGACCGCTTCTTCTGCTCTGCCGTCAGCCGCTTTCGCCCCCCAATGCGCAAGACATGCTGTGTCTTGGTGTAGTCCAGGGCGGAGAAGCTGCCTTCTGTTGGCGTGACACTGTGCCTCTCCTTTGGGGTGTGGGGAGATGCCGCTGCGCTCCTCATGCTCACATGGGCTGAGGCAGGCCTCTGGGTTGTTCTCTTGGGTGTGCTCCCGAATGGGGGGCTGATGCGACGGAAGGAAGTGGCCCTCAGCACTCTGGACTGAGCATCTTTAATGCTGTTCCTATAGGCCCTGTTAAACGGTGTGTCCAGCTGTGACCCGTGGGCATCCTGGATGTTATCTTTCCAGACGATCTCCTTCTCAGGCTCACCTCCCAGCTGGAATGTGCTTTTACTCCTCGGTAGCTGAGCAGCCCTTATTTGCACATCGTTTTCAGGACACAGGCTGTAGTATTCATCAGGTCTTGCCTGCTTTGCTGAAGCTGCCATCTGCAGCTCTACAGGGCGCCAGTCAGCCTCTTCCAGCTTCCCATTCCTGACCGAGGGGCTGGAGACCCTGCCCGGCTCACTGGGCAGTTGGCTGGACTCACGGAGCTTGCTCCTCATGTCCTCCAGGCTGTTCAGAGAGCACCTCACACTGGAGGGCTGGCTTGTCCTGCTCGGCCCGTAGTGCTGGCCGAAGCTGGGAATGCCAGCACTCTGGGGCCGGTGAGTGCTTTGCTCTCGCTGCTCAAACTTGCTGACCTTCTCCAGCACCGAGCAGCGGGGCTTGCCAGCCTCTGGTTTGCCATAGGGAAAGCTTTGGGTGCTGCTAGAGCTGAGCCGGCTCCTCCCGAAATCAGAGGTCTTTGGGTGCTGTGGAGAAGAGGGCTCTTCACACTTTGGCTCGGCAGCATGGAAGGGGGTCACGCTCATGCCCTCCTCCCCCAGCCTTGCAAAGGCCTGTGGGTCCACGTGACTCCACTGTTTGTGCCCCTGTCCCCTGTGATCCTTCTCCTCTTTACCACTGCCGTTCAAGAAGGACAGTTTGGTGCTGGAACAACCCTCGCCTGGTTGCATCTCTTTTACCTCGGAGCTGCCTTGCCTCTGGGAGCTCTCTGGGATGTTCTGCAAGGAGGAGAAGCCATACTGCTTTGCCTTGCTATGACCCCACTGGTGGTGAGCGGCAGCATCTCTCTCGTTTATCTGCGCATTGCCATTTTTGTCCTCCTGGGATTCAGCTGTCCAGTCCTCTTTGGGCTGGTAATGGGTTTTTCTCTCACTAGCATCCCTTGGCTGGGGCTGCAGAGCTTGAAAACTGGGTTTGGAGGCCTGTGCAGTACTTGCGGTCTCTTGGTTGCTGTGTGCTCCCTTGTAAGGGGGTAACAACTCCTCCTGTCTTGATGTGGTCAGGCAGACTTCTGGGCCTGCTGTGCTTGGAGTTTTTTGCTGGAGAAGTTTTGCTGCAGCATCGTGCTTTCTCTCAGCTGCCGGGGGCTGGTAGAAGATGGTTGATCTGTTTGTAGTGCTTTGGTTTCCATTTTCATCAAAGCCCAGAGTTCTGCTAGCTACGGCCTTGTCGTAAGAGACTGGAAGAGGTGGAGAGTACCCACTTTCTTTGGCCAGAGCTGGATAAAGCGTCCCATTATTGCTTGCAGAAGGCTGGGGCACCTGGGCGTAGTGCGGCTCTGGGGAAGGTACTGGGTAGACACCAGTAGGCAGCAGGGGCTGTCCCGGCTGGGCTGGCTGGGAATAGCTCTGCTTGGGCTTCACGGTGGGGCTGCTCTCTGGGCTCTTCTCCACCACGGTGTGCAGATGCCCTTTTCCAAAAGGGTTTTTCAGCAGCGGTCCCTGGGACAGGGTGCTGGCAATTGGAGACCAGGCCCCTTTGGGATGGGTTCGACCAGGCTTGTTCAGATCAAGACCAGAGCATGAGCTGGGCCTCTCGTGGTGCCTGATGGCTGCGTAGCTGTCGCTGCGAGTGGGAGGCAAGGGAGGTCCCTTGGGGGGCTGGCTCTTGTTGTCCAAGGAGCCCTGGCCTGGCTGCGCCCAGGAGGGAGCTGCGTTGTGCTGGCTGAGGCTGTGGAACTTGCCATAGCCGCGACCATCCAGCGAGGCCCGGGCCTCACAGCTTGGAAGCAAGGCAGAGGACTTCACCTCATACTCCTCAGAGATCCCTCGCTGGGCGTCATAGACTGTCTTGACATACCTGATGTCAGCTTGCCTCATCCCCTCCTGCAGACCACCTCGGGACTGCACGCTGCCTGTGGAGCAGGAGTGCTCTTTGCTGAATGGAGGAGCGGGATACTCCGGGATGCTCGAGTTGGTGGAGAAGGAGCTGTAGGCAGAGTCTCTCTTGCTGTGGAGGTGGGAGAGCTGGTCGATGCTGTTGGTGGATTTGGCTGGGGACAGGTGACAAGGGTGGTAGCCAGGGGAGGAGTGGTCCAAGCTCTCCATGCTGCCCCGGGAACTGTACTGGTCAGGACTTCTCCTCAGATAGCCATGCTCATAGCCAGAGAGATCGCTGGTTGAGGAGCTGGGGAAGAGCGAGAGAAGAGTAAAAACCCACTGTCAGCGGAGGAGAGGCACAACAACTTATAAGTGAGCTCAGAAGCAAGATGTTTAGTTTTGAGAAGTGCAGATGAAAACCCATATTTGGGCCTTACTCCATCCCCTGTTTGCAGTCATCCCAGTTCACAAAGAGGAACTGCTTGACATTGCAACACATGGCTCTTATTTACCACAGAAGGGTGGGAGGGAAATGCAGACAGAAAGACAGTGCATCTCTGGAGCCAGGGAGGATCAACCCCACCCATCAAACCTATCCAAAGCACTTGGAAAGCTGAATGAGTGCCGTCGCCACTGAGGAGGAGGAGAGGAGCACGAGAAGCGTTCTGGGGGGAATCTAATCTCTTTCTTTTTTTCCCCATTTCATTTCTTTTTATGGAGATGAAGGCTATGCCCTGGCAGGCTTCCTGGAAATTCAGCTGTCCCGAGGATATTTTGTTTGCTGCGAGAAAACTAAACTGACAAGACAGAGAAGAGATGCATGTGTTTGTGCGTGGAGGCAAGTGGGGGTGCAACAACAGAACCGGTCTGAGGATGCCCCAGGAGGTCTTCACAGCCACCTCCTCACGTAGCTCAGCAAGTGCAGGTACGCCTGTGTTAAAAGAGGACTTGTGGCCAGCAGAGATGTGTTCAAAAAGAAGGATACTCTATCAGTGGGAAGGGACCTCCTGTGCCAGCCACAGTTCTTTTTACACCTCACATGGGGCTATCACAAATTTATGTGGAGTTTCCCTTGGCAAATCTCTCCTCCCAGATTCAAGCAAATACACTGATGATTGGGGAGTGTAGCCTGAGGATTTCCCTTTTCTTCTCTCTATTCCCAGCTCCCCTCCCTTAGACATTGCTTTCTCTAGTTCCCTGTGTAGCTACATGTGCTGTCCTGGCAGAGCCACATGGAAGTACCAGGAAAGGAAAGACTGCTGTCCCATGTGAAGGTGGCAGGGCAAAGCTCACAGCTGGAGGCAGGAATGGAGGGGAGCCTGGGCTTTCAAGGGTTCAAACTGCAGTCTCAGCTGGCAGAGGGAAAGGCAAGTTCCGTTTCTGTGTGCTGTGCTCCACTGGGGTAACAAAACCAAGCCCGCTCCAGGCAGCGGGGGAGCTGGGAGTGCACAGTAGCCCATGGAATCACAAGGCAGCAGGTATGGCTGGTAACAGCCCCCTCCCTAACAAGTGTCTGCTGAAGAGTCTAAAGCTTCCTTCAGATCAGATCTCAGCCGCACTCACTTCCACCCTTCTGGATTAACACCCACAAGCCCAAAGGACAGATGAGGGGAGAAGGCTGCTAAGGACAAGAAAAGGCAGGAGGAAGGCTGCCTGCGAGGGGAAAATGCAGCAGCTCCGCAGAGAGATGCAGAGGAACACAGAAACAGGCAGAAAGAGATATGGCAAATCTCAGAATAAAGCTGGTTTACTCATTTAAACGCACAACTCAATTTTTAGTTTAAAATAAGTATCTCCCTGGCAATGAATGCCCTGTGCAGCCTTGGCCAGCTGGCCACTAGATGTTCCCCATGCTCCTCTTCAAGCACCCAGGAGACAGAGCCACGCTGCTCTGCCAGGAGCTGTGGCTGGGACGCAAAGCGCTTCAGTGGGAAATGAATATGCTACAGCCTAATCTGTGCTGAAGGCCAGCGATGAATATACATCTTTTCTGCAGCCATCTCCTCACTTTTTTTAATTCTCTGTTTTCTTTTTCCTCCCCTCTGTGCCAAGGTTCTGTCTTGCCTGTAGAAGAAATGATGTTTAAATCCCAGTGGCTGTAGGAAAAGTTTCCTGCTCCTGAAACCCTTCTCCCTTTCCAAGGAAAACCCTCCAAGGGCAGAATTTAAGCTTGTGCCCCCTCAAGCTGCCCCAGAGCTTACCGCCACGAACCTTTTGGGGCTGCTCAGGATAACTGAGGGATATGTCTGACCCTGACATACCTCATCCCCATACTCACCACACCACGTGGCCTCACAGAAACAGTCCCAGCTTGCTGGGACCACATCACTGCTTCCAACCTGCCTCAGCCATGGTCCATGGCCAAAACAAGGGATGCCTCATACCGTCTTCTTTCAAGAGTGCTATGGTTACTAGTTTAGTCTTTTAGGGACTGGTGAAACACCGCATTGACTTCTCAGAGAAACAGCCATGCACATGCAGTTATGACAAAGCTGACCTCTGCAGAAAGTGATTGCCAAAACCAGGAAATCCCTCACTGAACTTCTCACCCAGGGAGTATCGTTGGTGCTGGACTACTGTAGGCTACTCCTGAGAGCAGCTCAGTTATGCTGACAGGCACGGTTGTCCTGCTACCTACACCCTTTTTTTTCCTTGTTTTTTTTATAGGCTAATTTTGACTTTGAATTTCTTTTCCTCTGCTGTGGAAACAACCATCCTGTTCTTCTACACGGAAGCAGTCCATGGATGCACAGCAGGACTCCAGCTCCTCCATCCACAGAAAGCTGCATTAATATCCTGACAGTAGGCACCCATCATGGTAGGAAGGGGAATTTTTAAAACAATCAATTTCCTAGCTGTTAATCACCTTCCAGAGCACTTAAAGGAGGAAAACATAGCCACTTTATCTGGGTAACCAAACAGGAACAGAACAGGAACAGGAACCAAACAGGAACAGCCTTCCTAATTCTAATCCTAACCTTGGCTGTTTGTAAATCTGTCCAGCTGTTTGGAGGTAACTGGTAACATTTTTCCACCACATCTTTTGTCCCCTTCCTTCACTCCTTTGCTCTAAGATTTAGACTCTGATCTTGTCGTCAGTACTGTGAAGACACTCCCTTGGGCAAGAGGCAGAACCTCCCTGAAACCATCAGGACACTAGAAAAAGGAGGACATAGGACTGCAGTGGCAGGCTAGCTTGACAGCCTCATTTATATCCCCACAGGAGATATGTGAAAAAAAGGCAAATGGTAGTAAATTAAAAACACACACTGTATTACATCTCTCCTAGACAGCAGAGGACCACAGCTGTGCAGCGCTTACCTGGAGTGGTAGGACTGATGCCAAGGGGTGCCAAGCGTACCCTGAGATATTTGCATCATGCTGGGATCGGGTTGGTTCTCCGCAAGTTTGGTTGAATGCCAGGAGTGAGGTCGGCCTGGAGTTTCACTCCGCCTAGGTACAAGCAGAAGGATTTTGCACATCAGCAACAAGCCACGAAGATGAATGTCAAGTAACACGAACAGCTACATTTAGAATTGCTCATGCTCCCTTCTCTTTCACAGCGACGTTCTTGTCTCTTCCAAGAACTCAAGCAATAATCACCCACCGTTTCTGATATTCACACAACACACTCCCCCTCCCATTTGCAAGGCAACAGGTATGGCCAGACAAGTGTGTTATCACTGAATGCAGGGGGTCTTCTCCTCTACCTCCCAGCCAGAAGCCTTACCCCTCATGGACCAGCCTGGGGCCCATTCCCAGGGATCAGTTTGCAGGCTGGGCTGCCTGTGGACTCCCACGCTAGGTACCAAGCAGGGCGGCTCCACGTGATTCTTACGGATGCTGAAGAAGTGCTTTTCTCAAAAGGTTCCCCTCATTTTAAAGCGATGGCTGGCAAAGTCATCTAAAGAATCAAATACCACGAGGGGGTGGAAGGCCACACAATGCCGGTTTGATCTCTCTTCAGTGTTGATACAAATGCAGGAAGAGATGTGACAACCAAGTGCCAGTAATGTGTGTCCCTCACATCCCCCAGGGCCTTGCAGCCGGCCAGCTGTCCCCCAGCAGCAGGTGAGCTGGGGTGCGTCCCCAGCCACGGCATGGGGCCAGCCGTCGGTTGCTTCAGCCACCAACACTAAGGAAGGCACCTCCATCAGCTCTTAGGAGAAAAAAGCACCAACAACCGTATTCAGAGCACATAATGGTGCAATGGAAAGTCAAAGCAGGGGAATAGCAACCAAGTACCCTGGACATGCCACACAGACTCTCCTTCACCCCAGCCTTAATCCTGCCTCTGCTTTCCATGGGGGATCCAGCACTCATCTCCACAGTTTCTAACTCTTCCTGTGAGAAAGAGGAGCAGCACTGGACCCATGTACTGCCGAAATCCCAAATATGACAGCCTGCAGGACAACCTTGACTGCCTATAGAGGAAAAATGCAAGAGGAGGATATGACGCATCTTCAAAGCCTTTGTCTCACAGAAAAATTCACAGTACAGCACGTCCTGAACAAGTCAGTAAATAGATTTATATGCCCTCTGCAGATGTAAACCAGACACTAAAAGAGGACTGTCCTAGTACTGCCTAAGATTGTGAAAAGAAACAATACAGGAAAACGTATAGAGTAAAAAATGATTGTTAGGGTCAGATCCTTCACTAAGGGTCAGACCCTTTACTAGGTAGCATAAGTTAACATTGGATTGGCTGATGTCCTACAACATGGAAAAATTTTACAACATGGCAGAAAGTGAGAGGCAGAACCATTTCACCAGTAGGTTTTCCATACAGATTTCAGAAGAACACGTCATTCCCTCATCATCAACTAAAAGAAGAAAGAAAAATGGACATTCTTTTCCTTTTAACATTGTGACAGGATTGTCTCAAGGAAAGCTAAACTGGAGTTTTACAGACGGTGAGCTGAACCAAAGCACTTTACCATTACGTGTGTAGGTGTGCTTACAACAGAGCTCTTTTGTTAAGCTCCTTGCTCAGAGAAACAAGGAAGCTGAACACTGTTGGATAGGAAGTTGACAAAACTGTTTATTAAGAATAACCCACATTTTTACCTTTTCCATTGTAGAGATTTAAAGACTCTTTTTGTACTTTTGAGTAGTACAAACGCCGAGCATTATTTTTTTGCTTGGGAGAGCACACTGAATCATCACAAGCAAAGCACATTGTCCCTTGATTTGATCAATAAAAAGCTGCAAGGGAGCTGCGTAGCCAGTCTTCCGAGCCACAGGTATTTTAAAACCTTTTGGTCGATATCCTTGTAATGATACAACACGTGGACAGCGAAGCTGTGAATTTAAGTCAGAAGACATGCCGTACCAGCTCAGTGCAGGATAACCTTGCATTGTTTCCACACCTACCTGATCCTGGAAACGTGGATTAAGGGTAACCAAATCTTAGCCGAGCCTAAGCCAAGAGAGGAAGCGCTGCGGTACACATGATCTCCAGCTCATGTTGCAGAGTCCCGCAGGTGATCTCCGAGGAGGCGGCAGGATGAAGTATGGAGGGTCTCTGCGCACACACATGCACCAAAAGGCAGAGAACAGGGGGCCTGATCCAGTCCCCAGTGAATCAACCAAAAGGCTCTCCTTGAGACGGAGCTCAGAGGTTGTATAAGAAAGGTACAGCTGATGCTGCCAGTGCCTGTGTGTGGGCGTTCAGGGAATGCCAAGAATTTCCTACCTTCAGCCTTCTGCAACACCTGAAAATAGCATCTTGCTTCACCCTACTTCCTTAAACTTACTTGATAATTATTATTGCCTAATTAGGGAAAAGGACTGGAAGTGGAGTGCAATATGACAGTGAGCACCACAGCGTCCATGGAAGAACAGCTATCTCTTATTACAGATTGAGGGGGAGCTGAGCGTGGTTAATCTCCCAGTTTTGCAACAGCTTTTTGTTACACTTGCTTTATTGCAGAGCACAACTTCCAGGAAGCAATAAAAACCAGTGCAAGATGAAATTCTTTTTGGCAAGTGGGGCAGAATTGTTTTTGTAAAGCCTACAACGTCAGATCCTGATTCATCCCAGACAAACTGGCTGAGTGATAAAAATTGCAAATGCAGCAGCTAATTCCTGACTTGAGTGAAGACAAATAAATCATTAGATCTTTAGCTGGTATAAATCTTGTGTAGCTCAGTTGCCTTGAACAAAACCAGGAGCAAATGCTGACAGGCAAATGCAGGCTGTAGGATTTAAAAATGCAGAACTGTAATAATATTAATAATAACAGCAACAACAACAATAACAAAGTGGCCTCATCACCTTATCCTTTACACTAGTTCCTCACGGGCTGCACCTGTACCGTACTTGCGCAAGCATCTGGACAATCTTATTACTAAAAAATTCTCCACTTCAGATAATTGAGAAAGCGATCCCTCTGTTGTAAATGCCAAGGCTGGAAAAGAGACTCCCGGCTCCTCACAGACACCTCCAGTGATCAGGTAACTTGGGCATCCAGGTCAGGTTGGCATCACAACACATGTCTCGGAGCTGAGATACCCTAAGAAGTCAGCGGACCTTGATGCAATGCTGGCATCTAAATAGGCTCCGTGGCAGGTGTAACACTGATTACATACCAGATACTGCCAAATTCACAGCGTAAACTGGAAAACTAAAGGGAAAAGAATAGTCTTTAATCTTGTCCAGCTGCTGTTATCTGGGTGCTCCTTGTTGCTATATTAGTCACAGCATTTTCAGACAGAAACGTGACCGGCACATTAGCAGTCTCCTCTAACGCAGTCTGGCAAAGGCTTGGTGCAGTCTGGGCTGCGAGGACCATACTGACAATTCTGAGGCCCTTTACCATTAATAGCTCTGTGGCTCTCTCTTATTAGGAAGAGCTGAGAGTGTTCTTCTTTGTAATCTCTATAGATTATTTTTATGCTTTGCATGAAAAACAGCCATGGAAATTATTAAAGATAAGATCCCTCTGTTGTAAATGCCAAGGCTGGAAAAGAGACTCCCGGCTCCTCACAGACACCTCCAGTGATCAGGTAACTTGGGCATCCAGGTCAGGTTGGCATCACAACACATGTCTCGGAGCTGAGATACCCTAAGAAGTCAGCGGACCTTGATGCAATGCTGGCATCTAAATAGGCTCCGTGGCAGGTGTAACACTGATTACATACCAGATACTGCCAAATTCACAGCGTAAACTGGAAAACTAAAGGGAAAAGAATAGTCTTTAATCTTGTCCAGCTGCTGTTATCTGGGTGCTCCTTGTTGCTATATTAGTCACAGCATTTTCAGACAGAAACGTGACCGGCACATTAGCAGTCTCCTCTAACGCAGTCTGGCAAAGGCTTGGTGCAGTCTGGGCTGCGAGGACTATACTGGCAATTCTGAGGCCCTTTACCATTAATAGCTCTGTGGCTCTCTCTTATTAGGAAGAGCTGAGGGTGTTCTTCTTTGTAATCTCTCTAGATTATTTTTATGCTTTGCATGCAAAACAGCAATGGAACTTATTAAAGATACCTTGGCATTAACTCTACAAAAGAATCAGCATCTATAGAACAGCCATCTGAAACTTTCTTCACAGTATAACTGAAAGTTTGATTTATCTTTTTCCCAAGGTTACAATCTAAAACCATCCAGAGCAATGTATTCAGTCTAATTTATGTTCTTTACATACTGTTCCTGCCTGAGTACAGGCACAACCTGCAATTCAAATGTACTCCAGCCCTGTGTCCTCCAAGAGTGAACACATACCTCTGTGTAAAAAAGCCCATCTTTAACCAAAGCAAACAACCTAGCTTCTTCACATTGCCATTTTCATTTTTTATACATTTGCCTAGAAAAGTTTCCCTTTTCCTAAACCTCCTTGTAGAGCAGCTTTGCAAGAAAAGAAAAAGGTGCTCAAATAACCCCTGCAGACTCCTCCGTCCCAGGTTTCCGACAGCAGCCTCCAGGTTGGCAGCAGCACGCTTTGCCTGAGGTCAAGGAGCTCAGCAATACAGCAATACCAACCGTGGCTGTCACAGCAACTGCAGGTGGATCCTTACACCCAATCTACAGGACCTTGGGAGGAGAAGCAGGAAGGAAGCAGTTCCCTCACTTGACATGCTATATCCTGGTCTTTCACGGAGCAGGATCCTGGGCCACATCATGGGAAGTTCTTGCTGCGCAGATTAGACAAAGAGTGAGAATATCAAAGCAAGCTGCTGGAGCTAGAAAAGGATTTCACAAGGAAATCATGTTCTCTTAGGAAACACAGACTGAATTTTATCCTTGCAGACAATAACAGTATGTATGTACCTCAGCCTTTTAGAAAGCTAATGAGTGAAAGCCAGGGAGGTGATGCTGTGGCTGACCAACTAGCAACTCAGAGTCATCAATGCCCCAGTAAATAGATCTATTTCTACTGCAACACACCCACAGGGCTTGCGAGAAGTTAAGTTTTCATCAGTCTCATGTCTGGCAAACACATCATCCAAGATGACTGAATAGAGACCATTTGTGAACAACCCTTTTTCCTCTGTCCCAGGAAGCTTCAAAATCCTCCTCAGCAGAGACAGAGAACACGGAAGATAAAGGCAGCAAAACCTTTCAAGAAAAGCATCATTCCCCAAGGAGCAGAATCCATCTGCTGATCCAGGCAGGAGCAGTAGTCGCCAGGACACATTCTCTATGACCCGCAGAGATGGTTTTGACCAGCTGCTAGCGTTAACGTGCCCAAGAAAGATGGGAAGAAATAGAAAAGAGACCTAAGACCAAAAGGGTCACACTGTGCCATCACAGACAACCGCAGTCCCTGTGGATGTCCTTTTCCCCAGCAGCTGTGTGGCCCAGATGGTTGTGTGGGAGGTTGCTAGAGCTGGAAGGGACAGCCATGGCCTGGCCTGCTCATCTGGGGAGATGGAAAGGGACAGGGGCCCTGCAGCAGAGACCCTCCTCCTATAGAAGAGAAGAAAGATTTGGACACAAGTGCAAAGCTTGGGTCTCTCAGACCCAATCCCAGGTACTAAGTCACAAGAGAGAAAGCCAAGAAGGCAGCTGCCCATCCTTGCAGTGGGTAAGATTTCAAGCTAGTGATATTTCTAAACTAACAAAAAGTACGTGGCAGAGGTATGTCCTGAGCCATACTCCACTGCATGGTGCAGTAGGCTCTTTCTACACAGAGAGACTCTGATCACAGCGATTCACATGTAACCTCCCAGGGTGATTATGCACCTGCATAAACATAAAGCATAAACAACAATCTGAATTTTCACCACTGTGGACCAGTGTCCAAGATGGCCACATCTAAAAGGAGCACTAGCATAGCAAGGATAGGTTCTACAGACATCCTAACGTGCTGATGCAGTCCCCATGCCTACCTATTAAGCAGGAGATGAAGGAAAAACTAAAGCACTCTGAAGCCTATTAGGATTTCCACAGAGCGAGGCCACAATCTACTCAAAGCAATGTCGCTCTTAATTAAGGTTCAGTCATGGTTCTAAAAATAAGCATAACAGACGAGGCCAATTAGAAAGAAGTTGGACTATAATGGCGTCAGCTTGATGTGTCTTTCACTGAATCTGTCTTTTTTAGGCTCCCAGAGCCCTTCTGGTAAATTCTGGGGCAGGAGACATCTGGAGTGAACTCTGCCCTTTCATGATTTTGGCTCAAATGAAGGAGAACTCATTAGAAAGACCCGAAGTATATGAAATAGTATCTCATGTCACGGATCCTGGGCAAGAGTGTGTCCTCACCTATAGAGGAAAGGGAGAGTTACATCCCCCATCCCTCTTTATGCTCAGATTAAAACTTTCCCTAAGTTAAAATCATACTGAAAACCCCCTCATTTCAGAACACTTAGGTGAAATGTGTGAATATTCTCCTACCAGCACACAACCTGTTAACCTCTGCAATTTCTAGAGGATAACTCCCCACTCCAGGAATCTCACAGTTTTTAGCAGTCTCAGTCTTAAACAAAACAAAAAAAGAAAAAAAAAACTTGATAAAAATACCCCAGCTGAGTTCAGGACTCTACCCCAGAGCAGTCTGGCCTCATTTTTCTCCCCAGCCCCTTACCCAGTGGCATAGGCAGATGTCGTGCCTGTGTATTGTTCCCAACTGACATGTCAGATGCTATTTGTTTTTCCCCTTTGACGAGCATCACTTGGGATGTCTGGGTTGCATCAGACCAGGCCCTGAGTGCCACGTCAGAATGGGCAGACAGGTACTGAGCTCACTGAAGTCTCTCTGGGTTGAGGAAGCAGAGAATCAGAGGCTTCTGCTCAGATTTCCTACCATTACCATCGCCAACTCTTCAGGAAAAACTCCCTGCCATACTACTGGAAACAAAAGCCCTGTGTGAAGGCAGAGGTGACAACCATGTGTGTACATACAGATTTTTTTACTGTTCTTCTCAACTGCACATGTTGAGAAGGAAATGGCCTGTCTCTCTTCCTCTTCTTCTCTCCCTGGTACCAAAAGCAGGCAGAAAAAATGGTGCAGAAAGATTATTTTGTGCCTGGGAATGACAAAGGGCACTGAAGTGTTCATCATGCTGTGTCTGGTAAGGGACAAGGTGTTGACGGCTGAAGATATATGAAAGTGTGCAGTGCTGCAGCACAATTTCCCAGTTTGCAGGAGGCCAAAGATGGCTTTTCTTGAAAGAAACGCTCTCTGCCCCAGGCTGCAGAAGGAAACGCTGGGATTGCTTAGAGGTGATGGCAGCTGTGAGCAACGGTCGCTCCTTAGTTGAACTCAGGAACAGTCAAACATTGTAATTAATGATTATTGGTCTTGCACATCACACCTCTGTGTTATCACATTTTTTTGGTAACCCCCAGCTTGTCTTATCCAAGAAAGCGGCGTTTATCCATTTTCCAGAAAAGGAAACAAAGGCCTCGAGAGGTGAAGTGACTTACATACAATCACAATGGCCCTACCGCAGAGTGCAGTGCGAGGAACTGGGCTGAGCGCTGCTGCTTCATTTTCCCTTGGCCCAAGCATGTATCTGACAGGCAATATTTGGATTGAGGGCTTTGCCCTACCCAAAGGAAGGGTCCCACTGACATTCCCTGACACTAACCAGACAACAGACTTGAATGGGAACAGCGGGCTTTGGTTATTAGTGTGAGAGGTGATGGTATACAAGCTTCATTCTTGTTGATTACTGAATTCAAAGACTACTGGGATCTTCTCACAGCTTTCTTTTTTAAAGAAAGCATTACCAAGCAACATCATAAGTATGATTTAAACTGCAAAATAAGAAGTATTTCAGATTTCTGTTTTGAGAAAGTACTTGCCACCAGGATAGCCCATCTGTGCCATTCACACAGGACCGTGGCTTAGACATGTAGAAGCCAAACAGGTTCCTGCCTGGTACTGGGAGCATGCATAGGCTAGAATGGGGAGCTGGTGAGCATGGGATTAAAGACCCTCTGCAACTTTCCTCTACTTGTTACAGTTTTACTCTGTTTCCTTTGCTGGAAAAGAGGAAAAAAGAACAGACATGGAAAAGAGACAGCTGACTAACTTACAGTCTTTGAGAAGGACCTTATTATATGCTGTCTTCTCCAGGCATTCACATCATGTCTCAGAGCACGGGCAGAAAATCTCAGCATCCAGACCCTACAGCGGCTTCCCCTGTCCGTGGCTTTGCAGAAGTCACAGAGCTGCATTGATTTGTCCATATTGATGAATTGGCCCAACGGGCTTAATTCAAATAATTTTTCCTCATTCTTCTCCAGTCAGTAAATTAGTTAAAAAGACAGAAAAGCAAGCATAGCTTAGATTCTTTTGCACTCTGATATCAAACACACAGCAACTTGCAACAGGAGAGACTTAGAAACAATGGAAGGAATGTGTTTTCCTAGTCTCGTTCAGTGCTTAGGAGGAACTCAGTGGCTGGCAGCAGAAATGCTGCCCTGTGAGCCTGATTATCCCAACGCGAACTGGACAATGAGTCACGGCAGGTAACCAAGGGGATTTTCAGGGCAAGCGCTTCAGACAGTAGCTGGGTTCTCTGAGTTACAGGGCTACAAATCACAGGCAACACTAATAAACTCAGCACCAAAGTGTGAATGTAGAAATGATAAATGGGGGAGAAGAAGGTCCTTTAGGTGCATGTGCTGAATGTATGTATATATATTTGTGTGTTTGTATGTTTCTGTTCACAAAAAACCTGCTTGCTGAGGTACTGTAGGGAAAAAAAGAAAGGCAAAGGGTACCAAGGGGAGTCTAATAAGGTGAAGTTGTGATTTAGTCCTAGCTGGGAATTCACCTTCCCACTGTTCCTGCAGGGACCGAGTGGGATAGGTGGCTGTCCTTGAGTACATCACTGAGACTTACACCAGTGGGGTGAGTGAAATAGCAGATCTGCAGTGATCTAACACAATCAAACCACAAAATGGCTAATGAACTTACCCTGTCCCTCAGGGAAACTTTAAATCACTTTGGTAATAAACATTTTTTTGGTGAAAGACAGCCCTGCATCTGGATTTGTAGAACTAATTCTTCCGTCCTTTTCATCTCAGATTGCCCTTTGCTGACGGGTAGAGCTGTACTAACAGGGCTGCACCGGCTGGCAATACCACCCTGGCCTTGCTTATTTTGCACAGCAGAAGAAACGAGGCAAGCTTCAGTGAGCAGTCATTGAGCGTACACTCGGGAGGGTAACTACAGGCTGGTGCTGAGCTGCTCCTTTCCAGAGATGCTCAACTAACTGGTCCTGAGCTCTGGATTTCCCCTTTGACTGAGGACATTCATTCATCACCCCCAATTTCAGAAACCGATCAGGACTGCTGACAGCCCGTCGCCTTCATCAGCCAGGGTGAGTCTGCGGAGAGTAAATAAGCAGGGGAATTGCACCTGGTGCTAGAGCCAAAGCAAAGGCCACTGAGTCTGAAATACCCTCCCACACTCAAATTCTTATACATTAAAGCAACTTCCTGTTTCTAACCAAAGCTTCAGCCCGAGTTAAACTGAGATATGGATGCACAACCTCCGACACTGCCGGAAAAGTAAAGCAAAACATTGGCTCTGCATCCAAAGACAAATTAATCCAAGTGAAACACTAAACTTGGGAGCTTCTGTGAGGATCTGCTACTAGATCGACAGGCAAGTGGGATTTGCAGAGAGCATATGCTGAACAACTCATTGCTATAGGAAGGTGGTAGATGTATGGGAGCTCTTTTCCCAAATTCGCCGTGGGTCACATACCTCAGGAATGGCAGAGTCCCACACTCTAGTCAGAGATAAATCTCTCCCTGATAAAACTAGCTTGAGGAGAAATTTCAGGCTCTAAAATCTGCTCCATCTGAGAGACAGGTAATTTATGGTGCAAATCCTCATCTGGAGGAAAGCAATATATGTGTGCAGCCTCACCAAATTTGAACACTGGTGAAGAGCCGAGCCCTTTCTCCTGCTTTCACAGCTCCCCAGGCTGTGCAGGGTCAACATCCATAACCACAGTGGCTAAAAGCTGGACCAACTCCACTAAGGTCAGCCAGTTTGCTCCAGAAGTCCATCCTTGCTGATAAGATCAGAACGTGACTTCACGTGTTGCATTCCCTTCTCAGCTGCTCACTAACAGGCACTGAGCCACATTTCCTCCAGCTACAGGAAATCAGTGCAGCTTCTCGACTTCAAATAAGTCAAGGTCTGGCCTGAATGTGATGTTGCCAGTAAAAGTCACTGCTTTGACTTGATAGAGCGAATCTCAGAAGATTGAGACACAAAAATCTATGAGGTCATCCAGATTACCATCTCACTGATCTAAGAGGCTCTTTTGAGGCCAGCAAAAGCTTTGTCTGAATACACACTGTAGGATTTGGTCCTAAACTGCATGGACAAAGGAAGGAAATCAGGCTCTGCCACAACACTTGCCGATCCAGAGCAATTCAGGAAATTGACTTCTGAAGACAATAATTGAAAAATGAAGATAGGCACTTAACAGGGTTGTCATGAATGCCAATGAATCCCACTGAAACTCACAAATTCACAAGAAGCTAGGTGGTTTTGGAAAGCCAGGCACTTAAAGTTGGGAAACCACAGCGGGCTTACATCACTTCTGTGGAGATCCCCAGCATCTCTGATGATCTTTAGCACCACTGATTAAGTTTGAGGAGAAAGGACACCTCTTCCTGCAGTCCTTCTCAGTGACTCACCCTCAGGCATACTGGCAGCCAAAGTGGTAACTACTTTACACCCAGCCCTATGTAAATGCTACCAACATCCAGCAATACTGATGCTTGACTCAAAGGCCAAAAGGTGACTTCATTCCCTGGCACCGTGCTGAGTGCAAGAAAGCCTTGGGAAAAGGTGGGAGTGAGGTTAAGAAACCGTCCTGGACCTCTTCCACCACCCGATGCCGCAGATGCTGGGGATTCATGCTGCTCTGCTCCAGCATTACTGCTGCCTTCACTCCCACAAGAGGGAAGCGGAGTTTGCCAGCCGCTCTCCAGGAACAGCAGCCACAAAACACACACGGCAGACAGGGACACAGACACACACATTCTCACCTGGTCTTCAGCCGTAATTTAACTCCTCCCGACCACGTGGCTTTGCTGGGCTGAAAGTCAGCGGTCACGCAGTCTGGACTGAGCGGATGGGGAGACAGGTCGGTGCATCGCTTTGCTGCATGTGTGTCCCTGTCAAAAGAAACCAAAGCCATGTAAACACGGTCACACAAAAACCTCAGCCCTTGTATCCTACATTTAATAAGGATTTTAGGAAAGAAGGCAATACACAGATCCAGGGGGCAAGGCAGAGCTGTCAGTCTAGTTTTTAAAAAGTGCAAAGAAAATGTCACAGAAAGCCACATGTCTCCCTTTCCTTCTCTATGTCATTGCCCAGGATGCTGTAAGAGTGAGATTTTGCTCCCCGTTATACCTAGGCAGGGCTCAGCCCCTGCGAGTGCCCCTCACAACTGTTTTGGAGGGGCTGCACAATTATAGCAGAACTGCTTCTCAGCACACAGGAGCGAGATCAGCTGCAGCATCCATGGCACAAAACTAATTATTATCCTACATCTGCATTTTGGGACTCTAAATCTCGACGTGTGGGGTTCAGAGCTTCCGCTGTGGGATATGCCTTTTCCACATAGAACCACCTTATGAGAGCTCAGGGAACACTCTGAACACACAAAAGCAAAGCTAAAAGAAAGGTCCACACAGTGAGAGCAAGAAAGAGAAGCCTATCCCTCCCTCCACGGATATTTCCACAAAGTTAGACAACAAATATTTACCCCGCTTCATCACACGCACGCAGAAGTCACACAAACATCATGTAACCATCACTTCAGCTCCTTCTTTCTCCCAGGTACAGGAGAGCCTGAAACAGTCCGGTATTCCCCCTTGCTCCCGTTTTCAGCACTGAAACGCGGGAGAGATTTGAAATTTCTGCTCGCTCAAGGAACCCCCAAGCTGAATAAAAGCGTGTCTGAAAGGACCCCCTCCGTGCCCCCCTCAGCCCGCAGTGGGCCCTGGCCCGAGGTGCGCTGTAATTGCCTCTTGTTGTGTGCTTAGCGCGCTGCAGGCTGAGCGCACATGTCGGCATCTGGGGCTTTGGATAGCTGAGATGGCTTGGATGCCATTCCGCTGAGAGGCCAGCCGTCTTTGTGTCCGGCTCGGTCCTCCCCCACGCTCCCTCCCCAAGCCCCCACGTGCCAGGCAGGAATGTTAAGCCTCACATTGCGGATGAGATATAGCAGGGAAGCGCAGCAGCACTTTCACCTAGATTAGGGAAAGCGACCGGGCCGGAACGGCCTTTTTGCTTGCCTTGCTTATCTTCATCCAAATTTTACCCCAAATCCTGCCTTAGCTGCCTTTTCTTTCCGTGTGCCAAATCCAGTTCTGCTTTGCCTCTGCCACCCCTCTCCTCGGAGATGATGTCAAGCCCCTCACCACACTAGGCAGACCCCTCTCCCCGCTCCTGTACCAGCCTTGCTATATACCAGGAGCACAGCCTCCTTTACTGCAGCCCTGTGAAGTGCCAGCACCTCTGACTGCTCCAATTCTCTTTGCTTTCCAAGTTTATCAAGAAAAATTACTAATTTTTGGAGTAGAGATAGATAGAGATAGAGCAAAAGGCCAGCTACAGATGAGAGTTTAAAAGATTGTACATAAACAATTTGTATATGCAAATAGGTATAGGATTTTGTAAGCAAAATATATTTACAGCTGCAGTGTTTAGAGCACAAAGTCCTCTGTTTAAGGCTTTGTATGGAAACACCTGAGAGATGGTCCCAGCCACAAAGAACTGCATTTCTGCCCCTACAACACTGGCCCTGAGAGATTTCTGTGACAAGGGGCCCCACAAAGCCCCTGGGAGCATTTAAGCACAGCTTGAATTTGTGGCAGGGCTGCTGCGTATCATGCTGAAGCCTAATGAGGTGTCTCGCTGACAGCATCGTGGCAGGATCCCATTAGAAGGGAAAGGATCTCAGCAGAGGCACTTGTCTTAACTCCGGGGCAAATCCTGACCTCCCTACTCAGGCCTCATTTCCCACACAGGGAACTACCACCCCTTACACCTCCCTGGTTTGCTAACGGGGCCATGAAGAGAAGATACAGTTTACCTGCAGATCCTTCACAGGCAATGCCAGGCTCGGGTGATGCGACCTTAGTCTGAAAGGGAGAACAGGCACTGGGCTGTGACCATTCCTCATTGATTTGGGGTAACCCTTGAATGAGTCTGAACTGGTTGGTGGGTCACTACTGGGGGCTGGTCCAGCAGCCTTATTTGCAGTAGTGCCAATGCCTTTTTGAGGAGCAATGCAGGTGCTGAGACCTCTTGGAAAAGGCATCTGGATGTCCCAAAGTGCTGCCAACTGCCACAGTGCTATAACCCTCATCCCAATGCTGAACCACTCACAAAGTCAAGGCAGTTTCTTTGAGACGATTCTCAGAGTGCTGTTTCAACCTGTTTGAAAGCAGACACTGACATAGTGGAAGAAGACCTTTGCCATGTTCATAGGAGATGCCTTGGGTCAGCAATGACCTTTCCTAACACACCTCCAGCAGTGCTCAAGTGTAACCTCCCCATTCGTTCCCTAAATAGCAGACACTGGCTCTCCCAGGCTGCACAATAGATGTACTCCTGCAGTGAGTAAAGCTGCTCATGTCCTCTCTCCGGTCAGCTATCTCCAAATTAGCCAGTAACAATAATTAGGACTGGGAAATTGCCCCTGTGCCAAATACATTAAAAGGAGTAATAAGCAGCCTGAGAAGCTGATATTAAGGAATAAGTGCCTACAGCTTCCTGGTCACCGCAGCCTAGTGATCTTTCAGCACTTAGGGTCTGTTTTTTTTTTTTTTGTTAACAAGTTTTCTTAACAGATGAAGAAAGCAAGAGACTGCACAGACTCCAAACTCAGCTGTGAGCAGAGCTCTCCGAGTAAGTCACTTCCAAGCATTCCCATCTGGATCCACACAGACCCGACCCTCACAACCGGCAGCTCCAAGGAGCGGGAGGGTAAGCAGCCTGGGTGTTCCCCCGCGCACAGTGAGAAACCCGTGCTTGCCAGCATGCATAACTCCGGGGTTTACCTCACAGAGACAAAGAAACGTTAATTAGTGTCTGCATGTGCTCTGGGGTTGTTGTTTGGGGGTAAGAAGGAAATGCAATGGGGTTTTTCCCGAGCCTCTTAAAAAACGATAATTACTGAGCTCTGTGTAGAACAGCGGGCTCAATAAGACATTGAAAACTAATCAGCCAGTCTATAAATAACACCATTAATCAAGCCCAGTGGGGAACACAAGAGATGAGGATCCTTCCACCAGTGAAGCACACACACATCAGGGATGGAGCACAGCAGCTCTTCAGCAGCAGCCGCCGGTGGGGGCTTTGCTGGAGAGGAGGATGCCCATGCAGGGGTGTCTCCGGTGAGAGCAGAGCTGCCTGAGCAGGGAAAATACCCAAGGCCAGCATCAGGGCTGCAGCCCCAGAGGTGGAGACCTCCCCCAAACAAGACCCACAAACCCAGCACCCTTCCTCCCCTCGCAGCTCTCTGCCTCACGCTCAGTCAAGCGACCTGACTGCTTATCCCAGAAGATTCCTTAAGACGTTTCTAAATCATTTTCTAAGGCAGCTCAGCCTAACGACCGGGAGAGCACTAATCTCTATAAAGATACTTCTTCAACCGTAACATGGAAAGAGCCACCCTGGTGCAAGGATTCAAGGGCCTACCTTGATCTTGACTGTCGCCACTCACGCCTGCTCCTTAGAGAGACCCTTCTAAAGCCCGAGCTGCCCCCAGGACGGGACAGGATGGGACGGCACAGCGTGGTGGCTCTCAGCAACAGCACCCAGCCCGCTGGGATGCTCTTTTAGGTTGGGGCTGCATTTTATTTCGGGATGTTGTAAAGTGCCTCCTCACAATCGCATAGCTAAAAAGTATCCCTGGCAAGGAGTGGCCTGCAGTTGTTCTTTGTGTTATCATGTTGTTTCTAAAGCTCGCAAACGGGAGACAGGAAACCTAGCACATTCTATTTAAAACTCCTTTACCTCCCACCTGAGGCTGGCAGCTGCCTCTGAAATCTTTCCTTTTCTGCAAAGTTCATGTTTAATTATGAATCGTTATTTATACTCGCTGCTTCCATTGTGCCTTTGGTATTTAATACCACCCATGTTAATGAATAGCTGTACGAAGACACTCTGCTCAACTTTTCCATCATCTGAAAATATGGCCCGTTAGGACTTTTTTCTTGATGTTTGCTTGACAAACAGCAAAAGAATACAGTGCTATAGATTTAAGCCTTTTTTAAAGAAAAGCCTGCTCCTCAGAAGTTTCATTGCCCCGCAGCTTGGTTGCCTCTGCCTTGTGCAGAGAGCACCAGTCACCAGAGGAAAGAGGCATCACCTCTTGACCCACGCAGTAATATCTCCTCTGCACATCAGCAACGCTTTTTCTGAAACAGACATCATCAAAACTTTCCCTGTTTTTTACTACCCTCTTGAGAGCTCTACAAGAAAGCATGGGTGGCCTTATTTTATGTTAATCAATGCCCTACAAGACTGGTTTGCTCGTCGCTGCGATCCGATGTCTCACGTCCTTCCCAAGCTGTCAAAATCCCTGCAGAACTCATTCGCTGTTTTAGGGAGATCCTCTGCTTCTGACCATAGATGACTCTGACCTCCTCTGGCCGCCTTATCTGCCTCCCGCGCTGACCTCCCATTACCTGCATACTTGAAACGTTTCAGACCATTTATCTTAACCTTTTGGGCTCTTGGCTCTTCTTTCTCACTTTCTTCAGTCTTCCTTATCCTTATTTATAATCTCCACATTCCAGTAGAGATTGGTTTCCTAAATCAAGCCTAGACGATAAGTGGGGGTGCGTGCCTCTGCCCAGCAGATCCCCCAACAATTATGTCTGAACCAGCTGAGCAACTTCAGCCAGGGTCTGCAGAGGTATTATTCTCAATGGATTAAACTCCATGTTTCATGAAAGTAATTCCCTGAGTAATGGAAGTAGCATAAATCATTGCTCTCATTGAGTAAACACTAAGGTGTGAGCTCAGCTGCCTGGCAACAATTCCCAAAGAGGAGAGAGGTTTTGTCTACTCATAGCATTTGTTCTCCGGCATATCAGCCTTATATTTCTTCTTTCAGCACTACCATCTCTACTCTTCTTTTTCTACTCTACTCTACTTTTCTGCTTAGCTGTCTATAGTTCCAGGTATGAGTCCAGGATATGGCTGAGATCATTCATAAACAGCACCTGAAACTATGTTTAAAAATGATTGAAGTTTTTTTTTTAAAAGAGACCATAATAGGTATTCTAATGGTTCCACCTCGAGTCATGATTACTTATTTTAAACTAACACCAGGTTTGCTGCCACAGAAATAGAAGACTTAAGGCCCAAGGATCAAATCCCCAAATGTTAATAGGTTTAGTAATTTTTAATGTCTCATTACTTCTAAGCCTAATGTTATTCCTAGAAAAGAGGATGGAGCTTGAATTCTGATCTGTAAATCACTCGGGATCAACAGGAATGTTTATAACCACTATCACAATTTAAAGCATTCCTAGAAAAAGAACTGCTCGCATGCTGGGACTTCTGAAATTGAGATTAAACAAGGAGCTCCTTTTCCAAGTTCTACAGCGATTTGTAGGCATTCTTTGTCTTAAATCAGAACACGAAGCGACCCTCCTTCACTACAGAAATGGCCAACAGCACAGCACAGACACAAAAATAAGGAGAAGCAGCAACAAAGCAGAACTCAGCTCTGACAACCCGGCAAGGAGGGAGATGAAGGAGTTAAGGCTGCAGTTTTATCCTTATAGCACCCCGCGTTACACAATGTCACAGGGCATCCTGAGATCCCCGGCTCAGCCAAGTGACATAAGGAGAGTTCGGCAGCTTCACCTCTGGCTATCCTCATCCTGCAGGCTCCAGGCGAGCTCCCAGCAGCTGATGAGCTGGAATTACGTCTCCTTGTGAATGAAAATGCCACCTCCACAACAGTTCCCCATCTCTTGGCAAACAGAAAGCCTTCCTGCCTCCTCTGTGCTGTTAAGCAGAGGGCTCCCCTGGGAAGGGCTGCGGAACAGGAGAGAGACCACGCTCATCCCGGGCACCAACCTTGCACTCACCAGCGGGCACGCTGCTTTGCAGGTCCTCCTGCTCTGCCTGAAGTGAAAAGACTGGATTGCTTACGTATTTCTTATTTCGTTACCTCCTGCGGCTGATCCAGAAATAGCCCGTAATCCATATATCTGTCACACTCACAGAATCTCCTTTGGCTGAAGTGGAAGTGCCCTGTGTGTCATAGCACAAAGGCCCAGGTCCTCTCCTGGACACAACAGATGTGGGTCTTAGCTGATAGAGGCAGCGTCTGCACAGGTTTGTTAGTCTGTGCTCAGGGAACCCCAAAGCCAGACAAAGAGTCAGGATGAGCTGGAAATAGGTGGACAAAATTTCTTTTTCATCAGAAAAATTCTCATAAATTGAACTGAAACTTCTCTTTGGAGGGCATGCAGTTTGGACCAAAGCTCTTGCCAGGAAAGTCTCTAAGTTCCTGGGTAAAATCTCCAGCCTGCCACTTAGGACACTCACCTGAGAAGGGCAAGAACCAGGTTCAAGTCCACAGTCCACAGTCTAAGGAATTCAAGGCTGTTTCATGGACACTGCAAAATGCTACAGGTTCCACCTGGGAAAACCCCTGGAAGGAATTTCCATCCCAACGCAAAGCAAGACAGGTTTTGAAATCTCAATAATGCTCATCGAGCACATGAATCTTGGGACTGAATAAGGTATTCTTCCCAGAGTTCTGCAGCAAGATCCACGTTTCAAGTAGAAACAATAATATTAACGACTTGGATTCAGATAGTAAGAAACTACACATCCCAAACCAGTCAGAGCGCTGCTGGCTGCTGCTTCTGAGAAACAGGACTATTTAATGCAAATCTTTTTTTATGCATCACAGGCACATCCACACTGCTATCTGTTAAGACAGGATTAGTAGAGCTGACCTTTGTGCCATAAGCCAATGACCAAAAGGGAAAAGAAGTATTTTTCCAGGAACAGTGCAGAGGCGGCTTGCGCTTTTCTAGATGCACAGGCCATTGCTTGAAGGCAAGTTAAAGGGCTAAGAAATCACGGACCTGTCTCGGGATGGCAAATTTTAGATGGATAGAACTCGCATTCAGTCAACCACCACTTTCAATCTAATGGCTCCTACGTGGTCACGCTGAGCACGCGGTATTTCAGGGCAAAGAAACACTGAGGCCGAGAAGTCACTTGGAATTAATTCAGACTCCCAGCTTTCCTTCTAGGAGGGCTCTTCACTTGTGCAACAGCAACTTAAACAACTTCAATAAGCACTGACCTTCTGGTCCACCAAGAAAAAACCCGGAGAAAGCAAACTGCAGTTTGACTGTGCAACACCATCTTGTCCCACTTGTCCAGTGTTTTTCTGGCTTCCCCTTTTCTCTGAGATTGGGTGGGTTTTATTTGACCTGACCTCAATCCCACAATCTGGCTGCACTGTGTTTGCATAGACCCACACAAACAAGCTGCTTCGGCGCTGTACCTGTTTGCAAGCAGAGATTTGAAAGGAGTATTCGTATTCATTTGGGTTCCTCACTTCATTTGGTATTGGCCAAGGGATCTTTGAGAAAATGAACTCCCTCTTTGTCTGTGAGAGAGACCTAATCCTCGTTTTGCCCTGGAGGATTACTGGGTACTTAGAAAGGCACTCACATGCACATTTTTGGTTCGTGCCAGCTGCATTTGGGTCCACAATATGTAGCACTTGCTTTGGTCTTCAGGTTTCACAATAGGCATTCCACTGCACCCAGAACTCGACCCCAGAGACTGCCACCCTTTTAAAGACACCCTAAATCACCGCTTTCTGAAATGTGGGCCTTCCCCTGCTTTGCATGAGTAGCTTGCCCTCAGACAGCGCGTGTGAATTCAGCGCGCAGGCAGGCAGCTGGGCACGCAGCCCTGAAGACCAGAGTCTTTTCTTCTGCTGCCCAGCCGGCGGCTGGAGTGCAGGGTTCCCTGTGTGGCCCTGCCAAAAAGACCTGGACCTTAGCTGGAAGGAAGAACCTGTAAGGGCTGAGAAATTAGCTTTTATCGCTAGTCAATTCCTGGCTCTTTGTAAGAGAAGTTTACGGTTATACTCAATTGTAGCTCACTGGTTGTGCCACGGTACCACCCAGAGAGCCTGCCTGTTCAGGCACTGAAGCCCACCATTCCTGCTTTGTACACACTGATATATAATAAAAGGTCATTTCTTTATTTATAGGAATAATAATTCCTATAATAACTCCAAATGCCCAGTGCCACAGCACCAACTCTGTGCGTAGTTGGGCTTTTACTGCTGTGCACAAGGTGGGCTTGTTGCTGGCCATGATTTTGCTCTACCCATCAAGCTCAGGAGCCTTTGCAGACTACTGGCATTCCCACATGGGTGACGTGTGCTCTGTGCAGCTCTGGCCCAAATCTTTTGAGGATTGTGGCTTAATTCTGCAAAGTAGTGATTCAGAATGTAGTTAAATGGAAGTAAAGGACTGTCATCTTCAGATGGCGTAAATTAGTACTCTGCCTGCTCAGGGGAGATCTCACCTCAGGAGGTGAGACTTGAGAGGTTACAACTGTCTTGGTCTGTCACATGGTACCACCACAAAAAAGTGGAGTTAAATCTGGCCTGCACCCCAACTCTACATGTAAATGAAATTCTTTCCTGCACCTTGTACAGAAAGAGTTTTAATCCCCTTAGTAAACAGGTCTACTTACTTATTGTGTCAGAGTAAAAACACAGAGAAATGACATTTTCATTCTATTCTACGCCAAGACTAACAGGACTAGCTATAAACTTGTTCTAGACTATTATTGAACGTCTCCTGAGTTTTTTCAGAGGCACCAAGTCACACTGGCTTTTGGGGACACTGTGGGACTTGCTTGGGGAATCAGAGTGTTACCCTTCTTCATGGGCTGTTCAGGACCAAGAGGCCACAAGGAACATTCTTTCAGACCTGGCCAAAAAAGATTGGGATCAACTCTCTCTGAGGTGCAGAAGTGCTCAGATCCATTAGTAAGCTGTGCCCAAAATGAAGACCATGTACTGCAGAGCTCATGCAAGCAGAAGAATCATTAACACATCTGTCCCTTTAATGACCATGACTACTGCAAACAGGTAAAACAATAATGTTATCTTTACAGGTTCTGGGGTATCCCAATGTTGAATCATACTGATCAAAAGTCATTCTGTATAAACTGCAACATTTAACCTTCTTTACACAGTACAAAACAAAGCACAAGCTGACTCTAAAGGACAAGGGTAAATGAAATAAAAATAATTGCAGCTCCTACAAAGAAAGGCAGCCCTAAGAAGGAAGCAAAAGTCATACTCTCATAAAATAAGGACTGTTTTCCATCTTAGGATTAGAGAATTAAAATGATTTCATGGGAAAAGACTACAAGCCCTCCATGCTGAAAAAATAGTTATGTTCACAGAGAGATATTCAATAAGCAGAAGATATTTTCCCAGAATTACTCTTTTCACACTCACCCTTCAAAACAGTGATATTTTCCAGATACGAAAGGGTCGTCCTAGGGAGGGGTCTGAATGTCAGGCAAGACATGTCCCACCTGGGACGTGGCCACAGGGTGCAGACCTGGGACCTGAAGGCAAGACTAACCCACACTGGGAACTTTTTCCAACAGCACGTAGGAGCTGGAGCCAGACTCGATCTGCCAGTACAGTGGTTTGCGTGAGCACTTCCTAATATGTTAAAGGCAAAACAAACTAGGTCAGTTCAGACCAACAATTTAAATGGTTTAAAGCTAAAGATTAAGGGAGTGCTTACATGAACTGTTCCAGTGGCAGATGGATGAGATCTCTGGCTCTGATGAGCAAGCGAGGGCATTAATCTCTTCCGCCAGCACAGCTGGATCTCTCTTCCTGGCTTGCATACACATTGCATTTTAGGGAACATGTCCTGTAATTTTTACCTTAGCAGCTCTCATTTGAAAATATGGATGTTACTGAAGTGCTGGAACAGTAGCTCAGCTGTTTTTTGAAAAACTGGTCTCAGTGGCTGGTACTGAGCAAGTGACAATCTGAGCATTCATTCAGAGGGGGCAGAAGAAAGCCTCAAATTCAGATTTGTCACAGGCATGATGGACATTCAAGAATTGACTTGAGTCTGCATCTGAGCTGTCGCTCTGCTCTCTAACCTGATTATTTTGCAGTGTTTCCTGGTATGGCAGTTTTTAATAGCAGTGAGTTGAGGGGTGGAGTGCATTTTACAGGCCTAAATCACCTTCCTGGGTGTAGCAATGCTTTAATCCCCAGAATACGAGCTACTCTTATGAGCTGCTTCTCCATCCCACTCACCCACCTCTTCCTGGACAAATTCCTCAGAACTTCAGCAGGAGATTTGCTCAAGTGAGAAACTAGTATAGATCGAGTAAGGAGATAAGGATTTGGCCAGACACTTTAAAAAACACAATCTCTGCAGCACCCACAGCATCATTCTGCACAGAGGTCAAAGACTGTAGCTCTCAGGGACTGTAGTATAGAAAAGCAAAGAGAAAAACATGGTTACTACAGAACCCAGCTATGCCTGTTAGCTGTCCATCCATCCCTGAAGCAAGGAATGCTATCATTGATTCATCATACCTCCTCTGCATCGTGTTAACTGGACAGATCCAGTGGAAAACCAACATACTGGTCCAGGGAGGGCAAAAAAATAGCCTGGCAATGGCAGAAAGACTTGAGCTTTTCAGGTACATACAGAGTCCACACAGTGTGGTATAAACACAGAGCAAACAAAAGCCTTCTGGATACAGCAGAGTTGCAATCTGGCTGATCGCCTCCTTGCATTTTTATTAATAAAGAGTACAATGAGTTTGCTATGATTATTGTCCTGCTGCAACAGTGTTATCAAAGCTTCTTTATAACTTCAGCCATAAATGCAGCTATAAAACAATGCAGGCAGCAAAACCCATGGAAGTGAAGCCACTCAGGTTACAGCAGTGTGCCCAAGCGAAGGCTCTGCCCTCTGAGCATTTTGTGATTCTTTGACTTTTGATGAGAGTGGCCAAAGTGAGATACAGAAATGCTGGCTGCTAAGCTAAAAAAAAAATAGTATGTTTGTCACTCAGACTTTTTTACCATCTGTCAGTCCAGCAGAGATGACAGCTATCTGACAAGAGTCTGGACAAGGATGAGGACCGCAGCCACGACAAGACACATCAGATGAGAGAGGAACCCTTGGCCCCTCTGGCCTGGTGCTCTGTCTCAGTGCATCCCCGCTGTGCTCACACAAACCACCTCAAAGGAGAAACTGGCCTTCCCGACTCTGCTCCCTCCCGGCGGCCACGGAGGTCCCCAGCACCTGCGGCTGCTCCAACAAAGGCAAGGGCTGGCCACCTACCCCTGCCCTGTGAAGCCAGCCGGAGTGCGGGGCGGCGGGGGGCTGGCCACCCCGAGCTGGCTGCTGGGGGTGCAGGAAAGGCAGCCCCACCGCACATTCCTGCCGCCAGTGGTGAGGGGCACGCTCGGGGGACACGCACAAAGCAGCTAATTTTAAAAAAGAAGTGGGAGGGAGGTGAAGAATAGGGAGGACTGTAAGCGACAATAAAGCAATTATTCCAGTTTCGGCGGGCTGGGGAAACATTGTAAGGGTGGAAAAGACAAGTGGGCTTGAGTCTCATGATTAGCACCAAACAGAGATGGATGAGAAAGTAATACCGGAGCCACAAAAACCTTTGCAGTTGCCAGCAGCCGAGTCTCGGGCCCTGGTGGGACGCCGGCTGTCTTTGCACGGCACAGCTAAGTAAAGAGTTAACTCGTCTCTGTCTACATAATGAAGTCTTATACAGCCTACAGTAGAAACAGGATTAGTAACATCATCACTGATATGTGAACAACTGCTAAGAGCAAAGAAGTCATGAACATTTTTCTTTCAGTCACAGGACTGGGGAACGTAGAAATTTCAGGCCATTCAGGAATAAGCTCTATTGTTATGCAGCATAAATAGAACCTCTGCCTCCCTCCTGCTGAAAAGGCACTACAAGCATCTCTCCTATACACAGCCCTATGTGTGGGAGCTCTTTTATGCTCCCTGCCAACAGGAAGACTCTTCCCCATCACCTTGTCTACCGTATTTCCATCCATAGGTTGGATGACCCTGAGTCCAGACCCAAATCATTCCTTGGGCTCAAAGCAAGATCTGAAGCTGGGACTTTGGATGTTGTACTGTGTGCACTGCAGGGCAGGGCTGGATTAGCACCCATGAAGGCTGGGGAAAGCTCACAGACTCAGCTGGATGAGCTCAGGGTCTTCCCTGGTGGTGCTGCCCTTGAGTATCAATGGGACAAAGCACCTCCAGGAACAGCTAAGAGAAATTACACTACAGATCAGCATATGGCATTGATTTCCAGGCAAATGTCTCAAATCCTGCTGAGTTCCAGAAACATGAAGGTGCTACTCTGTAGATAAAGAACATTTCACTGCTCTTGGGAAACCCAGAAAAAAACAGCGTAAACGCCTATCAGCTTTTAATGGGACTTTCCTCACAAGTCACTTAAGATACATCTTTAAAATCCCGTCCAAACCACCCTGTTTGAAACAGTATGAACTGCTTTTCCTTACAGCAGCTCCAAGCACGTTAAGAAAGCACAGAGGAGATGACCACCCACTGCAGTGCTAACTGGCAGTCTGACTTGAGGTCTCCCACAGCTAAGCAGAAGGCCATTTACAAGTTAACGACAGACAGCTCACATGGTCCCTGGTCTAGTGGGAGGTGTCCCTGCCCATGGCAGGGGGGTTGGAACTAGATGATCTTTAAGGTCCCTTCCAACCCAAACCATTCTATGATTCTATAAAAAATATTATTCCCCAGTGTGAACACCAGCACCCTCCCAAAGGATGCCACATCTTTGCTAGGGACATGCATCTGTACTCACGGTCTGGAAATCTCTGCTCTGCATGTCAACAGGAAAAAGAGGGGCTATACGTATCCCCAGTCTCAGCCTCTCCTCATACTTAGGACATGCTGTGACTATCCTCATTAAAAAAACCAAGCTTCCCTCCAAAATTAAGTAGTGCTGGACTCAGTCGCAAACACAAATTGTCATCTGAGTTAAAAGTGCCGAACTCTTTCACAGAGCGAACAGCAAACCTAAATCCTATTAAGGAGCCATCAGTGTCAATATTTATTCCTTACAAATCAGGTGCAAGTAGCCTAATAAATGGTGTCAGACTGAGCCTGGCGAGATGGAAGAGGAAGGGGATAGCCTTGGAGAAAGGACATGACATTAATCAGCATCACCCCTGCAAAACCCTTGACAGAAACAAGGTAGTAAACTCATTAGCCACTTAGAAACTAAGCTTCTTTTTTGCTTTGCACAGTGATAGCCCACAGTTTCCAGCCTGAAGGCTCAGCATCCTTCACAACAAAGCCACTAGGCCCAATAAAATCTTTTCCTTTCAATCTACCTCTAAACACACACCTCTCTCTGGTCTGGAGAGGCTTTGCTGGCTTAACTGGTCTCTTCTCCAACGCAGAGCAACACCATCCTGAGGTCTGGCCTGCACTGCATTAAGCACTCAAATTAACACAGAGTAAGACAGCTCCCAGGCAAAAGATGTGTCTGCACAGGAAGACAAACAAATAGCACGATGATTTCACAAGGCAAACTCCTCGGCCGCAAGAGCCACTTCAAATACTGCAGACTCTCCTTCTCCCCATGGATCATTCCTGCCCCTGGGTGGTGGTGTACACCATCTCATTGGGTGTGCTAACAGCACCACGCGTGCAGCCGTGGTGCAGCCACAAATAATCAGGGAAGGGAACCAGCCCAGCTTAACTTCTGCCAGATGACTCTGCTGAAGAGTCTGGAAAGAGACCCGGCTTTCCTCTGCATCATTGTCACAAAAAGGAGTTCATGTTGGGTGAAACACAATGATGGTGCCAGGTCTTTTGACTGATGTAGCTCAGTGAAGATACTTGGATTTATATTTGCCCCTCACTTGAGACACAGGAGAGATTTTGGTTTTGTTTATATGTTGTTGCTAGGCCTGCTTTCACCCCTGCATTTTCTTGTTTCTCTTTAAAATGCATGCTACCCTATTCCTCAGCCTCTGGACCTGGGATCTAACAATCCTTCTGGAACAGCCAGGACCAATAGGTACCCTTAACAGACAAAATGTTGGGAAATCCACCTAAAAAGAACTTGTGAGCTATGTAACAATGTATGTAACAATGTATGTAACATTATGTAACAATATGTAACAATATGTAACAATATGTAACAATAGTCCCTGCTTAGATGGGAAAACCCAGTATTAAGACAAACACAGTCCAGGCTTGATCTTTCCATCAGCGCTGCAGCTTAGTTTTTAGAGCTATGCCTTACAGCACAAATTTGCTCCCATCTAACCAGGGAAACTTAAGCTGCCATAGCACGATTAGGACTCAGCCATCTTGCACGGGGGGCCCTGTCCCCACTATAACTGTGCACCAGCCCTCAGTTATCATCACGTACTTTACTTAAATTAGTCTGAAATGGAGTCTGTCTCCAGCCTGGAGCCTGCTTGTAACTGCAGAGGAATCTGTGCCCTCCGTAACATACGAGACAGGATCAGGTCACTGCTGGAGAGCACTTGGCCTGGCTATTTTTATTGTCTGGCTGAATACTTTTCTTCAATGCTGTTTTAAGTGCTGAAAGAATAGTAAAGATGAGATTTAAAAAAAAAAAAAAAAAAAAAAAAAAAAAGACACATTGATAATCCATAGGAACTGCGTCCTTTCAACTTTTGGATGTTTCTCAAATCTTTGCCCTTGTTGCCAGGATGCTGAAGTCACAACATGATGAAATCTAATCAGGGTGAAGTGGGCTGGTTTCATTTCCATCAGATTCCTCTTTGAAAGGCACAAATTTACCCTTCTGATCCTTCTCCCTTCCACTAGCACTGAGCCGATACAGCAATTTGGCTCTACTATATCAAAAAAAGCCACCCAACCTTCTTCCCTCAAGAACAACTGATGATTGAAATTCTTCATGTTTATTTAAACCCAAAGGGCCGTGACAATAATTCAAGCACCGGTACAACCAGAATGTAAAGGATTAGAGAAGTGGCTCTCATCTGAATACAGGCAATTGTGCATCACACCATGGTTAGCCAAACTTTTCACTCACATTAAACTTGATAACAACTCCTCCAAATTATTGCTTTCAAAAATACATAGTCTTTTCCTACAAGTCTCTTCTTTCCACTTGGATATCACAAAGTTTTAGATATTTATATCCTCTTGCAACTTTGGGTTCTTTGGAGTGAATCACCCATTTTGAACACAGCACTTGCCAAGAAAAGGCAAATGTTTGCAAAGATAAGCATGCAAATCAGTAGTTCACATCTTTCTCGGTCTCCTCTGTGGGGCAGATGACCCTCAGGGACTATCCCTGTTGAGAGAGGCAGCTGCCTTGACAGGAGAAGGGTGACACACCCTCTGCTTGATTGCCACTGTCAAAGTGAGGGACAGTGCCATCCCAGAGACTGTCACACAAGGTGGCTGAGACAGCAAGAGGCTGTGAAATCCTGCTTTTGGAGTGGAGTCAGGGCTTGTCTAAAACTGGTACAAGAATTAGGGAAACACAGCCATTGTCTCCCCTCTGGTTTACAGGAGTTTAGCTGAGCCCTAGGTATTGTTCATTCAAGGCAATACGCTTTATCCCCACTGTGCAGCTTGCTTGTATGCCCGGTGATATAAAGGTAGTCTTTGTGTGGCAAGACTCAAGACTCCCAACTGCACTCTTACAGGAATCCAGAGCACAAATAAGCTTCCACTTGGGGACATTCATGAATAAGCATTTGTAACAGGCAATTAGTACTTAATTTCAAATGTCTGACCTGTCACAGATTTGGGGCTAGGTCTGCAGTTAGCAAAAATTCCATTCCTACATCAATAACAGGTTTTCCTTGCCAGTGACTCAAGCATCTGAAACACCGATATTATACACAGCGTGGCTAAAGCGGGCCTGATCCTGCTGACCATAAGCCATTCTCTACTCCCACATCCATTGAAGTAAGCCAGCTTGCCACTGTGAGCACCAAGAACTCATCACATTAGTTCTGGTGAAACCCATGCTAAGAGTCAAGCCAGCCTACTCCAGGTTTAAAATTGTGTGTTGAATCGGGGCCCTCAAAACCTTCAGCCTTCACCCCTTCTCTTACACCCATAACGGCACTCCAGAAGCAGAGGTACTGAGGTCTTCTCCAGGATGGCCAAAGGCCAGACACTGGGCCGTTGTTACCAAACACCCAGTGCTGGCCATGATAACTCTTTGCCTAAACAAATGTTAGCCAAGCTAGAAATTCTGGTGGGAATTACGCAGGGCTAGGGAAGAGTAGCATTATAAAACACCTGATGTCATTTCCTGTCATTTTATGTCATATCCTGCTTATTTATTTACTTATACCGCCAATGAGCTGAGGAAGCCCAGGAATGGACCAGGCTGTGGTCCACTGTGCCAGATGCTCTGCAAACACTGCAGTGAAAGATGATTGCTCACCCAGAGGGCTTACCGTTAAAGTAGGGTCCTCCCTAACTAGACAAACACAGGAAGGATGTCTTCCCCATCGCTGCAGTTCCCTCAGCACCCTTCTCAAGTCCATCTGCTCACTGACGCTGACTGCATCCTACTGCAAGGAGCACAGCTTTTCTCCCGTTGCTGCCAAGAGCGAGGCCACTACGCAGAGGGAGAAGGGCTCTAGATCACACCGCTTTTTCTTCTTATAAAAACTCCAGGGTCTGTTTGTTTGCCATCTACTGAACACAGGGACATCTGACAAGGCTTTTGGCTGCTGCAGAATCACAGCTTGCCTGTCTCCCAGAGGAAGGACTCCCACCTGCCGCGGTAGCAGCCCTCTCTGCAGAGCGATGCCAAGGAGGCTGGAGCTGACTGTGTATATAGTCATTGGCTTCTCAGCAATCTTTATGGAAGAAAAGCCTTCGTAATTATTAAATGGCAGCCAGAACTTTCCCATAAAAACTACAGTAATCCCTATTTTGGTCAAACTGAAATTCCCTCTGCGATTTAAGAACCACAGGTGCCAAGCACCATTCCATATGGGCCAACAAATTCTCAATCCTCTAAATCCCCATATTATGGACCTGCAGGAGCACCCCTCTCTCTCACCAGTGTGGGCTGGCCTGGACTTCACCCCTCTTAGTCAAAGGAGTTTTAGGGCATTGATTTACCCCTAACATTGTTGCTGCTGGAGTCAAGGAGTCTCGACAAGCACCCAGCAGGACCTGAGTCAGGCCCCCACTGCTGAGAAAACACACTGGGCTGCTGAGATTCACCCCACTGCTTGCTGGGCAAAAGAGGGCAAAACATGACTGAGATTTGGGACAAAAAATGCACATGCTTCAACAGGTGCTGCTGGTGTCACCTAATGGGGAGGAAGCACTGAAGGGATAGGAAATGTAAGGCTGGGTATAGTCAGAAGAACATGCAGAGATCAGTCTTAAAAAGGCATTATAGTGGGGAATGAGAAGAACACATCTCTGGACCTTCTGGGCAGAAGGAGCAGAGGAGAAAACTGGAGTGAAGGCAAATGGGAAAATGAGTCTGTGAGTCACATTCCTCCCAAATTCACAAAAAAAGATGCTGGCAGATAATGCCACACCTGAATATAATTCTGTTCTTAGCCATTTTAAGGAGTCTGTGGGTCATCCCAAGCAGGTGATAAAACTTCTCTGCTTCTGTCCCAGCATCTCAAGGCAAGGTGCACGCCAGCAGAACTACCTCCAAGAACACTTACACTACTTACCAAAACATGCAACAGCTGCCAGCAATTGCAAACAAGGAGCCTCCTGCTGTTCGGATGCCCAGCAATTTCCTCTAGAGAAAGTGCTGTAAAGGGACCCTTCAAACACCACAGCCCTCGCCCAGCTCCAGCATGGACAGAAGGGGAGTGGAATGACGCGGGGTCCGTGCAATCAGAGCCAAAAAAAGTGGGTTTTAAATCCCACCTGGAAAAGCCCTCTGAGTAAGGAGGTTTCACGTGTGGACAGAGGGAAGCACAGCACGGCGGGGTCTGATCCTACACCCCTTCCCTCCCTGCTCCAAAACCACCGAACGAGAAGCCAGCCCCTGGAACGGGAGGGGGGGGCCGACCCCAACCGCCCTCCCCCGGGAGGCTCCGCCGGTGCCCGCCGGGCTCCGGGGCCGCCGCCCTTTGTTCGCCCGCCCTGCCCTGCCCCGCTCGCCCCTCGTAGCGAGACACCGGCCCCCCCTGCACCCCGGGCACCCCCCCTGCCCTCCGGCTGCCGTGCAGCCCGC
>NW_015091088.1:1762115-1907322 GCF_001431845.1 Calidris pugnax | reverse complement strand
CCGCCCCGCCGGCCCGGGAGACCTCGGGGAGCTGGGGTCGCTCTGAAGCAGCGCCATCCTGTCCCCGAGCCGTCCCGGGAAAAGCACAGTCCCCCCGTCCCATCAATCGGAGGCGTTTGGGATGCGCTGTGCCCCTGGTGGCACCCCGATCCCGCACCACCGCAACCCTCGAGAGCGAGTCCCTCCGGCCGTGTTAATGCAGGGGTGGCTTCCACCCCACCGGCTGTCACCTACCGGGTTTGTGTCACACAGGACACTTCATCAGCAAACGAACTGCTGTGTCTCATGAGGGAAGATGACCGGCAGAGACAAGATAAATAAGCCCTTCTCATTTTTCGTGTTTGCCGTGAATAACTACAGAAACCCCTTTCAGGCTGTGGAATGATTTGTGTTACGCACAGGGGAAGGAGTTAAAAGTTTAAAGCAGGAATTTGTATGTCTAATGGCCTGGTCTTGGCTGGTGTAAAATGAGCACAGTGCTATTGCTGGGCAGAGCGGGTTTATCTCTAGGAATTGAAGTGGCCATACTTTGTGCCGTGCAAGTCTTCCTGCCTAAAGACTGCAGGATTTCACTTTCCCATTCCCAGTGATGACAGATTTTGCAGGTGAAATGAAATCATTTTCTGATTCCCCTCCCTGCCACTTCCCATCCACCTTCCTGCCCTGTCCAATGTCTAACACCTTTCTCTCCATTTTTGCCCTCTATCCTTCTTTAGGACTCCTGGGTTTTTGTCTGGTGGCTATTTCTTTCCAAGAGGTTTCTCCACGTTCACCCTCATTCTTTGGTTTTGCACATGGATGCGAATATGGCACCTGCTCCTGACACTACGGCCTTTAACACGGGCGAGCCACGCGGGAGGAAGATGGCAAGTCCATGGGAGAACGTGATGCCCACTCACTGAAGGAAACAAAATACATTTAGACCCCAAAGAAGGGACTGAAGGAGATGCTGGAAAAGCTGCTCTTCACAACATGAGTACCTGGCCCATAATGGATCTTTTATCCAGGAATGCCATCCAAAAGAATCCCTATTTTATAGAGGAAGAAATTAATATTTTATAGAGGGAGGAAAAGGGATGTGCCCTTAATTTGAGTGGGAAAGGATCCCACTCCTCAGTGTGCTCTTGACAACAAAGAGGCACTGGCTTCCCTGAAGCCGTTCATGCACCCTCTGTTAAGCTATCATAAAAGGTTACACGGATAGTTTTATTTCAGTTTATAAGTAACTTATTCTGTCTTAGCTTAAAATGGTTCCTGTCGGTCTTATTTGAACTAAAATATTCTACTCCCCAAAAATAATAAAAGTCGCTTAACGGCCTTTTGCACGGGTGCATCTCTGTCAGGTTAAACTATGCTCAGCCAGTGCTACTTTTCATGCTGACATCTCTTTCTCTATCTGCTAACTCATAATCACCAGCCTAAAATGCTTAATGTTTAACAGGGTGCATAAATCATAGAGCCTGTGATAAACCAGAGTGAGCAATGTGGCAGAAAGACTTAAGGTGACGTTATGAAGGCAGTAAACATTACCTAGGAGTCTTATTATGAAACCCATCATGAAGTGGCACCTCTCCCAGCAGACTAAGTACCATTTCCCATGTTTTCTCTCCTTGTGCTGGAAAATCTGGCGTGCTATCACACACCTGGATACAGCCCTGGTTTGTGATGGCTTCGAGCATGCTACACAGTTAGCATGACCATCCTGGTCAGATTTCCATCAGGGAACAACAACATACTCCTCCTGTGCACGTGCCTAAGGGGATGTACCATCAAAGTGGGTAAATCATTTCTAAATTGCTATCTTACAACATGAAAGGTCAGGTTTTGGGAAGAGGATTAAACAGCCTGGTAGTAACAGGGAAGAAAGATTACTCAGGTGACGCCTCCTCTCCGGTTTGCTTTCCGGGCAAGGGTCCCTTTCTGATCTGAACCAAACGCACCCATGGCCCAGCTGATCCAGAAGCAAGTGTGGCTACTTGCTGCCAGCAGAGCTCCCACTTGCAAACGTCGTTCAGTTAAAGGCCTGGCTTTTGCTGTCACCCCTCCCGAGCACAACTTCTCCCTCTGGCTGGAAAGCCTTGCGGAGTGCTGTATTTTCCCACACCAGCATATGCAGCGTATGTCAACTCTTTCAGATGATTCCATTAGGAGTCAGATGGACCTGCAGTAATTTCCTCCGTTTAATGACTCCAGATGTTTCTATTGAGATTTTAAAGACTTTAAGTGTACTTTGCATCTTGGCCAGCAACACTGAGAGATACCAAGTGGTAAACAGTTTCCCAGAAGTTACCAGGCAATGAAACAAAGTCCTTTTTGGGGACGTAATCATAAAAGCTCGTGAACATATGTCCTTCTGTGATAAAAACAACAACAAAAAAATTACCACCCATAGCATAAACCTGAGGCTCCCCATAACCTTGGCGTATTTATTTAAGCATTATGTACTTATGATAGCACAGGTACTCACCCTGAAGCAGATGACAGGCAGCTAGTTCAAGCGGGAATTAGCTATGAGGGATCATAACAAACACACACTGCTGACAAAAGGAAACCTTCAACACAACTTCCAGCCACACCACCCTAGAGTGACGACCACAGCTTCCCTTCTAGACTACGCAGGCGTGGGTCAGGCCAACATCCAGGCTGGGGAGCTGAGGTGCTGCAGGAAGCTCTGAGTGATGGACAACCACGTGTAGGAGGCGCTCAGTCTCCACAGCTCACCTTGTGTCTCTCCTGCATCAGCAACACCACTTCTATTTTGGGTTAGACGGCACTATCTTTCTAAAATATACAGAACATTCTCCTGCAGGATCCAGCCAGGCTGTAGGGGAATGTGCTGACACCCTGCATCATCGCTGGAGCAGTGCCCTGCTGAGTGGTGGTGGCAGTGTCCTTAGCTAGGATGCCTTACCGGCCTTACACATTGAAACCCACACATTACACAGTGAAACCCATTCTGCCGACATCTAAAGCCATGCTCATGTCTTGCCAGGAGATACCTGGTCCTTCTGCCACGTGCCGGCTTGGAAAATTGCACTTTGGCCTTGTGTAATTCTCTCCTGATCCTGCTTCAACAGAAAAGTGATTTTTCACCATTCGGTTGGAGCAGCCCTGGATGGTGTGCTGCCCCGTACGTGTGTAAGCAGCTGCTGCGTGGCAGGGCAGCATGGAGAGCAGAGCCACCTCTCCGGCACAGCTCAGCTCCCACTGAACCACCTCCATAACTTCTTCCAGCAGGGACCAGGCTAAATACCGAGCCCTTCAGTGCTTATTCTGCAAAGATGAGCCCTTCCATGCAAACAAATGAAAGAATATATCTAACAAAGCGTGGTATCGCAAAGGTATAACAAAGCGTGATTTCTCCACCTGGTGACTCTTGTGACACCAGTATCAAATGATACATCCTGCAAGGAGGGGGAGGACTCAGAGGGTTGTTTTTAACATTTTTTGTGGGATTTTGGTTTCTTGCTTGGTGTTTGCTTCTGATGGCTATTTAAGCACAAGAGCACAGGTCATACCAGCTCCCTCAACAGACTACAACCATCAATACAGTGAATTTTCTTCAGTCCTGTTGGGGTTATCACTACCTTTGAAAACACACGTCCTTTGACTTAAAAGAATAAACTAGAGCTGGACTCTCCAGTGCCCAGATGGCTTCCTGATGTGTTTCTGCCAACTGTAGCAAGATGCATTAAAAGCTGAGTGAAATATGGCAGAGATGGATATGAATACGTGTTCAACTGGTGTGGCAAAGACCTTGCCCATCACATTGCCCCTTCCCACCTGGCAATGGTGGGAGTCAGGTTGGAAGCAGGCAGGCAATTTCATTTCAGCTTCCACGTCACAGCAAACAGGTAGTGTCTATACTGCTGTCATCAGCCCTGGAGCCTGCCAGCTGGATCTGGAGCAGGGGGAGACAGCCTAAGAAAAACTTGTGTACATACCACCCTGACATGCATCTGCTATGTTTGCCTTTGGGAGTAGATGAAGACGCCCTAGGGCTATGTTTGCACCACTCTGCAAATAATTGTTGAGAACCGTTTGCAGGAGCCATCACAACTAGAGCTCTGGATGGTAAGGGGAGATCCATGGTCATGATGATTTGAGGGTCACGTTAAAGCAGCCCACTGCTTTATGCGTAACATAAATTTGTTCACTCTCAGTGGCCACTTTGAAACAAAATCTAGCATTCTGGTCAGTAGAGTACACAACATGAGCTGCACACCTTGTCAATGACCAAGGACATTTCTAAGGGTCAGGAAGGCTTTCAAACTATTACCTGCTTCAGTTCATGTCACCGATGGACTTGGTAATGGAGGTGGAAGAATAAACACAGCATGTTTCCTCGAGCTGAGGCCATTGAGTATTAGCAGGATCAATGCACATACATGGTAAGTGGGTCTCACTGCCCTAGACCTGCAAAGCACTCAAGCCCATTTTTCAATTTGATGCCATGAAACACTCCACATACCTCCCCCTCCCCATGTATGTCACCAGAGATGACAGGAATGACTGTGCTGCGAGGAAACAAAGGACTTAGATATTCATCTGGGAGTTTTTTCTCTTCTGCTTTTTTCTAGTTGCCACAAAAAAAAAACCACCCTCCAAACCCCCAAATGAATAGCAAAAAATCCAAAGGGAAATAAATATTAAGAGTCTTGTCAGGCGACCAAGAGCATATTGAAAAAAGATAAAAGCTAACTGGCAGAAGGAGAAAGCCCAGGTACCACGGAGAATGTGAACACCGAGTATGTTTTTAGGAGGCTGTTTTCACCCTGATGCACCTGGGCATCGCAGCAACACTCAAGAGTGCTGGAGCCAGCGGGGGCCAGTGCTCCTGTTCTCCACCTCCCTGGCTCCAGGCTCTCTGGCGCCTGGATGCCAGGTACAGCCTTGCTCAAAGAACAGTGTGCTCCCAGGGCACTCGATAACTGAGAAAACTTCCTTCTTCCTGCTTAAATAAAGCTGTGATGTCTCCTGAGAGACAGGGCAGAGCCACATGCCCGCACGCCCTGGTGATGGCACTGGAAGGGCGGCATGGCATTGGAACAGCACACACCCCCAGATCCCAGCTGTCCCCCTCATCCCACGCTCCCCTGCCTCCCCATCCTCTTCTTCCTCGCAGCACCAGCTGCTGGACACAGAGCTAGGCTGTAGCTAGTTCACAGAAATGGAAAAAAGATCTTATTTGAAAGATGAAAGGGCAGCATCGAATGCGCCAAAAGGAAACTGTCTTGTGCCTGTAATTTATGTCACGAGCTTGCTGGCCAATGCAGATGCCAGGCGACAGTAAATTTGGACTGGTTTGTGCATTTGCTCAGCCAGCTGATGTGAAATGCGAGACCTGTGTCACATTTGCTGGTGGAGGAAGGGAAGGCGTGGGATGGACAAAGGAAATTAGATTTTGAAATAAGACATGGGCTGCACTGAAGAAGGATGGTTTCCTTTGAGGAGCTGTTTGCAACGCTGACCTACCCACAGACCATGAAGAGCGAGAGGCAGGAGGGGCTGGGGCCGGGGCTATCAAAACTCCAGGGGAGGTTCAGGTTTTGCAAAACGTGCCCAGTCGCATTTCGATTTTGCAAACCTGAACCACAAGTTGTTCAGAGCCAGGACCATTTGAATCCAAGCCCATAAAGCTCGGGAAAATTTAGAGAAACTCCCCGTTTTGGCTCACCTCCAATTCAAATTAACTCCTGAAAGGTGAGGAGGTGTTCAGATAAATATCAGAAACCACTCTCTAATGGGTCAAGGCCATTTTTTCCAGTGAACAAAAGTGATTTTTCTTAGATCTCTCTTACACTGCATATCTCAGACTGAATTTAAGATAGCTGTGAAAAAAATTAAGAAGCGAGAAAGTCCAAACCCTGCAGCAATAAACAAAATCCATTATTAAATTTTCTCATGGAGACTTCTCCCAAATAAAACCAGTGAAGAATCAGTTTAAGATTGAAATGAAATTGATTGCATGAGGTTTGTAAGGAAGCTCACTGTTATGAAAAGGGGAATTCGGAAAGAAATAACATATTGTCATGTGCTGGCTCAGGAAAGTTAATTCTTAATGTTTTTATCCAACTAGCCTGTCCTCTGCACTGAAACTTCCTAGATTATGTCCTTAAGCTTTTCTCCAGCTCTTGGTATTGCAGTTACTGTGAGCACCGCTCTGTGAGTGGAGACATCCCTATGATATAAATGATGATAATGATGATAGCATAAAGAAGAAATAGAATAAGCATTCTTAGACATATTAAGGAGAGGAAAAGGGCAGAAAATAGATGTGCATCTACTTTTCCTCTAGCATCCTGGAGAGGCGAAAAGAAGGCAGATGGAATGGCAGCTTTCTCTTGCTGTGAAAAACCTCCTCCTTCTTTCTGAGATACTGACAAGCAGATTTAGGGAAAAGAAGAGGAAAAAAGGACATTCGTACAGCAAAGAAAAAAGGGGGAGTCTTTGAAGACCTAATTAACAGACTCTGTCCCAAGTCACTTCAGTTCAGCTGCATCACAAAAGTCTGACAGAGATCCATGGGACCACAGCAACCTGCCTAAGAGAGTGAGACACTGTAAACAAAACCAGGCACTCCGAAAACCCACCCCCCTCCAAATTCAGGGGGCTGGGAAGGGGAGGAAACTGCAGCTGAAGGCCTGTTTTCCTGCTCACTAATAAATTTAGTTTACAGAACCTTTTGTGGGTCCCTTTTAAGGTTGTTTGTTGATTAAAGCGGCAAACAACAAACTTAGCCTTAATTTATGCTTCTTTTAACATTTCAAGCTTAGGGGGGATGCTTTTTATAGGAGTTAATGAGGCAGAATAGGTTCTTTATGGGGAAGATATTTTCTCACCAAATTAAAACCTGTATTGAAAATAAAATAATGAGATGAAGGTGGCTTTTCTTTCAGAAGTAAATAAATCTTGGAGTAGGAAACTTCTCACGCACTTGGAACTGTTCTTATCGGAGAGATCTGAGAACAGCAGGTTCACAACACGTTCTCTCTCTCTCTTTTTTTAAATTTTGCCTTCCTCCTTTCACCAAGACAGTAATAAAGCAATATTTGCTGAAAACATGCAAACAACTCCTGCGGATGAGAGCGCAGAATCACTGGGAGCTCAGCAAAAGAGAAAATGTTTACCTTCCCTTCACTACAACAGAGCCATGAAAGCCCGCGGCGGGGACTCATCCCTACCATAACCATGGGAGCATCCCAGGCAAAACAGAGAAATGGGCCACATCATGCCACCTGAGGCACCTCTGCAGGTCTTAAAGTAGCTCCTAGCAGAATCTCATGTAATTGATAACTTTCTAAATTAAAGCTGCCTCAAATATACTGCATTTTTCCAGTTTGGTGTAGCAGCACAAGCAAAATCAAGTACCTGACTGGGCAGTAATGCATGCTACTGTGTGACACCAGTAATCAGCGCAGGATGTTATTAATTAGGGACAAAACAGAAAGAACAAGGTCCCTATGTGATAGGAGAGCATCAACCCTGGTTCCTCTTAGCAATGGGAAAGAAAGCCGTCCTTTCATTGCAGGCTACAAGCACACTTGAGAATGATAACCTTGTTTGTCTTCACCGGAAAGGCTGACTGAATGCAGGTCTCACAGGTGTAACAACTGGTTGGTGCAGTCTTTGCCACGTATGGTTCTGTATCTGCAATTGCACTTTTGGGGTATTCTGTTTTTCAATGAAATGTCAATATTTTCTCAGGAAAGAAGACCATCTTTTGGATTATTCATTACCAAAAGGCATTTGGGGTTTGTTTTTTTTTTTTTTTTTTTTGCTAAATCATCCCTACTTTATGGTTAAGAATGGGGCTAAGCCAGCTCTGAAGTGCAAATATGGTATTTTCCCTTCCAGCTTTTAAAGTCTGTAGACGAGATACCCCTAAGCAGTCTATAGTTTCCCCTGGGATGCCGGGAGCTTTGCAGCAGTGACAGGAATGCTGTCCTTATCCTCCCGCCGTTGGCAGGCTGAGCCAGCACAGATAAGTCCAGTGCACCTGCAGCCTGCGGAAAGCTGTGGCAACGCCGGTTGCTTCATGCAATCAAGCAATAACTCACCTCAAATTTCAAAGCAGTTGTAAGACCCAGCACCGCCACAGAAGGGCATGAATGGGACTGTTTTCATATCTCTCATGCTAACGTCTGTTAGCACAACAATGTTATCCGTTGTTATCCGCAAACGGCAGGATTTTATCCGGTGCTCGGTCTTGGTCCCTGATCATGGAAAATATATACAAAGTAGAGTCAAAGAAACTTGAGCCGCCAGCCACTCCCTGTGAAACCACACACTGCAGGAATGAGAGAAGGAACTCAACAAGCATCAAAAAGTCAACACCCAGGGAAATTCCAGCCTTTGGTAATGGCTCGGGAAGATCAGCCCCTGCAAATCCAAATGCTGTATGTAACTGACCTGCAAAGCAGCTGTGTGTGCGAGAGAGAAATCAGCCAGAGAATGAGTAGAGAGCTGAAAAAAGAAATAATGCCCTCTCCTTTCGGTCCATGAAAGCATAGCAATAGTGCACTGGCATCAGCTACAGACATACATCCATGGAGAGGCACGAAAACACTTCAGAGGGAGATGGGAAAGCAAGGGAGGCATCAGTGAATCTCCCCAGAGAAGTCCCCAAAGTCAGGCAGGGAGAAGATAGGGTATCAAAAGGGAACATGTTGTCTGGATTGAGCCGTGTAAGATGGCAGTACCTAAAATATCCAGCAGAAAGATTTGCAAGCTATGAGACCATACAAAGTAGCAATGCAAGAGACATGCAGGTGAAGGAAAGATACTACAAGGGCTAAAATTACATAAGCTGGATGAAAGCATTTCCAGCACGTGGCAGTTTTGAGGGACAGGAGGCAAAGCTTCATGAGTTTCCCTCCTGCTCACTGTACACAGATCCACAAAGTGCAGTCTGAAATTCCCCAATACACTGAGCATCACCTGGAAATGTTTTCTGGGCTCTTGCACTGGAAATTATCATCTAAGTAAAGGGAAGATCCCATTCTCAGCTGCTGTGGACATGATGCCTGATCCAAAGCTGCTGAAACAAAGGAAAGACCTTACGCTGAGTACCTCCACCTCAGTTATGGTCGCCCTAAAGAAGGTTCCATGGCACTAACAATTTCCTTTCTAATTAAGAGCTAGGAACTACACTCCAAATCAGATGGCATGAATCAGCATAACTTCTTTTTTTCATCTGTGTCTGGTGATGCTGGAAGGGAAAAACCCTGCTGGACAAAGTTCCAGTTGTCCCAGTCACATGGGAGAGAGAGGCTGCACCCCACTGCAGATACAAACTGCAATATCTGCGCTGTGCTACGGGGCGGCGAAAATGGGCCCACAGGCTTATGAGTTCAGTCCTCCTTCTGCAACAGACTCCCTTTCGGAGACAGGTTGTTTGACCTTGAAATGGGATTGTAACTATAGCTGGTCAAAAATTTACAACAGACACTGGTTCTGTTCAATGGAATGTCTGCAGGAAACGTCTACTGATTTACTTACAAGGTTAAAAATAAATTGAACTGTTTTCAGTGTTTTTTGGAATGAAATCAAAATCCTCCAGATCTCCCTCTCCGATGAATAATTTGTTTTGGTTTGGGTTTGATTTGTTTTTTTGTTTTGTTTTGTTTTGTCACTGAATCCTCTATTTCAGACTTTGAGTCTTTCATTCACTGTTTTTTTTTTTACAACGCTTGGGCTGTCAGTTTCTCCACCACGTGTTCCAGTCTCTCCCAGTTCTCTCTTCTAAACCCTCTTGTCTTCAAGAAAGGATGCAGCTTTTAAAATGAAACAGATTTTTATTTGGGGAATCAAAATTTATATTATCGAGCAGCAAATAAGCCGAAGCAAAATTGCTTCAGCTTTTTCCTACCTGGGTTGGTTCCTCAGTGCTCAAAATTATTCAAAGAATTCAGCATTTTACAATCTCTCATGTGCAAGTCACACACAGAAAGGTCACCACACCAGCCCTGAGCTGCCACAGTTCTGCTTCCAGGGTAACTGCAGCTTTGTCTCTATGTGTCTTGGTGTCTCTCCAGAAAAGGGAATTCTAGCTTTAAGCTACTTCTTTAAAAGTATGTGTTAAGCATCCTCATAGGAATGAAGAGTCAGTCTCTCAAACTAGGATGCAAACAGGTTGCTACAGGAGGAGAGACGCTCTTGTTCTGGACAGCAAGTAGCTGCTATTTAAATGAGAAACTGTTGCACTGGAGGCCTCCAGTACATCCCTCTACCTGAAGTAAATACATGTCGTGTGTACAGTTCTTTTGATTAGCTTAATAGGCCAATGGATGTCACTGTTGCTCTATATAAACCAAAATGGGAAAGCAAAAAAGATAATTAAAACAAAATAAGCTTAAGGACAGAGTTCCCAAGGGCTCACATTTAATACTCTCTGACCTGATGTGTGTCAGTTAGGTTGGACAGCTTCTTCAGGGGCTTTGTAAATGCACGTCTAAGGTATCATATTATTAACTACAGAGATAAGGTCAAGCTAATAGCTATGTGTAAAAAAGGAAGGCTATTACCAAGGCTAACAAAGATGCAGAATGGAAATCAGAGACATCCGTGTACAGACAGATGGGGCTTGCGTAGCAGGCAGGCTATCAACTTCTGCCCTGCTCTGCACTCCATCACTTTTGCAAACTGCAGCCAAAGTGGGAGGAAACAATGAGAAATTGCCCCAAGGGCTGAAAATCAGGGTAGCTTTTTATTTGGATTTTGCATCTTGAAAGCCTACAGCACACACTCCCTTGTAATATTTCTGTGTTTGGAAGAGCAAACTGCACAGCATCTCTGGGATTAAACAACAGATACAAGGTCACGTTTCCCAAATCATCCAGCAACTTGGCTGTTGACAATTTTAACGGGTCCTGTGTAATTTGGGCTGTGTCTGAAAACTGGGGCTTGGTCATTTGAATCTGAAGCAGCTGTTCAGACACTTTGAAAAATTTCACTCACGACTGAATGATTCTTGCCTTTGAGACTTACGTAAAGCCAGATTTTTCCAAGCAGTTGTAAGTCTCATGGTTCCTCCTGTTTTATCACTTCATTTGCAGCCTCTCCAAAACCTCACCATTTGTTGGCAAAAGCATTTGTTGATTAGTTTACTAGGAAGGATTCGCGCTTGTGCAGCGTGATGCTCACTGCTAGGAGAAACTAGGTCACCAAGAGGCTATTTTGGTGATTGCCAGAGATGCAGCTGCCGTATTTCTAGGTCAGTGGTCACTTCGACTTTAATGGCTTTTAAAAGTTTAAGGAACTAATGGAGTTTTTTCTTGCATTCTTATGTGCAAATCAGTAGCCTAACATTTAGTGACAAACAGCTTTCAGTTGATTCTTGCTGCTTAGATGAGGGATAATTTGCACTGACTTATTGACAAAGCTCAGGGAAAACAGTAGGAAAGGCAGAGGCACCAGAGCCCAGAAAATATGTCCCACACTTACGGATTTACCCTTATAACATCTTCAAGGCGAGGAAAGATACAAGTCTGCAAACAGTCCCATCAAACACAGTACCTGGCTTCCAACTGGTTTGTTGCAGCTGCTTGTTTGGGGCAGTCACAGAGTGAGCTGCCACAAGCAAAGCTGCCTCTTATAAACCCCCTGTGAGTCCACAGCCTGTGTCCTGCTGATGAAAACTTCTGAAACATTAACCTAGCTAACGTTGTCATTTTCACAACTGCATCACAACCTCTGTGGGCTCAGTTTCATATTTATTATACATACCGTGTCATGTTCCACATGTAACATGCCCTCTTTGCTCTGCCTGAGAGCTGTTCTCCTTTACAAGCATGTTTTTGCTGGTGCCACCTCTTCCACCCTCTCCATCAAACACTCTAAGAGGTGCGTGATCTAACTTAAGAGCAAGAAAGGAGCACTGACGCTTATCACCTAGTAATTTGCAATTAAATACAGCTTGCACAACTCCGATATAAGCTCATGATGATGAGGTCCCCACCCCTTCTGTAGCTTTTGGCAGGATCCCAGGACTCTGAGCACCAGGCCCATGGGGTCATCATCAAGTCACCCAAAAATAGAGACAAAGGTTTTGAACAGTGTGAGAGAAAACAAAGAAAAAGGCTTCAAAAGATATCAGGAGCGTGAAGCTTCTGATCCAGATCTTATTCTGTCAAAATGTGGGAGATCTCAGTTGCCCCATGGACCCTATCTCTGTGGCAAGGGCTCAAGTCAACCAGAATTTGTTTCCTGAAAGGAAGAATATTATTTAATCGATATGGGAAGACAAGTGCCTGAGGCTTGTCCGAATTTAGGTCTGGATGCCAAAATACACTTGGGATCCCCCAAAGTCTTGGTAAGAAGACTAATTAAATTTCTTTCACATGCTGTTTCACAAATGACCACTATGCAAACCAATAAAACCAAAAAGGGAACCTCAACTGCAAATAATTCATCAATGGGAGCACAGCGCAGCTACAAACTACTGAAGTGAAAACCCCTAAGATAGCAAAGGTAGATCCAGATCTGCAAATTATCATCACCAGGTTTGCAGGCCACATACATTTTTATAAGAGATAGACAGCCCAGTTACCACTGGCCAACTGCACAGAACCTCAGAAACATATCTGGTCTGCTCTACAGCAATGAACTCGGTCTGAGACATTTTCAAGATGCTGATGAAATTAATTCACTTGTTCTCCTATGAGATCCTTTAGGAAAGTCCTCCTGCTCTGTCTCAGAATAGGCTGAGCTCATTTAAGTCTCTCCCAAGAGCAGGAATCCTGTGGGTTTCCTATTTGTAATAAACAGGAACAAGCCTGTGGTAAAGTCTGTGTCATGCACTGCTGGTAGTTACTGTTTATGCCCACTCTAAGGACATGGAGCTATTTCACAGAACAATGACTCTACTCTACCCTGTCATTATTCCTCTGAGAGACATCTTACCAATTACTTCTTGAAATGAGAAATACACTTACCATACGTGTAAAGGCACACTTAAATTAACCTTTATTTTTTTAACTTTCAAAACCTCCAGACTAAAATTTTAAGTCCCTACCTTCCTTCTACAGTTTGATAAAGTTTTGCTTCCCTTGTATGAATCAAGTCACTATGTGCAAGTCAACAGGTCTAAAAAACTTTCCTGTGTGCTTATAAATGCAATATCATGTATAAATTGTGTGGTTACACATTATTGCTGAAACTACAGAGAATGGAATTTGTTCAGTTACTTCTCCAAACTGAGAGGTAGAGAATTTGGCAGGTGCCAAATGTCACTTGCAACACGTGCGTATAATGGTTTATTTCTGCTCCTAATTAGGCCAGCATTCCTTAGTGAAGCCTGTCTTGGAGGCTTTCTTCAAACCAATGCTGTCTAGGTGGTACAACAAGGCATGGCTGGAAAGAATTTCCTTCTGTCCTTCCCAGACACCCCATGGAAGAGCTGCCCCCATGCTCCAAGCATCGTGCAGGTATTCTGCATTACGTGTTTGCCACTGAGCAAGTATCCTTCCCAGGCTGTTTCATCCACAGGTGGGAGGCGTGAGCTCAAAACTGCCAAAGGAAAAAATAATAAGGATGTGGCTAACAGCTTGCAAAAAAAAAAAAGGCCAAGGCTCAGTTCAGTGGAAGGAAACTGTTTCCTTTAGCATCAGTCTTTTAAGGAGCAATTAACAGGTCTTACCACTTTGTGCTAATGGATTTTTTTCAGATGTTTTGCAATGGCACTTTCAGAACCTTCCCTGCCATTTCTCATCTCTGTTATTCAGCCTGGTCTGACAGCTTTGACAGAGGGAAAAGCCCTCTGCTACAGCCACCCAGGCCACTCAGCATCACAACACTAATGGCGTGATACCATGATGTCAGTCACCCTGTGCTGTCATACAATTAAACTCTTGTTAACTTTCATCACTAAAAGAAATTGTGGTTTATTTACATTGGAAGAAGCCAAGCAGAGGAATTCACACATAACACTTAAAGTAAATAACAAAAAAGAAACACTTGAATCACTAAATCGTAGAGAATGAGTTCATCTAGAGTTGAGTAAAACACATGAAATCTTAGACATCTAAATAGAAAAGCCTAGATTTAAGTATGTCTAAGTTGCAACTCGTTGGTTTCCTTGGGATTATCATAGATCCTAAGCATTTCTGAAAATTCAAGTCGATTATATTTCAATTCCCAAACACTTGGGCCTCAAGTAAAGTAATCGCTTGAACAGTGATGTCTTCAGGAATCACATAGTAATTCAAGACTATGTGACAACAGAGCACTGAAAGGGTGACCCATTTAATAGCTGATCAGCAGCCACGGAAAACGAGCCCGTGCCCTCAATCCGCCCTCAAGAAGAGAGAGTGCACCCTACAAAATACCTCAGAGTAATGAGTAACATGCAGAGTAACACGCAAACCAAGTGAACACAGGACTTGTCGGAATGACACAATGACCACCCGCGACCAAGCGCTCAGTGTGATAGGAAGCTATTCTGATCAACTCATCGTCATCTATAACAAAACATTCAACAACAGAAATGTACATTCTCACAATATGCAGAGTGTATAGAGCCTTTGCAGGTACTGAGCAGGAGACAAATGAAGAAAGCAAACCAGCCCATTGACAGCACCATTCACAGGTTGCTGCTAGTGGGCCTGGGCTAGGCTGGAGCTGCTTCCCAGAAAATGCCATTTCCTATGCACAGTTGGTTGTATCAGCATAAGGTTCACGCTTAAAAGAAGAAGAAACCAACACAAAACAGAATGAGAGGGGACAGCAAAATTCAGCATCCCAGCTCACCCCCTCTCTTGAGTGTCCAATCCTTCACAAAGTGAGACAGACAAAACAAATAGCACTGAATTGCCTTCAACTGTCACCAAAGGGAGCAAAAGTTTCCATGATAGATGAGGAAGCCACAGCAAAAGGCCTGCCAGGGAATGCTTCACAAAAGATCTAGTGTGCCCAAGGAGGGTGTAAAATGCCAAATCAACTGTAAAAATTAAACAAACTCGTCAAACCCATAGGGTTTGGGGTACGCACCGTCGCGATGCGGTCCAGAAGGCCAGGATCTTCTTAAGTGCGTGCAGGTTTGACTGCATCGTGAGCTCTTCACCCTGTTCTCAGCGAGGAGGGTGAAGTACCTTCACCATCAGTGCTGCAGGTTGTGATGGGGAAGGTGAGGCAGCACATGGGAAGGCAGGCCAGGGGCAGGAAGGAAGAAGGACCCAGCCTTGCTCACCCTTTTAACAAGCAGGCAGTAATAATGACAGAGCTCTACTCGCCAGCAGTCAGACAGCCATGGCTTGTTGTACGCTCACATTGCAGTAATTGCCATTGCTGCAGGCACCGAGCTGATGAGACGAGAGTATAGGAGAGCAAGGTGACTGAAACAGGGAAGGAAAAGCAGAAGGAATGCAAGAGGAAGAAGTTAACTTCTTCGTTAGAAAAGCACTAAGTTTCTTCCTTAGAAAAGCACTGCCACCTGCTATGAAACCAGAAGGAATGCAAGAGGAAGAAGTTAACTTCTTTGTTACCCCTTAGAAAAGCACTGCCACCCGCTATGAAACCAACACCGAGCTGATGAGACGAGAGTATAGGAGAGCAAGGTGACTGAAACAGGGAAGGAAAAGCAGAAGGAATGCAAGAGGAAGAAGTTAACTTCTTCGTTAGAAAAGCACTAAGTTTCTTCCTTAGAAAAGCACTGCCACCTGCTATGAAACCAGTGGCAGGCCCCCGTGTTTTAGCGATCCTGAGCTGTCCATGTTCAAACAGACCAGTGCTGCCTCACGGGCTTGCACAAAGGAGTGATGATTTATCCCAGCCCCATACTGAGCCTGAAGTGTTCTTATAAATAACTATAAAAGCTCCTATTCCAGTTTCACAGTGGAGTCACGGCTCCTTGGAAAATGATAATAAAAAGAAGAAATACCAGCAGTTCTCACATCTTCTCTGGTTTTGATCAGTTACCCTCTGTGATGTCTAATAGTCATTAAGAGAGATTGGAAACAAATTTTACTGCCAGTTTCACAACCACACCTACAGGTGCTCTCAACCCAGCCCTTAACGTTGGGAACTAAGGCCACGGTTGGGTAATAGCCTGGTCTTTCTTGGCTCAGATACTGCCTCTTCAGATACTGCCTTTTCTCCTCTAGCAATGAGAACCAGTCCTGGGAAAGTCCTTTGCTTCCCTATACGAAGCAATACTGCAGGGCTGAAAACTGGGGAAAAGCTGTTGTCACACAGGTCCCTCTCCTCCTTCTCTGCTGCTGCTTTTCACCTTTCCCGGAGGGGAAGAGAATGAGATGAAAAAGGCAGGGAGAGGTCTGATGAATAAGGCATCTCCCAAAGAAATGACAGAGAAACCACAGAGAAAAAAAAACCCAGAGAAAGGCAGACAAGGTAATCCTGACGAGAAAAGGTTGCCTTACTGAATCATGCATGATAACCTTTCTGTGTTTCTTTTGTGCCACCCTATTAAATGAAATCGTTAATTTTCTCGTAGAGGGTACTAGAAAACATTTCAGAAAAGGATTTAGTTCCTTATTATATTCTGAAATATAATGGCTTGGTTAGGTCCATCATGTACCCATCCACATTAAATTAAGTAAGATTTTCCTGTAATTTTGGCCCACTCTCCCTGTTTCAGATCCTGAAAAAAGCAGGAATTATTTAACCTGTCATATAGATGGAAAAGCTGAAGCACTGCTAAATTTATAGATAAAGATTTTTTAAAAGCAGGTGCCTAAATTCATGGCCTGAGTTTCAAAACCACAGAGCAGTTTGCAGACCCCAGTGACTTCAGAGCCCTGTCAGCCATTCACACGGTTTTGGAAATGAAGGAAAAAGATAAGGATCCCTTTTGATTGAAAGCTTGGCCTGTAGCTCAGGGCTGGGAAGGCCAACAGGGCTGAGCAAAATGAAGGCGCGAGCACATTACATCGGTGCTGGAGCTCGCTGCAATCTATCAGTTTGATGGGAAACAGGGCTGAGCAAAATGAAGGCGCGAGCACATTACATCGGTGCTGGAGCTCGCTGCAATCTATCAGTTTACTGTAACCCACTGTGCTCACTCTGGGAACACGTGCTAATTTTCCCAATTGAGTTCTGCCCTGTCTTCTCGCTGCCCTGGTACAGTGTGTGTTTGCTAAATTTATGGTTATTTTCCCATTTTCCCTTTCCCATGCAAGGGGTCTCTGTCTTCTCACTATATCAGTAACAGGAGATCAGTCTACCTTGAGCTTCATTAACGATGTGCTGAAAACCAACATGTTTTCTTTAAAGAGCACACAAGCAGCAGGGCAGCGCTCTCCTTTGATCTTCAACCTGCTCACTCCGCTTCCTGCTCTGATACTGAACGCCTCCACATGTCCCAAAGAACATGCCACCATAAAACAGGAGGACCAGAAGCAAGAAAAGTACCAACAATCTCACTCCAAAACCAATATATCTACTCAACATCTCTAATTACAGACAGCCAGGACAGATTCACAAGCCTTGTGCTGGAGACAGGAATGTTTTTAATGACATTCGGTCACTAGACTGCCAGGGAGCCAATTCCTCTGTCAAATTAGCCAAGTATGGTTCCTCCCTCCTCATCGTATACATCTCTGAAGCCTCTAGTGCTGAAAGCAGCTACACCCTGGATTAAAGATCGCTGTGGGTGCCAACCACGGCCTTGCTAATACTTCACAACAAGACAGTTTGCTGGATGGGCAAACTCTGCAGGCATTAGAAGATTTTGCCTTAGAATTTGCCTTGATTGGATTAACATCATCCATCCACGCACTCATGAGACCCCACAAGGGAGCTCTCTAACATTGTGTTAAACAGTAAGACATGACAGGGCAGAAATGGAGGGGTATTCACACACATCTCATATCTCAAATATCAAACCCTGTTAATAGTACTCCTGACAGAGAAGTGAAATGTCTCTCATTCTTGCTCCGTGGACAGAATTTGCAAACTCCCATCAAATGTGGGAGGAAAAGAAGGACCTGGCTCTGCCACTAGTTTCAGTGCACGTAAGTGGTCAGGGTGATGCTAATATTGGGCATTTCTGAGCACATGCCATTCTTCAAAGTCCATCAAGCCATCACTTCTATTATAGTAGAGAAACCCTTATGATATCATGTAAGAAGCAGTTGCAAAGGTAACCATGATGCTGAAAATAAAGTGTGGGTCTTGATACACATAACATGACAAAGAAATACATTGTGTGACTCCAAGGAATTAAATAAAGCCAGTTAACAGTGATTGAAACAAAAGCACTCTAACCATGGGGAAGGCAGCAGAACATTTTAAGGCAATGTAAACTTCCTTTTATTGCAATGTAAAAGCTGCATTTAGCTTCTTAATCTGAATTATTCTGCCTGCAGAAAACATGGGCAGGCTCTGATTCAGACACTTCTCATGGTAAGAAAAAGGGACCATGATCTCTTGTAAATGCTGTGACACCTCTTTTTCAGAAGCATATCCTAGTCCGGGACCATGATCTCTTGTAAATGCTGTGACATCTCTTTTCAGAAGCATATCCTAGTTAGGCAAATATATCAGTGAGCACCTTTATCAGTATTTAACACCCAGCTGAAACCTTTCTATTGCTTAGCGGATAAAGTATGAGTTATTATAAATATTGATATCATTTGAATTACTTGACCAAAAAGAAGACACAAATTGTCTAGAAACTCTGGTTAGCTGTGAAAGAAAGCTGTGTTAATTAAAAAACTTTCAGCCACCCCCTTACTTTTACTCCTAAAGCAAAAAAATTCTGAATGCAGTGCAGATCACTGCCCGCAAACTGACAGCCAGCAGGTCTTGCGTGACCTGCTTCTTCTGCTGGGCATAAATCCCTCAGAAACACCCCTCACCTGGGTCACTGGGTTTTCTCATACATAAGACTCACTGCAGAAACAGCTCCTCATGCAGGACTTCACCAAAGATACTGACCCTATGGCTTCATAAACGGAGAACTTTGAGGGAAACACAAATTATACAATTTGTGATGATTGAGAACCTCCCTAATTCTAACACAAAAAGGGCATACTTATAACACAACTTTTCACTCAGTTATCCTACATGCAAAGTAGTTTACTCTTGCCCAGCACTCAGGATCCTTGTGTAGGTAAGTCCTATTTCTAATTTTGATGCAGCACAGAACAGGAGCACCATCTTTCTTACCAACCTCCTCTGACACTTTGTCACCCTGAACATGGAAAGAACTATCAGCTTCTCCTTTTGAACCCTAATTCAGGAGGGTGCTTGAAGCCGGCACTGGCTGTTGAGCTGTGCATTCATGTCCCTACATTCTGTGCACATGCTTAATTTGCAGCATGATCTGAAGCCCACTATAACAAGACCCACACATAGGCTTGGTGTGACCGAGAGGCTTACAGGCTTTCCTGAATGCAGGTGGCTGAGGTGTCTGTCTGACTGAAAACGACAATGACCCAACTTTGTACAGGAATCCGCTCAGCAAACTGCGTTTGGCAGCCTCACAAATCATAACCAGAGGGAAAATGGTATTTTTCCTTCTAAGAGAAAATCAAATGTTTGCTGAGTGGACACAAAGGTTCCCATCTAACATTCTACCTCCTTCCACCAGTGGCACAGTACAATCCCCATTCTTTGGAGGCAAAATGACTTCTGAAAGGAGGGCATCTCAGTGACAAGCAACTTGTTACTTCCAAAGATCAAAACCAGAGTTTTCTTTAGTCACTATATCTCACAGAAATCTTTCTCCTGCAGAACTGTCTACCTGGATGATGTATTTTGTTTAAAACAGTGATACTGATAGATGTCTACAAGCTCCTTCTCCTTTTGGAGAGGTTTAATAATGAAAACATGAAGCTTCACAATGTCACATCAAGTTAAGTTCGTCACAAGTTCATTGGCTATCATAGGGTATAACTCCTGCCAATATTTCTTTGGTGGCTTTCCTCAGTCTGCTTTACTGCCACTGTGACAAAATTTGTGCAGGAAAAGGTTCCAAGCTACCCAACCACAGTCAAAGCTTTTTACATTTAAAGCAAGTTCAGGGAAAAATGAAGGCAACTTGGCATTCATCACTTCCAAGACACAACACAAGAAAGCACTTGTACTTATGTTAATCTCAAGTGCATGCCCAAGAGCTTTGCTTAAAGCAGGACCATGATTCCTTCTGCAAGTATTCATACATAACCGATGTTGCATTAAAACCCTGTCTGTTAATTTGGCATAATATTAGCCATGAACCTTCCTGTTTCCTGCTAGCAGAGATGCTGCAGAATGACCTTCGACCACACTGGGAGGATCTGCCAAAGTGTTGGTAAGGTTCATGAAAGGCAAAGTCAGTGTGTACGATGGGCACCTGGCTGCTAAATGATCCTGTTCCAAAGTTTTCATGTGTTTCTAAGAGGAAATGAAGTTTCAAGCTAAAAAGTAAATGCTTTGTTTTGAGTGGAAAATGATTATTATTTTCACAAAGAAAGGCAGTGCCATCGAACCACTCTCATGGTACTCACAAATAACACCACAGCATCCTGTGAAGATTGCTGATCAGTCACCAGGTTTGGTCAGACAACACCTCTCATGAGGGCCTACCTCTTCTCTCCAGACAGATAAACTGTAGTGAAATGTGTGACATAACATCCCATCATAAAGCCCAGGGTTCTAAGGAGAATGAAAAAGCAAAGCCACCTAGAATTAAATATTTTGGGTTTTAGTCTTCAAAATTCCACATCTTCTTTGATTTTTTCCTTCCAAAAGGGTTGAGGGGACAGTTTTCACTAGGTCTGTCACAGAGATCCAGACATGGTGTCTTGTTTTGCTGGCTGGGTTCTGGACTACCAGACCCACCAATGCCACTACTGATTTACTGTTGGTTATGGGTAAATAATGCTTACAAGAATAAACGTGTGAAAATGCAAGTTTGCTGGTGTTGTAAGCTGTAGCTGAGAGCAGAAATATAGCATGTTGTGACTGAAGCCAACACACTGATGCTCGCAGAATATCCTTCTGCACAAGAAATGTAGTAAAAAAACAGATAAAATGACTGGAGTGGCCTGGATCTCTCTTTGCAAAAGCCAGACATTCAAGGTATTCACTAGCACATATATCAAGGGAAATAGACACGCAGCGCACACAATTCTTTCCCATATAATCCAGAATAAATGAGAACAGAATCAGACTCCAAAGTAATTGCTTGAGAACTGTTAGGGAACTTTCTGCGTAAAGCCCTGAGCCACCCATCATGCATATGGTATTAATTTTTAGGGGGATAAATAATGCAGAGCAAAGAAAAAAAACCAACCATGCAGTCAACCCACAACATTCCAGAGCTATTTACTGGGTGGCGTTTTTTGGTCACTTTATAGGGTTTTTAAGAGTTTTAAACACTGTCCTGCTTGATTCATTAGTTTGGTCTCCAGTGAATAACTGGAGGTTTTTACAAGTCTAGCAAACACTCCACTATTATATTATTCTAACCCAAGATGTAATAGTAGCGATCTGTGACAGTTTGATAGCTGCTATATATACAGAGCTGGGGCTTGGATTTTTTTCCTTTCCTCTTTTTTCCTTTTTCTCTTTTGGTGAGCGACAGCCAACCTTGTAACATGCCGATTTGTTCTGCTGATGTGTCTCACCCTTCAGAGTGTCAGATGTATTTTTCACCATACACTAAAAAACTAATAAAACAATCCCTCAGCGTAAAAGGTGCAGGCAGTGACTTTCTGACACTTTTCAGGAATTGCCATCGCTGGGAATTCTCATGCCCCACAACCCACCCTGAGTAACCTTCATAACAAAACAGGGCTGAATGCCTTCAGAAATGATTCAGGTCAGAGCAAATGTTGCTCATGTTTTATCACCCAGGAAACTCAGAAACTTTCCAAGAATGAAGTTATGGGAGCCGGGCAAGCCAGGGAGCCCTAATGTACTGTCTCTCGCAGACAACAAGGCCTCAGTGTCAAAGCAACAAGACCAAGGGCAGAGAGAGCGGAGAAGAAAGCGCCCTGAGAACCTGCAGGACACTGGTTACAAACAGGTGGCTGAATACTAAAGAAAGAGACACAGAGAGAACAAGCAGCAAGACACAGGCATGAATGGAATATATTTTACAGCCTGGCATGAGGAATTTAAGGAATTAAGATGGTTCTTTTTTGTTTCCCAGCTTAGCTGAAATATTCAGGCTTTAATTATCACTCGTCTTGTTGATGGAACATAAATCCCCAAGAATCCCCTTCTGGGGCACTCTGCAGGCTTTGACTTACCTGACACCCAGAAAGAATTTGATTTTGTGCCTGACATTGCTGTCAGCAAATAAGAGAAACTGGTGTTAGAGGTTTTAGCCTCCTTTGTTGATCTCGGCTAGCAGGGTTTGAGGACTTCAGGCAGATTGGCATTAAACAAAAAAGTCCAACGTGCTTTTGCCCTCCATTCCAGGGCGCTATGCTGTGACAGGAGTGCCGGCAGCCACCCCTCTCCCTTCCTCCAGCACGTGGCCTCTCTCTCCAAGGGTTTGATCCTGCAAGGCTGTGCGTGCTGTCCCCACGCCAGCACAGGGGTAATCCAGATCATTTCAGTGGAACTACTCACAATCTTAAAGCTGATCATGATCTTAAAAGCTTTGCTGGATCAAACTAGAATATTTGGCAGTGTGCAGAACTGAGTTACTCGAGAACCACTTATTTTGGTGAGCCTTCCTATCAAGTCTATTGATCACCTTCGTGGTAGCTGTGCATGCAAAAGGCATTTCTGAAGTGATTTCCCTGCATTTTGCATTGGACTATAAACTCCTGATTGTGGACAACATGCCCTTTCACTTGAGGAGCCCAAAAAACATCCCCAGTGATTGACAAAAGCAATGACATTATGAGTGGAGCAATTTCCAAACTCTCAGACAGGTCAGAACGAGACTGAAGTGTAAATCATGCATTTTTGCCTTGCCCTTAACTATGTCAGTACTTGTGAGTAAAGTGAGTAAAGCAAACTTCATGACCTCCAGGCCTGGAGCAGCTCACTGAACTCACAGGGCCTTACCGTGAAAGGCATTTTGCAGATCTGAGCCCAGGGTGAGTATTAACATCCTCAAGACTCTTTAACTCAGGTTTCAAGGAAAATCTCCCTCTAATAATTCACCTTTGTTTCTGTTAGAGCCCAAATGGGTTTAAAGACAATGTCAGGTGAAAGATCTGCAGGGAGTTAAAGCCCCTATTGTCTGTCAGCCTGACTTTAATCCCCCAGCGATGCAGAATGTGTTTTGGTCTTTGGTCTGGAGCTCTTGGTATTCTAATCACATTGCATGAGCTGTATTCTGCCCCATTTGCTCAGCCTGTTTCCTCCACCAGGGTCACAGGAATGTGACTGAGAATAAATCTGTCAGCTAGAGAGAGTCCTCCTCTTTACATCTCTAAGGCCTGGTGTAGTTTATGCACAGGATTTAAAGCAACTCACTCTGTGGTTCCTGTGCCCTCTGGCAATCCACATCCAATGCAAGAGCCAGGTTTTATAGCATAAACAAAGTAGGTTGCTAAATAATTGAGCTGACAAACTGGTTGGAAAGGTTGAGCTTCCAATCTGGCAAAGAGGCAAGCTGGTCTTCTTGACCTCAGGAACAAATCCTGCCCCTGATTTTAAGGAACAGACATCACCACTGCCCTCCAGTCCTACCAATGTGTCAGGTGATAAAGGTAGGTGATCAATATGGATGGCTCTTAGACCTTAGGCCCTGAGACATCAGGGCTCCTGCTTGGCTTAACCTTAAAACACACAGGCTAGCAGTCAAATAATTGCTTTTTCCTTGTTGAGGCAGGGGCGTAAGATGTGGAGACAATTTCTAAGGACCTCTTTCCAGCCTCTAGCCCATTCCTCTCTATTTCTGCAGAAGAAGGAACTAGCAAGACCTTGGGTATCTGCTTAAAGGAGAAGGAGGAGTCACTGGAGCCAGTGGCAGAGCTCAGGAACAGGGAAGGGCCCACGGCTGTGCACCATCACAGTGAAATCTTCCTAAAGGTAATCCGTTAATGCTTTCCTGGAATACTCTTATAAACTTTACTCATTCCTGCCTTACAGAAACATAGTGATTTACCATCTCCCTCCAGCATGAGCTACGATTGCTTTGTTCAGCCAGCAAGCATTTTCCCTGGAGGGAAGCCGAAATGGCAGTGATACTGAAAAATAAAAAATCTTCTCATCACGCAAATTTTATCCTTGGTGAATCCATCTTTGAATGCTAGCCCCTAAGAACAAACATGGGTAAGGAATCTGAAATGTGACAGCATGAACTCAGAGCCCGCATAAGATTTACGCTAGAGTCATTTTCATTAAAAAGATAAGATCCTTCAGAATTCTTAGGCAGCTTATGGTAACTACGAGCCCTTATTCATTCTTTAAAAAAGCCATTTGTTACAAACTCTCATAAGCTCCCCCCCCAGGGGTAAGTCAGATGAAAGATGTCTGCCCGTTGAGTTCCATGACAGAAAATATTTTAATGACTTTGAAATTAAAGTGAGATCCTCTTACATACACTTTAACTATGAAAAAATAATGGTTAGCTCTTAGGTCTTTTCTTTAGGAAAAGGTGAAGTACAAATCCAGTGCCACCCTGGAGACAAGTGGCAGAGCTGGCAGTGGAATGGGTCTCACATGTCTGAATCTAGTGGAAAGACAAATAACCATGGTATAGCGCAGGAAGGCTGCAAGAGTCAGTTACACCATCCCTGATGAGTACAGAACTCACAGCACACTTTGCAAAATTTCAATTTTCAGAGCTGTTCTCAGTAACAGCTAGTGCTGCTAGGAATGATTTCTCAAAAGAAATTACTGCTTTTCCATAACACCAACCTGTTGAGGCAGATGGTATTAAGAGAACGCAGCTCAGTGCATAAATGCATAAGAACAAAACCACATGACTTCCTGCTACTGTTGCTAGTGTTGCTTTGAGAGCTAACCTCACACACCTAATAGGCACAAGTGATACCACACATACAAAAAGAGGTACATTCCTAATTAATGAGGTTGTTAAAATGGCATCTCTTCATTTCTTTGTGAATTAATTATTTGGAAATTACATGGAAAGTGCAATCATCACAAAAACTTTCAAACATTGCATTTGCTTCTTAGCATGAAAGAGAAACAAGAGTCTTACAGAGGATGGAAAACATTTGGTAAAGCTCATCAGTTTCACAAGACAAATCTCTTGAACAGCCCAATGGCCTCTTTCAAAGCAGCTCTTGGACCAGCCATGCTGCTATGCCACTCAGTGCTTATCAAACATAAAAACTTCACACTAAATGTCACTAATAAAATAAATGTGTTTGGGCCAAAGAATTCCATGCGGTATCTTCGCATGCAATACACTTCTGTCACAAATAAATGTGACCTGCTAAATGAGGCCTGAAGGTTGCAGTGCTGCAATGACGGCCGTAACGCCCTTTGGGCTGATGAGGACTCCCTGATACCACAGGGCATGCTTGGAGATTGCTGCTGCCGGAGGGCCTGACTGCCTTTTGCTCTGCTTTTATGACAGCAAGTGCTGTTGGTGCCTAATCCACAAGCAGGGCTCATATGAGATACAGCAACATAGATAACAACCAGCAATAATTAGAAGCCAGTGTCCTGATTCCAAGGCCAGTGCTGTGTCAAGCACACCTTACTGCCTCCAGCTCACAGGCAAGGGATTGTTCGGTTATTTGAAAAATGTTTTTTTCTTAATCCCCTCATTTCAGCTACCTCTTTTCAACACAGTATTGCAGGACTAGATCTGATCCAAACCATACACTGGATAGGAAGCAAGTCATGAAGTTGACCAAGCCATTTATAGAAAAAAAAGATATGGGACATTGCAAAGGAGCTGCTCCACCCTACCATCTGCTAAAACAGAAATTCAGGATCAGTCATTAATGCTGACATTGCTGGACCTTTCTCCATTATTTGGACAGCACATTAGCTCCTCAGACTGTCCGTTCCTCAGATGCTCAGACAAAACTGGGACAAGGAACAAAGCACCTTTCACCCCAGAGCATGTTGAAGGTCAGAAGGTCATAAAACAGCCCAAATTAACCTTGCAACTGCTGCTAAAAAGTTCAGGGCCCTGGAAAATACTCCTTTGCCCATCTCCCAGGGTGCAGTCAATGCTGGGAAGAACAAACGTGAGTGGGCAAAACTTGGCAGCTCAGGCCTGCAAGCTTTTACTCACATGAATAATCCTTATTGTCTGATTAGTCCCACTGCAGTCATGAGGGGAAGGGAAGAGCATGTAAACCTGCAGAAGGAGGAGAAGAGGCCTTAGCAATGGAAATTGTGCCGAGACATACATGGCAGCATTTTTGCAGCTCTTTCTTCCTTTTCCACATTTCCCAGTCCATCCCTTTGTTTTTCCACTTTCTTTTCCTCTAGTATTTGTTCTTGTCAGTGAGGCAAAAGCCCTTGAAAAGAACTGCAGGCGGTTTCCTGGTGGCCCACACACATGGCAGGCTGGGTGTGCTGTGTAGCAATGTCATCGCGTGGCATTGCATCACATAGGTGCACACAGGGGATGTAAAGACATAGAAACACCCCTAGGAGAGGCTGGGAGTAACAAACATATTACAGGAAAACCTGTTTACAAGAGCTGCTCCAGCTCCGTGTGACGGATCCATCAGTTGCCCAGGCTGTTCAGTTCTGTTCAGTTCGGCCACCAACTCACAGGGTTGGTCCAGCACTTAGTGCTGCCTCCTTAAACAGTATGTCTAGGAGAAGAGGCTCTTCCTTCACTACTTCCATTGAAGGACAAGTCTTACCTGCAACCTGCTTTTGGTGACTAGCTGCACTTAATAATGGTAAAGCATGTAACAAACGAAACACCTCAAAAGACATATGGGCTATTCCTGTTGTTCCTCACCATTTCTTTCCCAGTGCAGTTCTCTTAAACAAGTGTGCAAAACAAATACGGCTTCCTTTTGGTTTACTCTGAAGCAATACGTGCGCCCACACCCACACACACCCATTCCCACACCATGAGCTGTAAATGGCTTCCAGCCCCACGGCTTATGATTTATCTTCAACTTCAAACAAACAAAGATATACGTCAATGCAGGTAATGCATTTTCCTGGGTTCTCCTCTGCAGCAGAACTGCTTTATGGTACCTCCTGTGCCTTGTCATGTGTTCTTCATTTCTGGTGAACCCTACGAGAGCTGAAGCACTGCAGAATCCTCATGAGTAGGAAAATGGCAGAATTATAAGCCCAAAAGTGATTTTCAGCAGACATGCTGAGTTAAGAGGCAAGACTTTCAGCCAATATCATAACCTACTGGGACAGCGGGGAGCAGACTGGAAGGTACTAGAAGTATAAGCCAAGTGTGTTGTGCTCAACATGCCAGCCCCTCCACACAGACAAAATGACTAATTAGGCAATGGGGATGAGGGAAAGCAGAAAGGTGAAGGTCCTACACTGACCATAGCCCCCATCTTCCCTGCGCTGCAGAGGCATCACAACTACCTGCCCAGCACTGCAACCATGGCATCCGTCCAGCTACATGAAGTTCAAACACTGCTTCTCACCACCATCAGCAACGTCCTGCGTGCCCTTCCCTATAACTGGAAGTTCCCTGCTCCTGGGCATGTGGGGCTGAACAGACCTGGGGGCTCCCACAAGCTGGAGGGGAAGGAGAATGATAAAGAATCTGTTTCTCTTTTTAGCTTCAAAAAGATCATTCTTGAGTGACTGAGCCTGAGGAAGGTGATATTTTTCTTTTGCTAAGAAGCAGTTCTCACCATCTACTTAGCAAGAAAATCTCCTGGGCTGCGGTTACAGCAACCAAGGCAAAGTACAAAGACATTCCTCTGAAAATTAGAGAGAAAGACCTTCTTTTTTTCTTTTTAATTGCCATTTCATACCTTCAGCGGTGCAATGTATTTTGCAAACTGCTTTGCACCTGGTAATTAAGCCTCATAGCATCCCTCACCTTAGGAAGGACTGTCAAACATACTGCCCGGACAGAAAAATGCAAATAGACAAAAGTAAACATCTTGCCTCTCATCTCACAGTGGATATATGGCACAGGCAGAAATGAAACCCAGGAATCTGCGCCCTCTAATATTTGAGGTCATCTCTTCCTGACACCTCCAAATAAAGGAGAACACTCTCTTCTGCTCAGTGGCAACAATCTGGTTCCTATTCTGTTGCTCTCCTACCAGCCAGCCTTGCGAGCGCAGAGGCTGAGAGCAGAGAGCATAGAGACCAGGCTGTCCCTTCAGCTCTGCAGGTGCTGCAGCATAAACAGAGAGGAGTCAGTAAGACATAGCTAAAAAATTCAGGCCGATGTAAGACCTGTTCCATGGGGAGAAAGAGCCTGTCAGTTTGCAGACCAGCCATCTCACTGGGTAAGATTCAGCTTTCTTTGCAACGCTAGAGCCATTTATCATCCAAGGCCTGTTTATGTACTAAGAAATTGCTTTTCTAAGTAGTGGGTTCCTTTTCAGCGTAATGGAAGTTGACTGGGGAGTGATGGGATTTTTTACAGACCTCCCTCTTTCTTGAAGAGCCACCATTTATGTTTCTTCCTCAGCAGTTTCACACAACCCAACAAAGACCAACAGGCTAGTGCTTTCCCCGAGTGCTAAGGTCCTATGTTATTTTGATGAAAAATGTGGGACAAAAGGAAGAATGCTGAACAGTAGGTTAAATGGACATCACCAAAGTCAGGTTACCATCCCATTTGCTATAGGAGGACCAGCCCAGTGGCATTGCTGGGCTGCCTGTGCACCGTCTCTTTGTTTCCAGCCAACACCTGCACAAAGCAAAACACCAAGTTGCACAAAATTGCCCCAAGAGGAATCAGTTACCCATCATTATAGCAATCCAACGAGAGTCTGAAATTGTACACCTAGTAATCAGACTTTATACAATGTAACTACAGGCCTTTATGTTAATGTTTCCCGTGAGGATTGAGATATACTACTGATTTTGTAGAAGTAGATATTGGTCAATTATTCTTTCCTTGAGCTTTCAAGGGGGTTAGAGCTGGGTAAACGTGAAGAATAACACTGGCTGCCTTACTCCCAAATGAAATGCTGCTGACAGTTTGTCACACATGAAGCCTTGCTGTCTCTTTGCAGAGCACCAGATACGCACACATACCGAGACTGCACGCAGGTCTTACTGGAGGGCTCACTTTCAGACACACCAAAATGCCTCCTGTCCCCCACAGGGTAGAACTGAACTGCAAAAAAGGCAAGAGATGCTTCCTGCTCAGCCACTCTGTCTGGCCAGGCCTAACCTTCAGACCCTGCAGTAAAGGCAGCACGGAGCTCCCGGCCACACGAGCAGCCCTAGGGAGAGCTGGGTCACAGAGAGACCCTCTTCAAAGAGACTGGCAGAGAGGAGACGTTTCCTGACATCTCCATACACACCTTTCCAGTAATCCAGAAAGCAAAATGGGACAAAGCCATGGTCTCCATGTCTCACCAAGAAGCTGAAGCAGTAGCACGCAGAGATCTAAGAGTCTGTGTCCTATATCACAACCAAATCTAAGCTGCTGGGACACAAGCGACAGCCAATGCCTCTGGCTACTTATGCTGCACACTGCCACCTCTGCTAGATGTTCCTGGGAAACAGTCATGGTCTGAAAAAGGTTAGTCAAGAATATCAATCAGGATCACTTAAAAAAGAGATAATTTTGTGAAGTATCAGCATCTGCTTTGACATTCTTAAAGGGAGGGAAGAAAAGACCACATTCATTCAATGCATTTGTTTATTTGGAAATCACTCATTCAGCTCTGAGAGGGACTGATTCCTTCAATGTACCTTCTTAAAACAATTCAGGGAATTCTAGGTCTTCCACACAGCCACAGCCATCTCTCCTTCCTGACAAACTGATACATCACTTCAGCTTGTGCTTATGTAGATTAAATACACAGAGCTGGAGTCGCTGGTATTTGTTTCTAGAGGGGTAAGGTCACTCACTGCCTTCACTCCAGCCTGGAGCAACATCACTTGCTCTTGTCTTTAATGATATCATGAAGCTTGCACCCTTAAAAGACTTCTTATCAGCAGCAGAAAAAAGAAACACCTAGGAGGTTCCAAAAACTCATGTCTGAAGGCTTAATAGGTTGATTTATGGGTCTGGGTCTCTCCCACTGTTGCTCAAAGTAAATGTTCAGTCATGATTTTGTCAAGGGCTGGCTGATCATTTCCTGCTTTGTCAGCTTTACTAAAAGAAGCAGCCTCTGTTCCTCTTCCAGAAGCAAGGCCTTTCTGATAAGAATAACTTGAAAAAACAAGAGCAGTTCAAATTCCAATAGCACTAATTCATCATTAGGCCCAAACTCCTTTTCATTAGATCATTTTAAAAAGCCTATGCCAGGCAAGGGAGACGGAGCTAAACAACATGGAATATAAGCACCTGAATCCCAAATGAAACGTGGAAAGTGCCGTGTTTGCATTCAGTTGAGGAAAAGGTCAATTTTTACCTGACATTAGCAGCCAACCTGGCAATGTCCAGGAAATGACAAAGCAAGGGGACTTCTCAGGTATGCAAGTAGCTGGGGATAAACATCAGGCACTTCTGAGGCTTTAGCACATCAAAATGGCAAAATGCCTTGTGGTCTTTATAAATTTTGCAACTCTATTTCCAGAGTGTGGGCATGTGTGACCTGTGAATAAAATTTTTCCTTCTCTCAGTTGGACACAATATATGGAAGGCACATCCTGGGATGGGACATTTGTAGTAAACCACAGGAGAACTGGGCCACAAGCTCTAAATGGTTAAAGGGAGGTGTGGGAAGTGTCACAACAGCTGCACCAGTATGTATTTTGTGCAAGACCTTCTAGTACAAAAGCTGTTTTTGAAAATGTCACAGGGAACTTCAAGCATCCATGAATTTACCAACATCATCCAAGAGGCACTTAGATGTGTAAATAAAGTAGCTGTGCACTTAGTCCTGGCTCCCAGCGTATAACCCCTGCACTGGAACAAATTTCGTCAGCTCTGATAAGGACATAGGCTGGTTACTGTGAGAAACTGGACATGAACCCCCTCCCAGACCAATCGGACCAGGACCTAACAGTTACACAAAGGTAAGCAGCCCCATAGGTGGCATGTTATGAACCAAAGAAACGCTTTAAATGGTTTAAGGGCACCAGCCTATTGTACTAGACAGCAGATCTGAAGTGGATAATCCAAGCCTAAAGCAATCCAAATCTACCATAATCCACAGAATTTTGGTTTGGATATGCTGGATGCACACATGAGGCTTTGGGGGACAAATGTCTGTGGAAATTGTTATGTTTAGTGCTCACCATGCAGAAATGACCAGGTCAACACATAGCTTTTGAAAAACAGATGTGAAATTAAGCAAGTATTCCTTTATGAATTACTGAAAAAGCTGCATATCCCAACCCATTTAGGAACAAAAAACAATGGTGAAGTGATGCCAATAGAGCATATAGAACACAAGAAAGATTAATAAACTGAAGGACAAATGACCACAGATAAAAGAGATGTCAAAAAGGCATGGAAAAGGTACAGAGCAAGCTGGTATAGCTGTTGTTAAACTTTCCAGAGAGAAATCACCATAACAAAAATAATAATAAAAAAAAAGACAAACCACCTCTTTTTCTCTGATCCTCAAGTATGTGAGAAACAAAACTTGCTACTGCAGGATGATATTGGGAAAAAATCCTAAAAAATGCAAGTCTGAAATAAGACTCAAAGAATCAGTCTCCAGGGTGTACTCTTTGCCAGGTACATTACTGAAAGGAGCCAATTCTCTGTACTCTGAAGCTCCCTTTGTTAAGTGACACCAGAGACAAAAGGCTAGGTTAGAAGGAACACTGAGCTTCTTAGAAAGGGTCATTCATATGTTGCTAAAATACTATTAACCTTCAAAATGGTTTGTATTTCAGAAGGTCTCTGTTATGCAAATTCAGTGAAGACATTTTTCAGGCTTAGGCCCAGCCCCAGGTTGTTTAAGATTAACTAGTTGTTATGTCGGGAAGAAACAAAGCCAGTAAGGGACCTGGGAAAGAAGGTACTAAGTGTTATCTGAAGGTGCCCCGTGATAACGTCCAAGATATCACATCACCTGGGGTCTCCTATGAAGATAGGAGGAGTTTGGTGCGAATGGAGAACATGCCTTAGGGTGCCACTGCCTGTGGTGAGCTCACTGAGGGGATGCCTGTGACAAGAACTAGTGTGGTCGGTTCTCTGGAGAGCTGGGGTCATACACTGCATGGCTTCAGTGGTGAAGTTTATGTTATTCCGAATGGTTAAAGTTATTAAGATGAAAAAATCTAATCAATGCCATTGTATTTCCGCCAACTGCCACTACAGTGTCTGATATAGACTGATAGCTTGAGGAGCAAGGACACATTCCTTCAGCTCCCCTCCAGACAAAGAAGGTACCTAGGAACACACTTTACATTTTTGTTAAATAACATGCCACGAACTGTGTACTTTCCTGAGGCTAAGCTCACCTCTTTAATGAAGTTATTCCACAAACAAATTTGTCCCCACACAGAAATGTGGCATAGTAAAAAGGGGCCATTTACTCTTACTCTACATCAACCTCAAATGATTCCTTGGGAGCTGTGAGAGTAACTTCCCCTGCTAACACCTTCCTCAGCTTATTGGAAACATTAGGCTTCCAGAGCAGCAGTTTTTGTGAGCTACTTGTGGCTTGCCCTCTCTCTCTCAGGTTGCTCTCACCGACATGTTTGCAAGTATGCACCATCTTATTTTCTCTCTGGCCCAAATACGCCTCCTTTGGGGTAGAATCTGCTGTGTTCCTCACCCTGCATGGTCTTACTGACCCTTATGGAAAAATACCATATAACGTGCCATTGTGCTAAGAAGGAGGCTTAAAGACACTACTGTGCAACTCCTGTGTCTCTGAAATTTAAACAGATGTTTCTGCGATCAGGTTTTGCTAGCCAGAGCTGCTCACTCAGCCTACAGAAATCTGCAGAGTCATATGATCAAAGGGGCTTTACCCCCCAGAAGAATTTGGACTGCCAGAGCTGTCCTATTCAGCAAATATACCATAAAAAGCAGAAAGTTGGGTGTGTTTGGGCAGCTATCTGCCCCTTTTCATGCTCTCATGCCTGCATATAAGTGAGAGACAAAGGGGAAATCTGCAAGTCCACAATGCAAGGATTAGAAACTTTTTTTGCTAAGTGCAGAGCAGAAAAAAATAGGTGGAGAGACCCACTGCTGCTGAGTGCTCAGGCTGCTCTACTGCCTCAGGATCCATCTGCGTGGAGTGAAATGGCAGCAGTGAGTAGAGAAGACAGGCAGAGAGGGAAAGAAGACATGTCCCTTGTTAGCCTACAAGCTCTCCCCCTTCTTTGTGATAATCATGAACTAAGTACACCTTTCTTTCCAAAATAGGTTAAAAATGAGATTTCTACTGAAACACCAATGTTTTTCCGCATGGATAGCAACTGCTTTTGCAGCACATTTTCTCTAAATTTCTCTCATTTTTCTCTGCTCCTATGGCATGTGGACAACTTGAAGTGTGACAGAGTTTGTGTCACTAACACACCTTCGGACAATGGCATTTATTTACCAATGTGTTGTCTGATCCTGCCCAGGAGATACCTAGATGGATGGATAAAGACACTAGAGACTATTCCATGTCACTGAGCTTATGGCAGATAAGCATTAGAGTTTTTGGAAGAGTCCAGGCTAGCACACGTTACAGTTACATCTGTAAGCCCACAGCAACTTCACCTTTGCTGGTTTTTATGTTCTCAAGGCACAGTTACAAAGGTGAGGAAAGAGCTGATGAGCTCCAGGGCCCACACCTCTTGCTCTAGGATACAAAGAAAGTGGATTATGGTGCTCTCTCCCACTTCATCCTATGAGACATGGAATCACAGTCAATCTTCAAAAGCAGGCATTTGAGAAAACATTTTCAATTAAAGAGCACAAATGAATGGGCTCTCACAAAGATCAAGTCCCAGCATTACTTGTCTGCCATGTGTCAAGGCTTATGCTGTACTTTGGAACTCTTTGTAATGCATTGAGCTGTTAAAATGGTGTAATAAAACTGCAAGCAAGATTATAATGCCATTTCTCAACTTTCATCAAGGCAGAAGTCACCAACATTGATACTATGAGATGTAAGTTAGGGCAAAGAACTAGCCCAATAGTGAGTCAGAGGGAACTAATAGGTTTGGAGACTAAAGTTTACTTGGGACTCACAGCAGCTCTCTAATATTCTTAGAGTTCTTCCCCTCACCCTTTCAAATCTCAAAGCATCCATCACGCTGTGGAAAGCCATCAGGCTTTCCTGGCTGCAACTTAAAGGGCCACATCACAGAGCTCTCCTCAAGGTGCTCCAGGGGAACTGGAAAAGCAGCAAAGAAATGGCAACATGAAATCAAAAGATGAGAATTATTCACACTAAATCGTCTCCCTTCAGTTGTCACCCCCAACCTCCTGCTCCAGCAAAGCAGAGTCAAAAACTGCACTGGAAACAAAGCCCTTCTTTTGTTCTCTAAAGACTAGAAGTCTTTTTATATTTAAATGAAAATCTGTCAAACTAATTAAGTGAATATGTAACGGTCTCATTTTGTACTCATTAGAGAACATCGTAATGGCCATAAATTCCTCTGATGGAGCGTGTATGTGTGAACATGAATGTCTGGTAATGTCTCATAAACTTCAGGCTGGACTACATCTTTTGTCTTTAGGTTAGACCTTGTAAGACAAACAAAAGCCCCAGTATTGCTTAAATTAGATGCAAAGTGCTATGTTACAGCAATATTATAAGCATGATTCTTGTGCACACAAACAAACCAGGGGACTCAAGTGATGGTTCCCACCGTGACTGCAATGTGGCCCTTGTGTCAGTCTGTAATGCAATGCATTGTCTGAGATGATGTACAATTTTCTGCTTGAAGATATATGGGCAATACAGCTGTTGCCGTGGATTGCTCTGAATATACTGTCAGTATCACTTCAATGGGATGTAACATTCTTGGCATTTTTTTGCTTTAAAAGGCAGAAAAAGAAATGAAGAAATATGGACAAACAGCACTGAAATAAACGTACATATATTTTATCTCATTTATAATTCACATTCTTTTTCACTCATTTGTCTTTAGCAAGGAAACCTTCGTCATATACTCATGATGGATAACTTTTGAAATAAAACTGGGTGAGAATTAAAACAGATCCCAGTCTGAATTAAACAAATGCAGGGAATAGAGTCAACATCAAAGAGCATCTAATGCTCCATGTTGGGGCTGAGGAGGAAAATATTCAAGAATGTTAAGGATTCTGGAGACCTGTTGTGGTGCAGGAACAGCAACAACAGCAGCTAAATTTTATATAGAGATGGACTCCTGGGCAACAAGAGACAGAGAATACAGGTCGCTTGGCTTCTCATCTCAAAGCAGAGACACAGTGTCTGCATTGAAATACAGGTGGTGGGTAATCTCTTGGATGGGATCAGGCTGCTATAGGAAGACTAACACAGACCTGGTGATAGTCATGGTCCCCAGCATCTCCAGCTGCATAATCATAGAATCATAGAATGGTTTGGGTTGGAAGGGACCTCAAAGATCATCTAGTTCCAACCCCCCTGCCATGGGCAGGGACACCTCCCACACCTCCCATAAGCTAGGAAAGACTTGGAAGTTTGGACCAGCAGTTCTCCTACCGTGGAGCCAACCGCTATGTGGAATCACTGTGCCTTTTCCTGTCACAAAGGTTTTGTCCAAGCAGGTGTGTCTACTCAGTGCAACTCCTAACATCAATTTGCAGCTTGCTCTTGTTCTTTGCTCTTTCCAGCGAGGGCAGAAATTCTAACAGCCTTATGCCTGTAGTTCAAGCAGGCAACTAACAGACCATGGTCCCCAGCTGCTGAAAAAATGTTTCTGGGGAGGAAGAAGAGACTAAAGATGAAGGAAGCATTGCAGAACCCATAAAAATACCCATACTGCTTCTCTGAAGAAATAAGCATGACTGAAGACACCAAGTGCTTGATTTCAAGTACTGTTTTCTATGTTTGCCTTCCTCCCTTACTTCTTCTGCACATCATTTACTGGAAAGGCTGTAAGAGCACGGTTATGACCGAGTAAGCTGCTGATTAAAGCTAAAACCCAAATCTCTTGTTGCAGAAGCATTGCCGTTTTGCCTGAATGAGACCAGAAGTAAAAGAGAAAACATATGAGGAGGTGAAAGGCTAATGGCTCCTGAAAATAGTCCGGTGGTGATAGGGCTGAGATTATTTCTTTGAACAACGTTTCTCTCATTAAAAGCAGGTAGGTATCAGATTTTAATGACTTGTTTTTTCCCATCTCGGCAGGACCAGAAAGACTTTACTTTCCTGTTCTCCACAGCCGTCTTGCAGAAGAAATGCTTTACCTGCCTTCTTATCATGGTTAAATGATACCTGTACTTGAAAGCAGGATTTTTGCCCTTCTCTACAACCTTAGGCAAATATACCTAGTTCTCAGAGGGCTCACGGGAAGACAAATCACCTACTGCAAACTGACAGCTGTCAAGTGATAATAAATACCTGTAATAGGGAGAGTTTCATCCCCCCCATGTACCTATCAGCTTTCACTGAAATTATATCCTCCTCCCTGTGATCAAGCCACTATAGCTGTGTGCCCAGCTTCAAACACGGCCTTGAGCACTGGCTGGGGGTGTCTGCTGTTTTTCCTTCCCTCCCCGCTTGCATGACATCTCTTTGCAAATGGCATGAAATGTCTGAGAGCTCTCTTTTGGTTTGCCCATTCCATGACTCCCTCCTGTCTATGGGGGCTTCTCTGCAAACTTCTGTATTGACTGCAGGCTGTTAGGCATAGAAATACTGAAGAAATCAATATACTGTTTGGAAAAGTTAGATAGCCCTAATTTCTGAATGTCTCACTTCAAACCTTTTAAAACTCTAACGAAAAATCACAATGTATAAGTCTTTGTCTTAAAGGAATTAAAACACTAGCTTAAAAACAATCCACTTTGCTGAGTCACAGCAAGAGGTTGAGCAATTTGCAGGAATGAGGCCACAGTTACTTGACAGCAGGAAAAAATGTTAAGGTGTGAGGAGAAAAGGAGTCTGCATTTCAGCAGTGTATTTCCAGGGGAAAGGAAGGAGTAAAGCCATTCACTCAGACAGACAGTTCCTACCCCTTCTGCCTGAAAAAAGGCTCTTTAGCATTAACCCTTCCTGGCAGGATGCTGTCTCAACATCTTTAGGAAACAGAGTTCTTACATGGCAAAATCTTACCTGGTGTAAAAGTTTGCATCTCTCAGTAATACCAGTGATGCTGAGCTATCTATAACCTCCAAGAATCCAGTCCTACCACTTCACTATCCAGGAAAGCCCCTTAGCTAGAATTGAAGTGCTCCAGGACCTGAGGAAAATGATAGGCACAACAAATCAACACATTGGGGTTATTTACACCAGTTATAACCTTGACATCTGTAATAATAAGGCAGAAGTGGTCTCTGTTTTACCAAGAAGGACAATCCAGTGGCTACACATCCACTGGAGACTTTACTGAATATACCTCCTGGCAAATACAGATCCACTATTGATTTGAATAGAACAAGATTTTGGCAATTAACAATAAATTACACACATCAGCTCATGTTCCTAGAATGTCACAGCTCAGAAAAGAAAACACCTCCCCAAACCAAATACAAGCTGAGCTTTAAAAGACCCTTTTCTCCTTTAGCACGCATCACTCTGTAGCAGGAATCCCAGCCCTGTTCCCGCTTATTCATGAGTATGCGTATGCAGGAGCGGGGAAGGGGGCAAAGAAGAATTTCTTTATGAATAAAAAAAAAAAAAAAAAAAACAAAAATGAAATTTCATGGTTCAGCAGGAAAGTTCCCTGTGGGACTTTGAGAATAATTCTTCTGCCAAGCTCTGTTATTATGCTATTGGCTAGATACATCATATGTCTCTCTCCAACACTTCTGAAACGTTAGTTTCTAGATCCAAGTAAAGACAGGTCATTAATACTATTTAACATATTTGCTGCACTGTGAAGGTACATAGAACTGGAAAAGACAGAAAGTTCCTGATTCCCCTTCCCTCTGAGATCAGTAAGAGCTGAGCTATTGATTTGTGCCTTGGACTCAAAACTGAGCAGACTTATTGCACGCCATTTAAAGGTGAGGGGGGTTTAATATTTTTCCTAGAACTTTTTTTTTTTTTTTTTTTTTTTTTAGGGGGGCAGGAAAAATTTTTTTTTAAAAAAAAAAAAAAAAAAAAAAAAAGCAGCCCCATTCCTGAGACGCTGTTGCTATGGGCCTGCGGGGTTCACAACAGATGGCAGCGAGAGCCATCCCAGCGCCTGGCTCTGAAGCTGTCCACTCAAGCATACCATTCGCATTCCCCACATACCTCTGTCCCTTCCGCACAGGGCGGCCTGTCCCCCTCGACGCCCCGCAGACCTCTCTCCTCAAGGTGCCTGTGCCAAGCCGTGGGGCAGGGATGCAAGCAGCATTTAGTCCTCCCGCCCCCTCTGCCTTTCTCCGTCCCTCTCCATCCTTGCATTTTCCCACAACTGAGTTGTGATACACGATTTCAAAACTTTTATCTTTTGAGAGCTTGAATCACAGGGAGAAAGCATTTTGTTAACCAGAGGCTCAGTCCTGGACACTGCTGATTCCTGCATCCTTGCACTGGTCTGAATCAGGGGGAGAGAGAAAACAGCTCCTTAGAGTCTGATCCAGACTAGGGCTGTGCATCTTCCTGCTCCCTGGATTGAGGATGCAGCAGCCTTCAGGACAATGACTCGAGTTGAGGAAGGCTGGACAGAGGCAGAGGCATCCTCTTTGCTGCAGAGGACATTATCACATCCAAAACACTTTAGAGGAACACAGTTCAGAGCCAAGGTCACTGCCTAATAGGCGCTATTAACAGCTAAAAAGTGGGAGAGAAAGTGTACAGAGGGAAAACGGTGTAAAGATTGAGTAAGAGAGGTACCAGGTGGGGAAGAGCATGATTTAAGCAGCAAAGATGCCCAGAAGCAGCAGCAACAAACTCCAGGTGCAGCATTTTGCCTTGCTGCTCCATCTAGTCTAGTGTAGGGCAAGACTATCTGCAAGACCCCCCAAAATATGCAAAACCCTATTGAGATGTCCCCACTGCTGCAGAGTTCACGGTCTCAGCCTTCCTCTCTGTGCCCTGCAAAATCCTGCCTGAGAACCAAACCATGCCTCTGGCTGCACAGCAAAGCCTTCCCAGCTCCCGGGGCACCACCAGGTGAAAGAAAAGTCAATCCACCCTCACTCCCGCACGCACATTTAACACTTAATCGTACCAGTTTGGTCTCCTAAACCCAAACAACAGCCGTGTTGGCTCTGCAGTAAGGAATTTCAATGTGATTTGCCTGTCGCTTGCTGATCACACATAAGAGGGCTCTTTGGGGCTCATTTGCATTTGGCTGCTGGAGTCACTGGGGTTTTTTCTTCTTCTTTTTTTTGGAGGGGGGGGTGGGTTACAACGCGGATGGAGACAAAGCGGCAGATGCTGTAGGCTGAGCAGGAAGAGCGGCGCTGGCCGCGTGCAGCTGGCCCTTGGCATTGTGCTGAGCTGCAGGGCTGCGCCGGGGCAGCCTGGGAAACGTGCTCGCTGCTGGTCGGCAGGTTCAGCCAAAACCATTCGCCACTCTCCTTTATAGTTTTGACTTGCCTGACCCTCCTAAATGTCATCCTGGGGGATAAAGTTATTTTCTGGTCCATTTTAGTTCTGATGATGCAGAAAAGGAGCCAGCATTAAGTTCGAGAAAGGAGTATGACTTCTGCTAAAAGTTGGTTTGTGCGGCTGCATGTGCAGCCTTTTCTGTGCAGGCACGCAGGAAATTTTCCCTCCCTCTCACACACACAATGGTTTAGATTTGGTATTTATGAGCTTAAGTTAGAAATAAAGGAGGAATGAAGTTTTCAGGTGGCTCTTTCTTTCTTTAATCTTTCCTATGTTTCTCCCTCTCTTTTCTATCAGTCTTTAATCAAATTCCTGCTGTTACTTTTATTGAACAAAGGAGATGCTGGCACAGCCCTAAGTGCCTGCGCTCATGGGTTGCCCTATAACAGCCAAGTTGCTACGATTTATCGTTAAATAGTCCCTGCAGGCTGTAATTTCTAAAAAGCAGAAAGAAATGTCCAGGCTTTGGCAACTGAGGTAAATGTTAATATCTGGTATTTCTTCAGCCACTTGGGTTTCTATGAGGCATTGCCTTTAACCCTTTGAAGGCTTCAGAAAGACTTATCTTTAAATGACTATAAAACAGACCAGAGAAAACAGTTACAGCACCCCTAGATGATTTTTTTCAGTTTACTTGAAGGATTGACCACCAAATGTCTTTAATTCAGGTATCTCTTCAAATTTCAGATACTGCAGACATCTTTCTTTACATTATATACTACAGAGCACTGAATCACTCTGCTCAAATTGTTCCCAGGAACAGAATTATGTCTGCCTCATCTACAACCTGATATGAAGACCACAGGAGATGTCAAATCACTCAAGCAGGTAGTACACTGGGACCCAAATTAATCTCTTGCCCGTACATGATTATCCACACTAATTTATAGCTGAACTAATTTATAGAGTGTTTCAAGTTGATTTTCTTAAGCAGATAATCTACGGCCAAAAAATACTTTATTTTACATAGACAGGGGCACAGACCCCAATATTTTACTAGCACTACTTCAACTTGCTTTCACCCACGCTTCCAACTTTCACCAAATGGACTGGATCATCACATTATAGAAAAAACACAGTTATAGCAATTTCACCTCAAGCACACAGCTAAAGGTTCAGCCCATATTCATGAGAAAACCCACTCACACAAACCAAAAGTTAAAGATATCCTAATAGCAATGAAGCAGGTAATGAGTTTAAAGATTAGTTAATAGGTTTACTAAAGGAGTTAATGTCTCAAGAAATAATCAAAATCAAAGTTCAATGAACTCAGTGTTATGATTCACAACCAATCTAAAAAGGCGTATAGGTGTGTGTAATATATGACAGGTCTTCAATGAATGTGGGTTTGCGCAGGCCCATACTGGAGCTATACTGATTGCCATCTCTTAGGAACTAGTCTCTTTCACTTTCTCTTGCTGCTCTCTGCAATGTTGTTGTATTAAACAAACAGGAATATATCCCAGACTGTACGGCTTGCCCATCTGTATTGAACATTAATGCCAAGTGTTGGCCTGGTTTGACACAGCCTTTAAACAACTCTCAACTTATAAAAGGTGAAGGACAAAAAGAGTGCCACTTACTTAAGCAGAGACTCTTCCAGGCTACAAAACTGCAAAAAGCACCTGACGCATCATAGTGTGTATGTGAGTCTGATCCTCCGCTCATGGGACTCAGCATCCCAAGTGCATTATTATTAGCAGTACCCTTTGACACCAAGGGAGTGAATGGCCTTCAACATGCTGTACAACTCTGGAGCCTCTCCAAAGTTCAATTCTCCTGCAAGCTTCTGGCACTTTTCTAGCCTAAAGGCCGATAGATTTGTTTATACTGCTCAACAGCTTCACCAATGACAGAACCTGAGCAACGGTGCCCCACTGACACCCTGTTTGCTACGAGCTCGCTTATAACAGCAGCTGAAAAATCCCCCATAGCACTGCCTGGACACTCCTTTGCTCTTAAGATTATGATGCTCCTGATGTTTAGGACCAACAGGGTCCTCAAGACTCCTGTCCTGCCTCTCCCAAAGTCCTGCCGCGAGGTCCGACTGCCTCCGCAGGCACAAAGCTGTGCCCGGATTGCTTTGCTGTAGCTGTTGAGAAGCTGCTTACCTTTTGAGAGACAAGACTAAGTCTCAGGTATTCCCATCCTTGCGGCGCAGGCAGCCTGCCATTTGGTGAGAGCAGTCCTTGGAGGAGGGAATGGCACTACCACCTCGGAAAGTGGAGAAACAGGAGCATAGCGATTGAGATAACAAGTTGGGGATACAGGTGCTGCGCACAGAGGCACCTCAGGACTAATCCCGCAGTAAAAAGCAGGAGGTTTGCTCAGCAGAGGCAGCTCAGATTACTGCCCTCCTACCAAGCAGTCGTCAGCAGGCCTGACAGACAGGAGCAGAGACCGTGAGGAAAGGGGAAATTTGCTGAGTGAAAGTGCCAGGCAGCTCTGTCCCGACTCCCAGCAGATCGGTGGTTGGCCCCCTTTTATAATTAACACCGGGATTTTGGGGGAGAGAGGAGAAAAGTAACTAATTTAATAAAGAAGTGTTTTCAGCCAGCCAGAAATTATTTCTTGTTTCTTTTGAAATTCACCATTCAAAGTTCATTTGAAAAAAGTAATTGGAAGTGAGAGTGGGGGACAAAAACCCATGGTGGAGGAGAGGTGTGGCAGGGACACCAGTCTTTGTTGCCCACTGGCCCACAAGTTAGGGCACAGCAATCTGACTGCAGGTTCGGGGTTGAAAAAGACATCCACCATGGTGCCCTTCTATCAACCATCAGCTCTATGGGTCCCACTGCTTCTCCTGCACCAAAGCACCAGGCCTGAGCCTCAGCAGAGGAGAAGTCTGTAGGCACGTAGCTCTGTATGAAGTCCATGGAAATACTACAGGAAAGTATGTGGCTCTCAACAAACTGGACCCATCCTGACACAGGGGATTGTCAGCCTGATGCAACCCTGTAGGTTCAGTTACACTTTACCCAGCCAGGCTGCCTTAGCATCCAAGAGAATGCTGCAAACATACATTAAATATATGTTAGATAGATTAAATTAATCAGCTTTTCCTACAGGGAGCAAGATGTTTCATTTCAAGCCAAATGGAACATAAAATTTCACTTCCATTTCATCCTAAATATTTTTATTCCCAGTTTGGCTGTTAGACCAAACCATACACTATTCACAATCTTGCCCACCCTTTTTACCATACTTTCTCCAACTTCAATGTCTGCTTTGCTTCCAGAGTCTGAATATATCACCCTCTTCAATCTATTTAACTTCCTGACACCCTGCAGGCAGGAGAGCTATATCTCCCTTCTATAAGGGAGGTGAGTATAAGGAGTAATGCCACATAAAAATATCTGTCAGCAGGAGGAACCAAAACCATTGCTCCAGGCCCAACATCAGCATACTGGAGGAGTTTCTCATCTCCCCAGGACAGGGGATGGCCTTACTGTCTCCATTCTCCTCTTGCAATTTCACCTCATGATAGCAGTAATTTTAAAAGCCTGTTAAACACAGAAGACTAAGTGTTAACTCCGAGCTGAGATAACTGGCTCTTTTCAGTGTCTGAAAGATGCATTTTTTTAACCAGTATTTCTGATTTTAATTAGCTCAAGCATTCTTTATTAGGAAAAAAAAAAAGTTATGGTGTACTTATGCAGGTATAACCTCCATGAAAATGTTTTACATACAGGTACTGAAGACCAAGTCTGTGTCCTTTCTAATGCCAAAGTCAAAGCAGGCTGAAAGCTGCCGAAAGGGGTATTGGGGAAAAAAAAAAAAGTTCTATATTCTAGAGCTATTGGCGTAGCCACTGTGTAGGCCAGGTGCACACACATGAATATTCTTTGTCTACCTGCGTTTGTGCGAGTGAGTTAGGCTGCCTTTCACTACAAACAGGAAGATTCATGCATATAAAAGACCATTTGATACTGTCTGTGAAGTTTCTGGTCTTCATTATTCTTTTGACTGAGATATTGCATTTATCCAGCCACAAGAGAGAAACAATACCATGGGATTTGGATGACCCATACAAGCCCATTCATGAAAAAACATAAAGCAGTTACAGTGACCATTTCACCCTAACAGCTGTTTTACTGAAGTACATCCAGGCAAACTCCAGTTATATCAGTAGGACTATGTTAGCATTCGTTAGCCCTCCCTGACCTCATCTCCCTTTCAAAGGAAACCTTGGATCTAGCAGGAAAAGCATGGAAAAGTTTTTGAGAAATCGTTTTATATTGCTGTGTAACTAGTATAGCTGAGCAAAATTAATATTTAAACCAGGTAAAGATATGTATCCATCAGCATATATCAATGTCACACAACTTCCGAACCCCTTATAAATCAATATTTATAGTCGGCTCTTGAAATGAAAACCATGCACCTGGAGCTTCTTACAATAAAGCTGTTGAAATTCGGTTATTCCCAGTGCTCCCCCTGCAGCTGCCCTGTGAAGCTGTCACCTTGCAGACCTTCGCACCTGTACTGGTAACCAGAACCTCACACAAGTCCAGGTATTTGCCCTATCGACTAAAGGTCAGCCTAGACACAATCACAGATACAGGAGCGAGGCACGCATCCGTCGGAGAACACATGCTTGTTTGTTTGACTTTTCATACTATCCTGATCTGATCCAGCTCCAACTTAATCCTCAGGAAATTCCAAAAGGAGGAGATTCACACCCTAAAAAGCACTTTGTACAGCGCTGGCAGAGATTTCCCAGCTTTTCCAGTGTCACTTTCTGACAAATCAAACCCCAGTTTGACTATTGCCTGAAGAAGGCAAACTAATCCAAATGCACTCAGTGAAAGAAGCAGCTAATGCAGAGTGGCAGTGGCTAGAAATTGCTGTGTTTCTAATGCAGTTGCAGGTGAGGGGTCAGTCTTTAATGTCCTATATAGGATAACATATTAAGGTGGCTGGCTTTTTTTTTTCTTCCGAAGGCATTTTTTCACTGTCCCCATCAGTGGCCTAAATCTTTATTTTAAAAATCATACCTAGATCTTCTTCGCATTTATTACTCACTGTGGGAAATTTCCTAAAAGCCTGGCAGTCCTAAGCTGTAGCTAATTAAATCCTAGACAGTAAGCCTGTTGCCAGTGATTTCAAAATTAAATTCTGTTCACCTCTTAGCTGTCTGCCCCGTGTTTTACATTGACCCTTCTTAATGAGGTAGGAACTGCAAACATTTTGATGAATGCATGGAAAACTTCTCTAGTGAAAATACTGATGCTTGGGATAGTTAAAGACTTACTAGTTTGATACAACACACAAGCAAATTTAAAAGCCTTTACTTACCTGGGAAGAGGCCATATAGACCTCAGAAATACTGTACAAACAACAGGGCAGGACCCTGGTGGGCTTTGGCTGGTCACACCCATTGCCATCGGCTGAGTAGCTGTCTCTTCATGTGAGACTCCAACTGAAGGCTTGGGGTTTTTTAAGAGTGTTAAAAAGATGCACTTTAAGAAAGCCTGCTCCCTGTCCCAAAATCTCACACAACAGAGCATCAGTGACACCTGGCAGATGGGGAGCTGAGAAACGAGGAGACATGACCAAGGGCACACTCAAAAGCTGTGGAGGAGTTCACAACCAAGCGTACAACAGTGCTAGTCACAGGACCACCCTGCCAGCCCCCTACCAGAGTTAATGCCACCTTTGGCCTCTCAAGCTGTCAGTCTTAAAACTTTCATGTGCATGAAACCTTCCTTTCTCCCCTTCCCCCAGTCATCATCACTGAATAAAAAATAACTACACCACACAGCAGCTCGTTGAAAACATGCTCCTGCATTGCTACAGAGTGGGTTGTGAGCCAATGCCTATTCTAATTAATTTCATTCACAAAACTTGGATTTATTCGATGCAATTTTTTGGCATGTTGTCAAATATGACACAAAATTACATTAGTGTCATAAGAGGAAAGGATTAGTCCACTGAGTTCTTTGAAGAATTGTGTTGGCACTTGGCTTTTTGTAAAAATGCCAGCAGCTTCCCTTCTCTCTAGGGGAAATCACTGCTCTGTGAGGGGCTGAGGCAAAGCCTTTTTGAGTCTGTGGGAATCTTTCCACCAATTTCCATGGGCTCGAACCGGTTCCAAGCCTCAGATGTCAGACATACTGACATCTTCCTCCCACACTTTGACACCTCAATGGGGACATTTATCAGGTAGAGTGGAAGATTATTTTTTTTTAAAAAAAGCTTAGTTATAGCAATTTTCTGCCAAAAGAAGAATAACTTTGTAGCTATGGCGTAAGTGTAAGTATTCCTTATTTTCCCACAGAAATGTTTAAATGAGTTGATTAGGACCAGATTTGTCTGAAACCATAACGCTGGCCGTGCTGTGGCGGAGTGAAGGCCCATGTAGCCCAGCATCTTCTCCCTGACAGCACCTTAAAGCAGACACGTCAAGAAGAGGATAAGAGTAGAACTAATACACCCGCACGTTTGCATCCTCCCAAGCCCCAGCAGTTTGCAGTGCACAGACTGCATGAGCGTGAGACAGCCCCTGCCATTTAGCAGCAGGCTTTTGTCCTCCACGGGACTGATGTTTCCAGGGGGTATATCCCTGGGTGAATTCTCAGCCTGCTCAGCTCCTGAATGAGCCAGCTTCCCTCTGATGCTCCCAGTCTCAAGACTGTAGCATACTTCGACTCCCAGCGTCTACCCCAGGCCTCGTCATTCAGACGAGGGAGTCCATGGACAAGGATGTGCCAAGAGAATAAGCCGAATAACCCAAGGGACACAAGGAATCTGTAGGGAAGCATGAAAACAAACATGCAGATTACAGTTATAGCCACAGATAAGCTTAATCCTTTCTTTTTGTACAGTTTTTAGCACAACAGGGAAATGAGGATAATGTTTTCTATCCCCACTCCTCCTTTATTTGACTTGTAGTTTTAGCCTAAGGCTCTTTGAGATGGAAAAGAATTGCAGGCATTGCTAAGCTTGAGGCAGACACAAACCACCAACCACTACCACTGAAAATAGAAAATCAACTGCCTTGAATACTGATCTTTGCTATGGCTGCATCTCTTTGTTTACTTACACCTCACTACAGAGCTGCCCCAGAAAGTGAGGGATGTTACAGTCAAATGTCCTCTACATAAAATATACTATGAGAACTGGGCAAATGCACATGCTTGGGACAGGTAAAGCTGTTAGTAGGTATCAGGAGCAGCAGCAGCCACTTATTCTAATTGCAGTATCTGTCTTGAAGGTGATGGGTAACACCAAGCCCAAAACCTCAGATCCCCATTCGAGCTCCCGTTGATTCATATGAGCAGAGGATTCACTCATGGGTGGTTTTAGAGAAGAAAAAGGCTTTTATTTGTTTTTACTTGAGGGGTGGCTTTTACTGGGGTGGTCTCAGAAGCACTAAGCTTGAGTGCCTTGGGCCTCGAGTGCAACAAGATGTTAGGGCAACTATATGCTATAGGAACTGAAGGTACTTAATCTTTGATGCTATATTGCATATACTACATAAATAATACTTGAACAGGCTTTCTATGGTCACTCATACCTGTATGATCAGATATATACTAAGAACACATATGTTGCATGTCTGGGAGGTAACGCAGTTTTACTGCAGACCACAGGTCTTTTGAGATTCATGCTTCATGCAATCTCACTGGCTCTGCAAAGCAAGCATCACCATCAGAGCCCCTCATATCCCAAGTCAAAACCTATGTGCTGGCCTGAACCCTAAAAACAACACCCCAGAAGAGCTCTGCAGCACTCCTGCATGTCAGCATGTACAGAGTAAGGGCCTAAAACACCGATAAATCTCTGCTGAAAATTTTTACTTGCTGTTCCACTAGTAAATGTGAATAGAGCTTTGCATTCATTAACCAAGACTGGTGCTGGATCCAAGAGTTTATAGAATCAAAGGACCAAATTCTGACCTGAGGTAACCCATCTCAACTCCATTCAGGCCAATGGAGCTGCTTTACAGCCACCAAGAACATGGACCAAACTGCCCGTGGCAAGCTCACTTCACAGCAGACTGTCGTCTCAACAAGAATGACTTCATGTTTTCACCTCTGCCCTCCCTGCACCAGGCAACAGTGAATACCACTGGAACTCCAAGGAATGGCTTGTAGGAGGCCTTAGTTCAAACAGTGTTTGTGTTAGAAAGGGTGTCTGAGAGTTGTTGTCCCTGTGACTGTGGTTCCCTTCAGCATGATATTCGCAGAACAGCTACATTTGCCATCATGCCTCAGTGATCTAATTGCTGCTGTTACGAACATGTTGAATGTAAAACTATGTAAACAGTGTGACGCTCTGACAGCCATTCTTGCTTACTGACCTGTGGAAAAGTCTATTTTTGGCAACTGCTGTAGGCCACTGTGGTTGCTGTAAAGCAGACAGGGCAATGCCCACATTTGGAGCCTTATCTTCAGCTGATACAAGCATGAACAACACAATTAGATTGAACTGATACCACTGAAAAGGCCTGGGTCTTTTTTTAAGTGGTCCCAACTCTGCTTAGATACTGAAGTTGCAGAGGAAGTGGCACAAAAAAACAAGTTGGAAAAAATAACCCATCTTTCACAATTAAACAACTAAGCCTTATTTCTGTAGCTTGTAGCTTTAGCTTTCAAATACTCAGTGCCTCCAGCTGGTTAATCAACTGAGTATAAAAATCTATCTATCTAAGATAGTTTGCTAAGGACAGAAGGCAAGCCTCCTGCTACAAAATTAAACGAACTGGTCTCTCCAGTTTCTCATAGTGATTCACACCTGCTGTTCCCAAATTGGCAAACTGTGAGCAAAAAGATCTCCGGAGCATCAGCCTGTGGATTCCTCAGGCTTGAAGGAACCGGTTCTGCTCATACCAACAGTGAGACACTTTTGTCACCAGCAGTGACGTAGACATACTGAAGTCTATCACAGGAAATACTGAGGAAATTCTGAGGACCCAGCTTCTTGGCTCTCCCATAGTCTGTCACCAGTGGAGCGATACTTGTTGGTTCTTCCCTGTAGCACAATGTTATCTTGTCTCTTTGACCAGTGATAATTTTTAAGGTTCTCTCTGTTTACCTGTGGCAATTTAATCTGACTAGCAGGACTGAACACTCAAGCAGTGGTATGATTTATGCCTGATTGCTCAGGTATGAAATATCTCAGAATGAAATGAATGTGCTTTCTTCGGGGCCAGCAAAGGAAAGTGTCCTGAAAAGCCCTGTATTAAAAAGCAGGGAAGGAGAAAATAGTCATTTTCTTGTGCAATTCTAAACATCTTAGGAATTAGATGGCAGAAAATGGACTAGCATGCACCACCAAGCTAAATCCACCTTGCCAGCAGCAAGCACACAAAAGATACTAGCAGCAGGCTATGAAAGGCAGGAAATCATAACTCAGTTTAGCAGGGACTGGAAAGCGCACCTAAGGTACACTCAATACAGGCTTTGTAATTCCCTGAGATGTTACTTCCCTGAGTAGCTCTTATTCTGGCTTATTCTGGCTTCAGCAGAACAAAGTGTGAAGTATCAGCAAGCTTCCTCATAGCACACCAGTTGCAGACCAGAGGCCTGCAGGAATGAACATATACCTACATATCTGAGTCTATTGTCCTGGAAATAAAAGGGCAAAACAGCTACAGGAAGATAGTGAGGAATGGGCAGAAAGAAAGGAACGGGCTTTAGGAACAGCCTTTTAAACAAGTTAGATATGAGCAGCCCTGTTAAAGAAGCAGAGAAAGCTGAAAAGCCATTGAGAGTTCCTGAGCTTGAGGACGAGACAAACAAAATGCAGCTAGAGAATCATCATTTCACAGTTATCTCCCAAATAAGAATCATCTTAGAGAATGGTCACAGTATTTACTTAACACTAGAGTTCATTTGATCATTCTCTGCCTCTGCCCTGCTGTAAGTCCACGAGCAAGGAAGCAGAAAGCATATAAATTCACAATTCACATACCTCTCCTACTGCAAGTTTCTCCCTGATGTCAGCAGGACCTTTGCACGGGAGTAAAAGGCAGAGTCTGGTCCTCACGTACTAACTACTCTGGTACTGGTTATTTATTTATAACCATTCATATTGATTAAGTATCCTTGTGAGATAGGTAATTTTTCTCATCTTTATTTCTTTTAATCTTTCCTCTCATGCTGAATTTTCTGATTTTCCCTTCACATTCCCTTCATTGAAACTAATCTCACTCTTTTCTTCCCTTAAACTGATCAATAACAGACTCATGAAGACTGACGATGGTGCCGCAGTACCGAGCTTTGCAGATGGCATTCCAAAGGAAATAACATATCATTGCATCAGCCTGTCTACAGACCTAGTACGGTGTTGTAACATCAATTTTTGCTTAGCAACTTGAGTAGAGGCTCACTCCGTTGCCACTGCTTACCTTCGTCCTAAAATAAAGCCCAAGATTAAATAGCAATCTGAGTATGCTATATGGGCCACACAAGTGTACAGCGTGGGTCAAAACTATTACTGTTGTTCCTCTGTCTGACAGTCTCACTACAATACAGCTCAATAAAAAAATCTGTGCTTTCTGTTGACTGTGAGGTCTGATGTCACCATCACGCTGCTATAGAGAGTTCCTGAGTTTTTAATTTGAAAAACAAAAAAGCAAACCTTCAAAAACATGCTGACCTTGAATATGCTTTGGAAAGAACCAAAACCACATACACCAAGCAGATTTTGCTATTGTTTGCATATGACTTTTAAGAGGTAAAGTCCATGTCGGTGTGAGATTGCGTCACTCCTAAGCAAGAGTCCTCACAAATACTGAAATCACAGACTAAAAGTTCAGGTCATAAATGACTGGTTAGTGAGTTTTCAGACTGCTAGTATTTGCAGCAAGCAACACTAATCCATTACAATTAAATCATTATGGCCAATTTATAAAGATCAGCATCTCAAGCACTCCAAAAATAATTTATTTTCAGATAATGTAGTACTGCAAAACAACATCTTCTTGTCCACACAACAAAAAACAATCGCAAATGGGAAGCACACTAGCCCTTCCTTTATGACTCTCAATGGCTAAACTCATTATGTCTGAGGTAAAGATAATCTGCACATCCTTGGTGCTGTAGCTTTGCCTCAAGTCTGGCCTGCAAACCTTTGTTTGTTCACATTTCATCACACAGACATGCTGCCTGCCCAGCAGCATCCCCCTAACTAAGATGAAGGCCCCGTGTCGCTCAGGTTCTGTACTGAGTTGTTTTCCTTAATTTGTTTCCTTTGCATCTTGCCTCAGTGTATTTCATATTGTTGAAAGCTTTTATTTAATGCAGAAACTCACTTTCCCCTCGCTGCCTTCCTCTTTCTCAGCATTCTTCACTGGGATTCCTCTTTTATCCCTTCTCATCCACTTTCCCTCCAGCACCGGAGACAAAACCTTTATCTCCTACCTTGGTACCAGTTGGTGAGAGTGCCGAGTCTTGCCACCTTTGGTGATGGACAGAATTCAGAAAAAAATGTGACCTACTGCCCACAAAGCAGTTAGGACCTCACATTTTTGTTCCTTTGCTGCTTTCACACCAGCACTGCAGGGTCAGCTGGGACTGTGTCAAATTACCTGAACTGAAGGCTGAGCTCTTAGCTCTTAATTGCAGTTTTTCAGTTCTAAGTTTATGGATCGTCACTGAGCTTTCAATATGCACCAAGGGCTTAAAGTACCTTGGCCAGGAAATAGTACATGAATGTAATACCTCTTAAAATTAGCATGCTTGATCTTTCTAGTGGTGATGAAATGAAACCATGAAAAACTCCAAACTAAATTTTCTTTAAGTTCACTATAGTATTCCAAACCAGGAAAACATCAAATACCCTTGCAAACTCATTAAAAAGGAGAAGAAAAGGTGGAAAGGTCTTGGGAACTTAAAAATAATGAAGAGAGAAACTTTTATGTTACACTGTAAAGTGTCATTTCGGAACATAAAACACTGATGTCTGTTGATTTTTTCAGAGGTGGATCACCTCCTCTTTCAATAACTCATCAACTGTAATGAGAACCATGTGATCAATGCCACTGGATTGCTTTGTCTCTCATGATTCCTACTCCATGTGAAAAACTAGTCAAGGAAATTAAAAAGTTGCGCATTTTCTCTTTTAGCTTGAAGAAGGAGGCCTCAAAGCTTTCAGAGACGTGGTTCCATGATTCAGGCATCTCCGGAGGAAATATTACAAAGTGCTGAATTTTGGCCTGGCTATGGCACTGCTGACCTTGAGTACATCACTTCTCTGTGTATAAAGACATATATGCATGCATACATACATACATGTGCATGTGTGCACATATGTATATGTGTGTGTGCATACACACCCAGGCAGAGAGAGAGTGCTTATTCTCTCCTGGTGTCCAGCTTGAGACACACAGGAACTGATCTTACCAATGTGTTTTTCCAGTTTGTAGGCTGCAAAAGGGCTTTTCAGAACATGGGCAGGTTTCAGTCTCCACCAGAGAAATGCTGCTAATGAAAATATCTAAGTGAAGTGGAGAGGAGGAAACCTGGGATGAAACAACTGCAATGGGACTCCAGGCTTTGCTTGTTTATCCTTTTCTCTTTCCTTTTCTTTTTGCCTTTAAGTGGACAGATCAAATAACAGAAACAATTCTCAATTTACTCCAAACAGAACCAGTTATTTTACTAGTTCACCTCAGCCAAATGAAATTAAACTGTGACAAAAGGGTTCTATTTTCATAATTTTCCTAAGTAGTTTGAATTAAACATTTTGTTCAGGTCAACAAAGTTGGACTACAATCTATATGGGTCTTAAATAAAAACCATTTATTTTTGGAAAATACTCAAATTGCAATGAACTACAAATTCAAATATCCTCTGAAAGGCTACACAACCCATCTAATGGTTCTGTATATGAATATTCAGAATTTGTCACAAGGTCATTGTCAGTACCTAAAAGTGCTTCAAGTAAAAAACAGAATATAGGCAGCAAAAGCATGGAACATACTCCAGAGAGCAGGAGTGTGTCTAAGCTGCTCATGCCTGCCCTACTTGGACGTCACAATTCAGATGTTAGTCAGTTGTTCCAACTTAGTGACCCAAGCTGACACCTTTTGTTTGGCTAATGACAGCTCCTCAGCTATGCTGATCTTGACCCAGATTCCTTTCTGGCTAAGTCTGGAAACTCAGGACAGAGCACTCCATAAAGTGATACCATCTATCATCTAACTGGCACAGAAAAAACTGGATATGCCCAGAGTAAAAAACATCCAGGAAGCATCTCTGTTAAGGTCTTAAACCACCCCCACTTCAGATTCCAGACCCAAACATCTCTGATTCAAAACGTGCATCAAGATTCTGTGTCCTGACCATAAGACAAACGTATTTATTATTCGTGTCACCAAAGAGGATCAGCACAACTTACTTAGCTGAGTTCTGGTCAGCACACCATCCAACCTGGCACGTGGGCATCACTACTCAATACCATTTACAAGGCCTTTGATAGCCAGGGAAACGGCAACATAGAACATGTGAGACAGAACTCATTCAGCGATAGCACAGAGGCTGTTGCTCAAAACATGCAGGTGAAGAGGCAGCTCTTCCCTCTAGAGCTCTTCCCTCTAGCCCACATCCTGAGTACAGCATTGGTCAGACTGCTCTCAGTAAGCACAGCCACTCTGTCACTCACAGCAGAACCTGAAACAGCTCCAAATCTTGCTGAGGCCAGTGTAAATCTGCTGTCACCACAGCAGTGATAACATGCAGCAAATGAGGCAAGAGCTATGTACAGAACTGCCACCCTTTCACAGGGAGCCCCAAGTACTTAGAAGGAAGACAGGACTGCTTGTAAATCACTGAACAGGAATCCTGGATTGTCACGTGGCAGGGGAGCAGTGGAAGAGGTGTATTTCACATGCTTGCATGTATAAGAGACAACGGAGTAATAGAAATGTTGGCTGAAAAGAACAAACATTTGCCCTTGGGCTCATGCCTGTGTGCTTAAAACAAGGCTCTTGCCAAGACCAGGCCAAGTCATAGGCTTTCAACTGGAAATGTGAGGGGAATGGCTTACACCCTGCAGGAGTGTAGGATCTTGCCTACCTGCGGACAACCAGCTTCAGTTTCTTGTAGGACCCTTTAACCAGGGAGATGGCCTCTCTCCTGGAGCTGCTGAGTTCCACCTCATTGATGTTCACCACTTCATCACCAGCCTGCAGCTTGGAAGGCAGGGAGTCCGCTTTACCTCCTTCTTCAATCTGCACAGGAAAGAGAGGAGGAAGAAATGGTAAGACTTGCCTGCCACAGTTTGGCTATCACATGCAGAGCTGAGCATGCATTTCTATTGAAGGAATTAGGTCTACAAGCCCCAAATTCAGCTTTCTGATTAAGAATTATTGTCTCCTTTTGCCAGTCAGCTTCTTTAAAGGTGTGTGCTTGCCTCCCCTACATTTCATATAGATGGCAGCTGGGGATCAGCAGCCAAATTAATTCTGCCAAGAGGCATTGTTTTGAATAAGCCTGAAAAGTCTTTAGTATTTGGAAGCAGCAAATGCCCGTAAAACGGCCATGGAATGCTTCCTGATACGAGCAGCCAGGCAAGCCCAAGGGCAAAGCCAGGATTAGAAGAGCTTGGATGTGATTTTTTTGTTGAAGCTCCTCTTCATGATCTAGCTGGTGGATTAACAACAACTTCTTGCTTACTGGCCAGCAACAAAGCAGATGCACATATGTGTATGCAGTTAATGACATGCAGCACCTGTGTAGGGTTTTTCAGTTATGGACTGAAAGAAAGTAGACAATTATTTTAACTTTATGAGAAAGTAAGAAACCTGCTGAAGGCTACGTAGTGGCAAAGTGAGAATGAGAATCCTAGGACACTTTCCCCTGATTCGTATGATCCATCATGTACACATGCACATTCATTCTCCATCAGTGTGTCAGCAGAAATACGCCAAGCCTGCAAAGAAGTAAGTGTCAAGGCAAAGGACAAGAAAGTTTGACCCAGAATCTCTGAATGTCAGCCCTGTGCAGTAATGCACTACTTCTCTGAAAAGGCGTACTAGCACAGCAGAGGGCAAGGTTCTACATGGGTTAATGCACTGCAAATCCTCAGTTTCTGGAGACCCAGGAGTGCCTCCAGTTTGGAGTGCAACTGATATAGCTTTTATTACAAAACTTTCCACCACAAAATCTGATATTCAAAGCACCTGGCAGTCCCTGTTCAACAGAAGCTGTGACCTGTGTTAGCAATTGTCATGAGACTCATGAGTATAACATCTCATGGCTCATTGGAAGTTTAATCTCTTCCTTCAGGCCTTCATCTTTCCAGACATCATATTGAGAAAAAGAAATGTATCTGAATCGGATTAAGGCTCTGATCCAGCCAGGGGAAGGGCTGCTATTTGCAGGGGCACCATTTTCTGAGCAGTGACATTGCACACACACTTCTGGAAGTTACTTTTATTTCAAGTCATGCCAGGCAAAGTGTAATTGAGCCATAACCCAGACATGTAACTCAGCACATGTAGACATATTACCCAGATTTTTACCAGAACATTAGTTTCAGTGTTGAAGGGTGATTTCTCACAGGCGAAGCTGGTCTGTTCTTCTGAACAATAGTATTCCAGCTCACATACCTTCAAAAACCTAAAATCTGACTTCCACAAGCATTAGGTAATAAATTCTCTGAACCCCCTACAAAGGCAGGTAAAAATCATTGTCACTCATCCTACCAGGAAGTCATTCCACTGATGAATGAGTTTTTTCTTTTCTTCTTAAGAATGGATAAAACCACAGGAATGAGACTTCATATAAAGAACCTTGTATCACAATTACCAGGAAGGGTGAGAGATGAAACATTAGACCTTGCTGCCAGCATAAATAAATAACAAGCTAAAAATGCAGTATTGCTCCAGTTTGTTGCTGCTGTAAGGAAAGCAGGTGGGTATCATTTCAATGAAATACAATAGAGTGTGATACTATGGGTTAGATTAACTTGTGATATAGTCAGCAGAAGGGATTTTTGTTTGGTTTTGTTTTGCTATGTTTGATCACATATAATGAAGAAAAGGCATCCTTGGAAAAATATCTCCTGTAACAAATACCAACTACTTCAAAGGCTGAGATACTAATCAGAAGCATTTGTATTAACGTCTGCCTTGATGAACCCAGACCCTAAAAAAATCAACAAAATTTCTCCTGTAATAATCCAAACTGTATTTGTATATTTTAGTTTTTTTCACTCCACAGGATCACTTCTTTAAGGTCTTCTCTGCAACCACATGCGCTAAACATTTCTTTTTCTCCTCTTTTTTAGTGAAAATGGAAATTTGGATTCTTACATAATCACCTATAAATCATGTGAAATCAAAGACTTGAAGGAAAGACTAAACCCTGCAATACCTCTGATAAGGTTGCTAACATTATGAACAGCTCTGAAAGAAATCTTTCTTCAAATCCTGATGCATTCCAGATTATGCCTTTGCCAAGGGCTCTTAAACTGCAGCTTGCAAGGCCATGAAGCCAGCCACAGTACCATAGTAAAGACTGCCTTCAAGGAAAGTTTGCTAGCACAAGTACAGAGTCATCTGCAAGTAATTCCAGAGTCTGAGAATGATCTGTTTTGCCCCTGTGTACTTAAACTGTCCAGGAGCAATACTTAAAACAAGACTCGCTTTTTGTGATCAGAAGCTTTTGATGGCAGCATCAAAACCATATTATTTACATACCGAGGGAGAATATAAATGGATTACATAGTTATCTATTAATAATCAGTCAGCCTTCTCACCTATTGCTTAGGTATGGTTGTGTCATCTATTTTGCTGGATGCAAATTCTTTAAAGTTCCTGGAGGAAAACATTCACAACAGGCCTGTGACATGACACTACCATTCAGAGAGTCAAAAGAGGCAAAAAGACTCCCAAGTTTCCACCAAAAGTCCAGAAACAAGGCACCATCTCCCAAAGCAAGGCTCAGATGCTCCAAGTTCATTTCTTCTCTCTCAATGCCTCTGAAAATATTTGTGTTTAAGGAGTGGTGATATTTCAAAGAAAGGACTGAATGATTCAAACAAAACAAGCTGCACTGTAAACACAAGGCTCTATCTCTACCCAGTGTAACAATTATCAACAAAGCAAACAAACCTCAGCGTACATGTAACCTATTTAAATGAACACCTGCTTCACTGGACAAGGCTGAACAAAGTCAAGGGTGGGACTCTGCTGGGTCTGTGCTGCACTGAGCAGTCAAGGAAGATGCTTGCAAAGCTTGTGCATGAAACAGCAGACAAATAACAGCCAGGCTGGCCACTTGTGCATGTGGTTACTTTCTCTGAACAGTCGGTCTCACCCTATGGACCAGGTCCCAAGTGAGAGAAAATGAGAAGACACGTCTTCAACTGTTCCCTAAATCTCAAGTGGTTCTAAGTGCTGTCAGTCAGCATGGGCAGACCCAGCAATACAGTTTCTTTAAGTGTGCAAGTTGTGTTGGAGTACTTTGAGCATCCGCAGCATTGTCAAAATTACTCTCAGCAGTCACTTGTGCCAAAAATGTAATCACCATAAGCTACAGGATCTAGCATAAGAGGTCAATCAATAGCCAGTAAGGCCTCTTATGGTTTATTTAAGCTGAGAAAAACAAGGTTTCCCAATGTAGCCAGCAAACCTTCTGAGTGTAGGATTGTTGCTTACCCATCAGGAGCAGAAGAAGCCAGTGGGAACCGGCCAGGGACTGAAGTTGTTTTCCCTTTTGGCTGGATTGGGCAAACTGCTCTGCCAAGTCGAGTTATGAGAGGTGACTCTGACAAGCACAGGGTGGAGGAATACCTAAAAAACAGGCTGGTTTGAACTTCATGTGCTGGGCTGAACCTCAGAGGGCTGGATTCAATGGCTGGTGCTGTGAGTACAGCCAGCTGCCCAGGCACTGCCAAGTAGGGAGAAGAAGCCCCTCTCCTTGAAATCAGCTGGAGCATCTGTACAGAAAAGCATTTGTGAATAGCATAAAGCCTCTTGGTTTCTGTGCTTCAGTTTCACACCTGTAAAATGGACACAATTGTTACCACCTATGGTTGTCCTGTCTATTTAACGTGTGAGCTCTCTGTGGGTGGTGATAATCAAAATCTTGGTGCCCATTCCAGGGGCTGCCTCTGCAAATTCGTAGCTCACAGGCCCTGACCCTGGGCAGAATCTGTGCCAATTAGAAACATGCAACAGGGAAGCATCCCCTTCCAGAGGGTGTTCCACCAACCATCTACAAGATGGTTCCTACTTCCTGTGAAATTCCAACAAACTTCTGTGACTTCAGCATCTCCCCCCCACCTCTATCTTTCTTTCTGCTTCTGTTTCCCACAAACATATTTAGCCAGTTCTTTCAGGTTCCTTCAGAAGGACAGAATAGGATCTTCCCTGCCAAGCTGGCCTCTTCTGAAATACACCCACTTGAAAATGCCTCAATAGTTTCCTCAGGGTGATGCAAACTCAAGTCCCTTCAGTTGCGTTTAATGCAGTGAAGCCTTCCATGCCCACTGCCCTTTCCTGAAAATCCCAAAGGCCACCTCTGGTCCTGCTTTGCATTAACACTCCAGTCTGTTTTCTTGCATTAGAGGAGGCTTCTTGTCATTCAATAGATACTGCAGCAGAGTTTGAACCCATCTGTTCTCCCTTTTTTGGCTTACTGTAAAAGCAAGAAGTTGCTTAAGCAGATCACCAAGGATACATAAGACTTATTACTACTGTCTTTTGTTTGGTTCGCTATGGTTACTGTAGGTTCAGAGAATGCTGTCTAACTGAGATCCTTTCTTGATTATTTTAAAGAAGTTTTCTTTATTTATTCCTCTTTTCCCTTTCTTTGAGGAGCTTTTGTAACAACAAATTCTCTGTAGCTTTTAAGATGGATTATTCCATCTTTGTGTCCTTTATATTATGAATGGTGCATGTGATTCCTAAACTGTAAACTTACTTGCTGAAGTTTCTCAATAAAAAAAATAATAAAATAAGCAAGCAAGCAAATATGTATGCACAAAGTATGCAGTTACACAAGTGAGAGCTGTGCCACACAGCAGGTTAGTACAACTGCTGAGTGCCACCAGGAGATGCTCTGGAAGAAAACAGTAAGCCAGCATAGCTGGGTGTTGACAGAAGCAGCAGCAATTGCAATGACAAACTACTGCCCTTTTCGTGTCAGATATTATAATGATGGGAAGGGAAGCATCACAAATGAACTGCTGGAGGTGGTTGTCCAGAATTCCTGAGCTGCCCGAAAGATTTTATAGAAACTGACAGGGTGAGAGAGGAAGAAATTTTGCTCCACAAAGGACCTGAGAGAAGTAGCTCACTCTGCTGCAAGGAGTCCAAGACTCACCCAGGAGAAGCATTACAGAAAAATGTTCTCTGCTTTAGAGCTCTTGTTTTCAAATATTTTACTGGAACCATTTTCATTCTTTCCAGTGGAACAATGCATTTGCAATGAATCTGGGGCTTGTCTCTTCCTTGTCCCTCACAAGGTCATTAGCACTGGTGCAACTTGGGGGAAAGGGTTAAACCAGCTGTGCATTTGAGAGAAAACACAGGAAAACTGACTGTATCCATTTGCAAATTCAACAGTCAAGGTTTAATCACTTCACAGTGCCCAGACTGGAACATCAAACAGGTAAGACTGGGGTCTTTCATCTACCAGTCGACTATTAGGTGTAGTACAGACCAGTTGCCTATTGCACCTCTCTGCACACAGAGAAACATTGGGCCAAATTTGGTTTGCTCAGTAAACTCATTGAGTAGCTGATTGATTTAGGCTTCATGTTGGAGATGGTGATTTTTAAGCCCCTGTGGAGTTCAGAGATGGTTCTCGGACCTAAAAACAAAGATTCAGAGCTGCTGAATGACTCCAGAGAATATGCTGCTCCCCTCATTCAGACTTAATGCCATGTCACAACTTGGGGGCAGAGAGTGTTTCCCATGCAGCAGACAGAAATTCTTCCCCATTGTCCCCAACCTCTGTGTCAGCATGACAGAGCATTTAGGACAATTCAATCAAAAAATGGTTAAGTCAAAGGTCTCCTCCTGGAGCCACGTCTCTGCTGGGTTTCCCCATCCCTGATGCAGACATACATCTCGAGAGAATCTAGCTATTGACATTTACTCCAAGCCAAAGAAAGTGTTTCAAAATTAGTTATTGTTTTATTCTGCAGGGAAGCAAGGAAGGGATTTTTTCTCATAGTGCTCTGGATTGTTCTACAGTAACATTCCTGCTCCCAAATACAAAGCGTAGTAGTGGAGAGACTAATTTATTCCAGGTAGTCATACAAGGTTCACATAGCATGAATTCACCTTGAGAGGCTGGACTTTATTCAGTAGAAGAACAAGTTAAACTACAAGGTTTTTAAGGGTTAGCAGTGCTATGAAATCCTTCTGACACTTCAAAAAAAAAAATCAGTTATTTAACACAGGCAAAACAACATACTTTCTCCCACATGCCTGTAACATGTTAATAAATATACGTACTTGGCTTGGAGCAGGACTTCTAGCAAGGAGAACTCCAGCCCCCACCATTCACAACTCTAACACTACTGGCAGCCCCAGGCTTATTTTCCAGATACTGCATCAGAGAGGCTGTAAATCTAGAAGGACCAAGAACCGTTCTGGTGTAATTTATTGAGGGCAGGCACCAAAGCAAAGTGGCTGTGGGCACCAAAGCAGCAATCCAGCTGCAGAAATGCCACTGTGATCCATGCAGGGTGCATGCAAGTTACTTGCAAGTGGTGAGGATTCAAGGTCATTCCCAGGACTACCCTGTAGGCTCCAACACTTCCACACCTTTCTATTTCCTGTATGATTGTTTCCTGTCCTGGGAGCAAGGTTAATCTCAGCAGTCAGCCCCTCAGCAAAAAGTGGCAAGAAGTGAATGGAAAACAGATTGCTGGCTTCAGCTACAAGAGATAAGAAGACATGCTTGGATGAGTTCGTGTCTAACTCCTCTTGGTGACTCTAAATTCCTAAGCCAGTGGAGGAAAGAAGGCTTAGCTCTTAAGATAATTTTCCACCTTCTTAAGCATAGAACTGTTAGGCTCCCACAGAGATCTTTACATTTAAAAGTGGATGGGGGAGGGAAAATCAAGTCTTCTTTCAACTAATGCACAAAGAAAGATGGACCTGTACTACAGCTTTGATTCAGGCCTTCAAGAACCCTCCAGGATCTTTTCTGTAACAAGAGGCAAAACTAACAATATATTTTCTCCACCCATCTCCATATATACAAGACAAGGAACTAATCTGTGTTTGCCCTAAGGTAACGCCTAGAGCCATATCAGGTCCCTCTTCTAGAGGCATGGTACAAACACATTATCAAAGACAGCTCCTGCCCCAAGCCTTACAGTATAAATGGACAGGTTAGACAAACAGAGGGACAGGAAAGAGAGATGTGGAAAAGCTGTGACAACAGCAAGCAGAAAGATAGCGGCAAAGCCTGGTCTCAGCTACACGGTGACATTTGTAACATATGGGCTGAACCTAGAGGCAAGAAGAATCAAGAGCACCCGCAGGATGGGAAAAATCAGCTTGTTTTCAGCCAGCATGAAGCCAGCTGTGATGTGCGCAGGGACCATCTGCAAAATGACATTCTGACATGCTTTACGGTGGCAGCAAACAGTTCTTCTCCTGCTAGCCCGGAGAGATAGGAAAAAGGTGGGTAGAAAATAGGAGATGGCTTCTTTCCTGGCTCTCCCAGCACTTGGCTGCCTGCTGCTCCGTGTCAGGGTGTCCAGGGACCCAATATCTCAAACGTCATTATGCTTCTTCCTACCTTTCCCTCCTGTTGTTCACAGCACACAACTGGGCCAGCCAAGGAAAAAAATCACTGATGTGCACTTGAGTCACAGACAGAGCAACTACGGCAAAGCGCTGCCTGTGCCGGTGCAGAGTAATGCTTGCCTTTTTGCAGCGTTAAAACTTGAGGGATTGCTTTCTCCTGCTCTTTCTCCGTTTCCTTCATGAGGCCAGCTTTTATCCCAGCAGAAGTCTTGCCTGCAGAACACACCCTGCCCGTGCACGTGGGGAACTGGAGAGCCTTAATTCTTTGTTCGCTGTTTGTTTTTTGCAAACAATCCATTCCAAGCATGCCACAGAGGGTATATTACCAGGTGATACAAATACTGCGGCCTGGAGCACATTAACTTGATCCTGTTTGGTCTGCAGCTATTATCAGGGCAATATCAGCTCAAGGGGCTACAAGAACTCATTCCCTGTTACTCTGTTGTATCTGATACAGCTCGCCCCTCTCCAGAGCACACAAAGCCAGTGACTGCACATGTCTGAGAGTTAATATTTGCTTTGCAATGTAAGAGTTAAAAATAGCTGTTTGTCAAAGAGTCTGCTGGAAAGGTCTTCTGCTCTCCCCAAAACACACCCAAAGTTTCCGCACTCAGGACTCCTTTTTTCACCCAGCTTTGTCATTCTGCCCCCAACTTCACAGTCCTTACTCACATTTCTCACAAGGTTTCAATAATTAAAAGCCCAGTTCCTATGACATTTAGACAGTAAGCCCATTACAGTCTAGGCGAGCGACTGTCAAACATGTGGCCACCCAACACAGGAGAGAGCATCGCCTCAAAGCTACTGCACGGCTACTGAGACCATCACAGTGGTGCAGCGTGGAAGAGCGTGTCAGCTGAGGATCACCAGCAAACCCAGGTCTCCCCATACACTCCCATTCCCCAGCCACTCCACTATTGTGTTCCTGGTGTGCAGGGTGCCACTCATCATTCTTATCACCCTCTCTGTGCTGATCATTGTGGCAGGAGCCAACGCAGCACACACCAGCTTTACCCACAGAGATGAACTGACCCTAGCACTTAATGTTTCTCAATCAGTGCCATGCCCCAGAAAAAGCTGGAGATGGGCCTGTGGTAACAGTTGTAATTATTAAAACTGAGGTAAGGTACAGCTAAGGGACTGCCTGGACCCTACAAACCCTAAGATTTTCAGTCAATGACATCCACTGCTACTTAGTCCTTTCCATAGGCACCTGTAAAGACCCCCTATACCATCTCCAAGCAGCCCTTTTGGTGGTCACAGTGTATCCCTCATACATGGGATGCCATGGACCAAGACTGACTCACAACTCAAAATGTAAAACGTGCAAGGACTGGCCCACCTCAAGAAATGTCACCTTTTGCACTCATTGCAAATTGATAGGCATAGGAACATGTTGTTATTTTTTTGCTGTTGGCAGTTTCTTCTGCTTTGCATACTCTCTTCTCACAGCATGACCTTACATCCCCTCCCTCCTCCTGTCCTTGCCATCTAGGAAAACAAACCAGTTGAAGATGCGTCTGCCAAATCATATTTGTTACCTACTCCAAGGACAATTTTTCAAGCCTGGAGAAAGCCAAACCTGGCATCACAGGAACTCCCATAGTAAGAAGTCTAGTTTCTTTAATCTCCCTCCTGTCTGTTCTAAAAACAAGGAGCAAATGATGACATTTGGAACTTGCCTTTCAATTCTTGTTACATAGCACTGCTGTGTGCTCTTTTTTACAGGATGCTTTACACGTCTTCCCAGACTTTTGATTACTTTTCTATACTTGCTGTTATTACCTATATTGCCATAACCTCTAGAGGTTGCAGCTTGACAGGGTAACCAACTGCCATGAGACTTTCTTTTGATTGTGTCTTTCTGGGGTAACTGGAAAATATTTCCACATAAGAAAATACAGCTAAGATGCACACACCTGTGATCAGTTCAGAGAAGAAATAAAACAACCAGCAGGCTCTCAAAGTACAGTTGTTGAAGGTTTTTTTCATCACATGGTTAGACACTGAACTTCCTGCCTTGGCATATTGCTTACATGAATTCAAAACAGAAATGTCAAGAAAATCTGCCCTGCAATCAGGTAATTCCATAAATTAGGTAAACCTAAAACTATGGGATTTTCTGGCTACTGGAACCGGTACTGCTTATCTCTCCTGGAGATAGATCCTTGGCCCCAGCATGGCCAGTTTCTGCTTTTGATGTCTGCTACTTCTCTTTCCCTTACTTCCCTTCCCCAATATTAACACTTCCATTATACCTGATATAAATAGCAATAATAATAGCAATGACAACAGTAGTAATGATCATCAAGAACTTCCCTTCCATTAGCTAATTTGACCTTTCAACACCATGGGAGGACAGCAGGAAGTATTGTTCCTAAATTAGAGAGGAATAAAAACAGAAGCAATGTTTATGTAACTTTTCCAGGGTCACAGAAAGAATCACACATTAGCACTGGAGTTTCACTCTCTACTCTGACTGCCAGGTCATGCTGTACTGATGCCAAATGAGACTTGCCCCCTTTAATATTTCTACCATGCCCCCAGCATTGAGCCATTTTCTCTCATAGCAATTTTCCCTGTTCTGCAACCAAGAGGAACTGCTCTTGGATGCCCTTCCATCTGTAGTTCTGGTTCCCCACTTGTCTCCATAGTTTTCATTATTCTCTATTTGCTGCGCTCTCCCTCATTGTGCTATCATTTCTCTTTCTTTCTTTTACCCTATATTCTCTGCTTCCTCATGCTCCTCTTTCCTCCCTGAGCCTACTAATACAAACTAATAACCACTAAATGGTCTATATCTGGGAAGGAAAAAAACAGATGATGCGACCCAGCAACGCTTGATGAACTGACTGGAGCTCTTGACGGGCATTCAATAGCTGCCTAAGGGATTTAGGTATTCACTTCTCACTCATTTTAATGAGAATCAGACATCAAAATTTTTAGGGACTCTTTGAAGATCGAAGCTTAGAGCAGCCAACAGCAATTAAAACACAGCTCAACATGAAGAGAAGTGTCCTTTAGGGCAAGAGAGTACTGATGGCATGTCTAGGTAATGAGAAGGAAATGCTAACGGACTCTCTAGGAGTAGCTGGGCCGGTTCATCGCAGCACGGCAGCTCGATGGTCTTTGACTCACTGCCAGGTCACATACACTTCACAATAACACAGTGAGAACTCCCCTCGGACCAGATAATGGCAACGGCGCATGGCTTGGAGTGACGGTGCCAGTACAAAAGAGGAATTTTACGGTCCAAGCCATTGTCATCACATCACACTTAGCAAACCCTTTCTTTACTCCCCCAGCCTTCTATAATTATTAAAAAGTCTTCTCAAGTGAATTTAGTGCCCATGAAAGATGCCAGGCTCATAGCCCTGGTGATTCATTTCCCTTGCCTACAGAGCAGCTTGTCAACCTTCCTCCCTGCCTCCTTCTCCCCACTGCACCTCCAGAGTGTTTTAGTGCTTTCTTGAAGGAGGACCCTCTTGGAAACAAAAGGAAGACTATTTTTTTGAGATCCTAAGTGTTGCTGCTGAGATTATTAGCTCCACAGATCCAAGTGCAGCAGCTATTTTTAAAAAATGGGCATTTGTGCAGCAGAATGTATTGCTTCTGGTCCCCCATGCACTGGAGCCCAGGAGTACATTGTACAAAGGCACTGCTATTGGCAAGACTGGTGTTCATGTGAAGATCGCTTCATGGCACCATCTAGAAGAGTTTTCTTGTCTCGAATCAACTCATGAAAATAATTCCCTGGCAGCATTTTCTGTGACACTACTGTAACCCCCATATAGTAAAGAATCGCAATCAAACACTTGGAAATGATCGAAAGCACAGGAGAGAGTGGAGCAACCAGTTTCAATTTCATACAGGAAGAATTAGTATTTTAAAGCTTAAAGTGTCCATATACTTCTGACCACCATTCACCTACTTGCACACACACATGGTCGTGTGACTTTGTGCCAGGACAGGCTGGCTGCGCGTTTGAGAACCCACTCACCACGTGAAAGTGTGCAGTCTTAGCTGTGCACAAGCATTTTCCTAAACAGGGTCCTACCAAGCCATCCAAGTGTAAAAGCACGGGAACTGAAACGCCTGTCTTTGTCCAGGCTCTGTGGATGTCTTGCGGGGCCTCATGGTCTTACTGGGAGCAACAGGGTGATGGAGCAAGTTAGACAGCTCTGGTCAGTTTGTTCAAATCTGTCACCCTGCAGTCACTATCCTTGTCCCCTGCTGCCACCGTGCGGCAGTTCCAAATTCCAGGGATAAAGATTCCAGGCTTTTCTCTGAGCTGCTACTATCTGTTTGTAGCTGGTGGCACTCAGCCGTTAGGAATGCTTTTCTAATGATGGGCTAAAAGAACAGCTCATGCAGTGGTATTGAGAAGAGGCATGACACCCTGTATGCTCAGTCCTAAATCTGAATTTCACCCTTCAAACCTACGGGTAGGGCTGTTTTCAGTAACATGAGTTATGCGTGAGCAGCAAATTAATCTGAAAGGCCATTCAGTTATTACTGTTGTGAATACAGAGCAGTTGCTGCACGTAAGCCAGAGTGAACATCTCAAAGGTTCAAAGGCAGATGCACAAATAAATTTTAAGGTGTGGAAAAGCAAGAATAAACCGCTAAGGAGTGGTATTTACCTAATTTCTTAATTTAGATATTGAAAACCCAGTCAGACTCTTCAGGGAATGCTGCAGTCCTCTGTCTAATTACAAAATGAGAGAAAGAGGGTCCTGACCTCTTCAGCCTGTCTGGCTGATATCTTTCAATCCTTCCGCTTCACCAGCCATGATCTCTGTGGTGTCTGCCCTGCAGCTCTCTAACGTTTTTGCTGATAGTACCCTTAACCTTGTGGTTCTGAGCATGTTCCCTACCAGTTTGTCCTGAAAGCACCTTAGGCTACTAAACACTGGATAGCATTCGTTTTAATAAGCATTGAATTAATTTTGTCTGTACTCAGTGTCGGTTCTTTAACTAGTGCCCAAGAGCCCAAGTGCACCCCCAAATCCACTGCCCACGTGTCAGCTTAAATGCCTTCAACCTGCGCAGGGAGGGTATTTCACCGGCTCAAGAAAATGCTGGAGCAATTTTGAAAGTAAGACGATAAAAGCAGGCTTAGCTGGTGATTAACAAGGCATTTCATAGCAATCCAGGAACTTTCTTTCCCTGCAGATGTGGACACTAATAATGCAAAAACTGCTAGGGAATGTAAGGAAGCACATTTTTTCTCTCTTAGCTTCAAAAATCCCTTCAGATGTGGGTGACAGGGAAAGGCACTCCCTAAAGCCACTCTCACAATAGCAAGAGCCAAGATGCTAGTGCCTGCTCTCTGTGTTTCTTTTACACATATCCTGACAGATGATGCATGGGAAGGGCTCCCACTCCTTATAAAGTACAATGTCTATTTTCCTAACGTCCAGCCTTTATCCACTCAAGAGGGAAGCAGTTTTTCCCCAGGCACAATAGTTCTCCCAGCAGACACAAACTTCCTAACCTCTGCAGCTCATACGGCTGTGCAGGACTGAGCATGGAGCTCAGATTCCAGAATATGTCCCAGAAAAATCAAGTTAACAGTTCAGGCAGTAAGCCTCTGCTCTGTGTTGTCGTGTCCCAGCTGTACTAGCAACACTGAAGTTCATTAAGATATGTGCATAGCACCTATCCCTCTCCCTGCTTGAATCTTCTCAAGTAGCCACATCTTGCTTGGAACATTCTTATCAAGGTCTTCTTTTAGGGAAGGGGATTTATAGTTGTGTTTCATTTATCAAGCCAGACACTTTTAGGTAAAACTATTTCTAGCTGCAGTAGACACATAAATGAATTTAGCTGCAGTTCAGGTTGAGGCATGTCCAAGTTTTCAGAGCCACTGATGCTGTCAGGTGCCATGGAGATGGATGAGGTAAACATACCTGTAAAAACATGAGGCATTGCCCACTGTCTTCCTCCTTTCTGCATGCCAAGAGAGCTCTTGCTCTTGAGCTGGTCTTTTGAAACTCTTTTCTGTGTGAAAACACAGAATATTCAATATTCAGTGCTGATGGCTGCTAACTTTGTGGAAGCTTATAATTACACCTTGCCCTGCATCTAAAATGCAGGGCTTATATCCACCAGTATGACATGTAAATGCCTTTGTAGGCATTTACATTGTAGAGTAAGGGTTTCAAATCTTGTTCAGTCATATGTGCCAGGGAAAAGTCCACCACAAGCGTCTCAAATACAAACTGAAAATGTGCATTCCCTTCCTGTCTTCTCCTCCACTTGGTACTATTTCCTGGTTTATCACAGTTCTCTCAATTATTTTTTTTTTTTGCTGCTCTTCTGTTTCCAAAAATGTCATTGAAAATAAACTGATAAGACAAACAACTAAGATTCCCACTAACAAGGGCAGTGTGAAATGACCTCTTCAGCCAGCGGCAGTGAAAGGCCCTTGATCTCAGGAATGAATTGATTACAAAGGCATGTTTTCCATGACTACTGATAGGTTTACTCCAATTTTATACCTAAACTAGGGGAGCACACAAAAAGCGACCTAACTCCTGCACCATGAGAAGGCCCCTTTGACTTGCTAGTTTCCTCTATTCTTGCATGTAATGTTGGGTCCTGGAGGTATCAACATTAAACACACACAAGGTGATGTAGGAATGTCTCTGAACTTAGCTGGACTGGGTACAAGGAGCACTTTACATCTGAATATTGCACAACCTTTTCCATTTTCTTGGTTTCAGTCTTAAGCACCTAAGAACCATACTCCTGCTTCATGAACAATGGGAGCCATCAAGAGCGTCCACAGGGGCCTCATTCCCTGGCAGAAGGTAAGTCAGTCTGTCAGCCAGGATCAGACCTTCTCAGAGATGGTTCCCCTCTGAAATCCATCTGATTGATTTTACAGAGCATGCTTTTGTGACTGTGCAGCTACACGAAGACTGTGTGCTCAAAACGCTACCTGAATGGTGCACAGGGGCTCACTACGTGTGCTGTTTACTCAATGCACTGGAAACTTTACTCCTGCGTCTTGGGGGTGGGGAGGAGAATGAAGAGGAGGGGAGCAGAAATAACAAGCAAGGAAGGGAATGTGCCTGCTAAAGCCAGTCGTTACACATTGGCTAAATCGCATTTCTTTAATTGCCAGAGCTCCGGGGGCTAAGGCAGCAGGCACATGTTTTTATAAGCTGAATCATACATTAATGAAAATCCCAGGACATTCCTGTAAGAGCACAGGCATTAGTGGAAGCTGGGACGCTGGCCAAATTCCAGTGAAGGTAACTACATTCTGCTTCCCTATGGTCTCCCTGCCGCTTCAATGAATATGGTCAATTGTTTCAGCTCCAAGTCGCTCCGCAGCGTCCCTGAGATCAGCTGCCCACAGCATCCTGTGCGGTTCTCTGGGATATCATTCTCACTTAAGGAATCTTTGCGGAATTTAAAAATAGGTCCTGTGAATGATGAAAATGTCCCTTATGGCAAACAAGCTTGCAACAACAGCTTTGAGTCAAACAAGCTGAAGAAAACTTTAAGATTGCGTAAAAGTTCTAAGAGGAAAGAACAAAAAGTACACTCAAAACCTCAAGGCAGAAATATTGTGGCAGGCACTGCTCGGGCTGTTTGGAATTAGTTTAACTAATATCCTTTTGGGGACTTGACCAAGCATTGCTAAATTCAGTATATGTCTTTTCCATTTAATGGGGTTTGGATGAAGCCTATACAGAAGTATTTTTGAAAGAAAAGTTCTTCCGCTGTAAGAGGGCTTGGAATGGGTATTTCTCCCTGCTATGACTAAAGATGGCCGGTAACAACCATTCCTCAAAGCTTCCAAGCCCAAAGCAAACACACATTTTGAACCCTGAAATTTGCAGCCTCCTCTCTATAACAGCCCTATCCACTGCCTCAGAAAGCAACCCGTGTCTGAGCAAGGCCTGGCTTAATCCAAGCAGCAGTGAGATCAAGACTCACAAGTCTAACTCTATTGCCGTCAGCTGTGTCACTGCGCCTATTCAGTAAAAACCTTCAGAACTTAAATTATGATGCAAACCTCAGGAAAGAGTTTTCCCAGTTTTCTTCACACCAAGCAACACCACAGCCCTTCAGTGGTTCCTCTACCAGCACTACCTAGAGAGCAAGGTACTGCACAAAGGGAGAGCAGCAAGGCCTGTGATATGACCACGGACTGATATTCACTAGGTTAATGGCAGGGTATCTCATTGAAGGGACAATTTTTAAAGATATCCTCTCTCTCAGAAGGCCTGTCTTTAACCTGGTAAATTAAAAGCAGGCGCTGTGTAGTCTGTATCAATGCAGACTGTATTGAACATGTGAAAAGCTTGGATGAGCTTTAAAGACTTCAGATCACGTTCAAAGGGCTTGGCAGGAGAAGAGCAAAACCCCAGGGAAATGGGACAACAAACCTTAGGGCTGTCAGTCTGACTTTCCAGCTGTCCCAGCAGAGACTTTTGTGAACGCTAATATTGAACTGCTGCTGTTTACTCTCACCCTTGCCAACGTAAAAATTAAAAATGTACAGTGCTGTCCCTTTGAAAAGCTGCACAGAGCAACAGTTACAGGAAAACTCCCAGCATCTGTTCCTGAAGCTGTATTAGGACTGGAGCCAGCTGACCCTCTTTTGTTGAATTTCCTTTTTGCTGACAGGACAGACCCCCAGATTTGAATAGAGGCTTAGCAGTTGGATTCGCTCCTGCATTTTGGCCTTTATTGGGGCAAAGATTAATGCCTTAATCACATGTATAGCCAAAATATGGAGTTTCTCACTATGTATGAAAACAGTACAATGATGGTGGCAGACTCTTGACCATTATTGTTGGTACAATAGTGGATCCTAGAGATCCCTACCAAAATTACAGCTGCCAATGGCATGCTTGTGTATGTCTTCACAGAGCTAAAAAACATACAAAGCCTAGATAGGGATGGAGTGCTGTTATCCATTTGTCAGGTGAAAGTGTGAGCAGACTGAGGGATTTGCTGACTGTATAAAACAGCCTGCAAATGACCTCAAAACTGAACCAAGACATTCCTCAGTCCTGGCCCTATGTTTACCTTCCAGGTTGCCCTTTTGGTTATTTTTCCTTTTCCTTAGAAATTCACTCAGGAATCCCAGTCTTGATGGAACAGCAGGTAGATATAATAAAGTTGCCCTCCTCTCCTTAGTAGAATTACTCCCGAAATCATTACGACAAAGAGATGCATTTCAGTAAGCCTTGTTGCACTAGAGTCAGGCTTGCTTAACCAGCAGCTCTAGGAAAATAGAATTTTCTTATATTGCTCATGCTCTCCACTGCCACCAGCTCACAGTTGCTGCAACAGGATAGCTGGTGCAGCTGCACAGTACCACTTATCTGAATGCCTAACAGAAGTACCTGATGATGTGTGCCCCAGCACTCAGCTTTGTGCTAAGTACTGAGGGAGTCCACATTTTTGAGTGCTTTTGCTGCACCCCAAGGGACCAAAACTTTTCCTGGTAGCTCACTCCCACTTACCTTTCAGGAAATGCTTCCTTTTTCTTTACTCCTTTTAAGTGACTACATTTCAGCCATCAGTCTCCTCCAGGCAGCACCTCAGCTGGCATAAACCACTGAGACACCCCTCACTTCACAGGACTTCAGCTGGCTACAGAGCTCTGGCAAAACAGGTCCTCTATACTTGCCACTCGTCACCATTTGCAACAAGAACTGCCTTAGTTTTGAAAGTCCATCTATTGGGAAGTTAGTTTCAATTATTGATAAAATGTATGCATATAAACAGCACAAGGCAGGCAGGGCTTTCAGATGAGCCCAGGTGACTGTGTATGATCTCAGCCTGCCCATCAAGGGAAGAGATGTTTTTCATTCAGCCATAGGCCTGAAATACGTATCGTCACTCAATGTCCTGATTGATTAACTAAGTGGGGGCTGAAGGAACAGCATGTAGTACTTAGCTAATTACACTGGCCAAGGTCTTTTGTTCTGCTACCACTGGATCGCCTCAATTGATTCTTTCAGTCCCTAAACAGCTTTGTGGGCTGTATGCCTGGGCAGAATAAGGTCTTTTGTCATACTTTAATGAACAAAAATGTTTTAAATCCTCTCCTTCTCCCTGCACTCCAAGTAGCACCAAGGGTAACCTTGGTACAAGGACAGCCGCATGTGGCTGATCAGTATCTGTCAACCGCTTTCTTGGATGTGATTGCAAATTCACTCCCCTCCCCACGTGAACATACTCCTCCCACTGGGCTGTTGGAGCTCACATAGTTCACTACATCGACTATCAGGTCTGTCAGTCTGTCAAAGATATGTATTATCACCTCCATCTCCATGGGCTGCAGGGTATTTAAGTCTTGAAGAACTCCTTCTAGAGCCTAGATAGGCTCTGACAGCTAAAAATGTATTAAAAACAGTAACAGCTATCTCTATTGACCCTCAAACAAATAAATAAGTCTCAGATATTGAAAAATCAAGAGTACAGTCCAGCTGTTAAAACCTTCAGCAACTTTGTCTAGCCCAGACCCCTGAATACATATACGTTTCATAAGACACTGAATCATCTAGAGGCTAACACTATGGAATTGATATCAAATGAGGTCTGTTTCGCATTACTTGCTGGGTCTGCCTTTTTTTTCCCTCCTTTCAGTTAAGTGATACGTTTTTTGTGATCAGGACTGTATCTTGCTGTGTGATTTAGTTATGCTTAGAGTAAGATGCTCCTCAGAGCAAATCATGCTCCTTCTGCTCTCCTGAGAGCAGGCATTCTCTTAGTATTAACACAGTCATAGTACTAAATACAGCCACCTTGACACTGCACTGATAGCTTTATACATTAAATGTGAGCGTGCAACAAGAATTTTTTAAAAAATTCTGATTTCACCTCTCAAACACATGAACAGTTTGCTTCCTGATCTCACCTTCCTTTCTCTACAAGATACTGAGAGCAGACAGTATAAATTCAAAAATAGCTAGAGGGATGGTAGGAAGCCAGAAAAGAATCTGCTTCAGTTTCTATGAATAAATACCTTACAACAGGTTTTGTCAGAAAAAGTCCAACCGTACCTGGTGGGGTTAAACACTGAATCCTGGTGCTGAATTCTCACAGCTAATCACCTTCCTGCCCAGAAGTACTATTAAGATGGGTGCTGAGCAAGTCTTAGAAAATCTTGCAAGAACAAATCCCTTGTGAGTGCAAATCACTTGAAAATTTGTGCATAGAAAGTCTTTGAAGTATCACCTTTCTAAGATTTTAAGATCTGTGACCCTGAGAAAGTAGTTATAGGCTTATCACAGTTGCTTTGTGAGCTTGTAACAACTTCTGCAAGGATGTAAATGACTCACAATTTTCCTGCAGTTTGTTGGTCAAGTCTGTAAACCTCATAAACACCATGAGATAAATTTCTAGATTATGCTGCCAGAAAAAGCAGTTGCAAACATTCAGCATAACATAGGTTCATGACTAATTAATTCCTGCATAAACCAATCTGAAACTTTTTTTTTTAATAAAAATAAAATCGCACCTTCAGTTTAAAATTCCCAAGGATTAAGAAGCTGCTGTGGTAGAAGCTTTGTAAATTGTTCCACTGACACATATTCCTTCACAAATAAAAAGCTACCCCACACTTCTAATCACATCTTTTAGCTTCAGCATCCAACTACTGGTGATGTATATTCTCTAGTTAAACTGAAAACACTTAATATGCAATTTAAAACATGAAGTATCAGGATTGGCAGTGTCTCACTGAAGTTCTCCACAAAATGTCTTCTAGTAAGTTAATACAATAAACTTCCGCATATAATGAATATTTTGTCAGCATTGTTTGGAATCACTAAACCTGGCATATCCTCCTAAAGTACAAGTAGTAAAATGCAGATGTCATGACCAAGCTAGAAGCTGACTGTGTTCAGCTCTATGTGCCCATTCATAGAATCATAGAGTCATAGAATGGTCTGTTGGAAGGGACCTTAAAGATCATCTAGTGCAACCATCAACCTAACTCTGATAAAAAAATAAATAAATAAGAAATAAAAATCACTAAACCATATTCCTGAGGACCATGTCAACCTGTCTTTTGAACACCTCCAGGGATGGTGCCTCAACCACTTCCCTGGGCAGCCTATTCCAATGTCTGATAACCCTTTCTGTGAAGAAATGTTTCCTAATATCCAATCTAAACCTCCCTTGGCACAACTTGAGGCTATTTCCCCTTGTCCTATCTCTTGTGATTTGGGAAAAGAGACCAATCCCTGCCTCTCTACAACCTCCTCTCAAGTAGTTGTAGAGAGAGATAAGGTCTCCCCTCAGCCTCCTCTTCTTCAGACTGAAGAACTCCAGCTTCCTCAGCCTCTCCTCATAAGACTTGCTCTCCAGACCCCTCACCAGCTTCATTGCCCTTCTCTGGACCCACTCCAGCACCTCAATCTCTTTTTTCTGTTAAGGGGTCCAAAACTGGGCAGTACTAGAGGTGAGGCCTCACCAGTGCCGACTACAGGGGGAGGATCACCTCTCGGGTCCTACTCACCATGCTGTTCCTGATCCAGGCCAGGATGCTGTTGGCCTTCTTGGCCACCTGGGAACACTGCTGGCTCATATTCAGCCAACAGTTGACCAACACCTCCAGGTCCTAGAGGCCTTTGTCCTTCTATTTCTTTCTCCAGAGCTGATTATCTTCAGCTGGCTGAGATTCACATGTGAACTAAAGTGATTAATAAATGAAGACTCTTAACACCTGTGCTCACAGCCCCTAAAGAATTTTGCCCTGACACTTGCCAATGAAGTTGTAATAGCTCATAATACATGCTTCATCACTTACTGAGACTGATGATCACAACTCTTAATTTCAAGACCCATTTCTTTTCCAAAGTAACACCTTGGGACTAACAAGCAGTTATTAACCTACCGTGATCAGAAAATAAAGGCATACTGCTCTTTTGTAACTGCTGTTTACACTGAATGGTCTCCATGTCAGATTTGTTCCCTTTGAGTTAGAGTAAGTTGGTTTGATTGCCAGTTTGGCATGTCTGAAATGCTAATTGTCTTGTTTCTATTTCACACATCATCATCACAATAACATTTCGAGAACTGGAAGACAAATGCCAGTTTGGCTGATAAGGCAGACTGAAATACAACCAGACAATCTGCAGTTTTTTTACAACTTCAGATATGGCTTTTCCCTGGCCCAATAAAAAACTAAGACTCTGGTAAAACTGCACCCCTAGTGCTTTGGTTTAAAGCTATTGTTTAAAACAATGTCTATTGCTCAAATACTCACAATATGTTTAGGTGTCTGCCAACTTTGGAGATACTCGAGTATCTCACATTCTCATAAATGCTTCTTTCATTCAGGAAGTACAGAAAAGAAACCAATGCAGAGCAGCATAAAGGCCCAGGTGCCCAAACGGATGCAGGTGAAATCAGTTCAGAGTTTGGCACCAAAATACTACCTGTATATATATTTTCTTACAGATCTTAAAGTACTATGAGAACAGAACACATTTCTAAAATCAGAATTTGACTGATTGATGAGGAAGAAACAAATGCATCCAGATCACCTAAAATGATAGGAAAATGCATTAAAACCAGTAAACATAACATTTTCCTGATCAGTCCAAAAACATAGGCCACATTGTAAAATCTGGTGGTTCTTGCATTGTGTATCTCCTCAGCAGAAGGTTCAGAAGTTGGCCATAGGATTCACTGTGTTCAGGGGACTAAAGCTGTAAAGCATATAGAGTTTAGGTCCCCAGGTCATGTTAACTGGACTTTGAAGTCATTGGAAATGGCTGGAAATGTATGTGTATGACCACCCAGCTACTTTTCTTGGCATGTTTGAATCTCATACGTAAAAGGAAACCACAAGTGCTTTCAGCAGATTAGGTTTTCCCATGCCCACAGCAACCAAAGACTGTGCCAGAACAGCAAACATCACAGCAGCATTTTACATCCTTGGTAGCTCGCAATCAGCAACGAAGAAATCCAATACCAGCCAAGTCAGTACAAAGCTAAGAAAAAGAATCAAAAGAGAACTTGCCAGTTCCAGTGATCTTAGTTACGCAGCAAACCACCGCCTTCTCTCATCAGAAAGCTCCCACTGGCTTCATTCTCCCACTGTTATTCTCTGAGCACCATGAAATCACAACTTACAAACACCTTTTGTAGAGCCTGGATTCTGCTTCTCCCAGATGATATTTACTCAGTAGCTTTCACAAATGCTGAAGGACAAAGATGAAATGCTAAGGAACATCCCGCGACTGCCATTTCACCCCCACGCTCACCCTTATCCCTGACTATCTGCTCTCCGCACAACTCCACCAACTGCCCTTCCAGTGCTTAAAGGCCTCAGGAGAAAGCTGACGCATTTGGCTATTCCATCTTTTTGTCTGAAGTGTCAGGCTAAGATGTAGATAGAACTAATGGTAACGCTGGTACTTGACACTGCTTGTTCACCTTCTTGCAAAGAGGAGAAAGAATCAATGAGGAATACTGTCTGCTAATAAAGCAGACCAAGAGCAGTTATTACAATTGGGTTTCAAGCCCTTTATTAAGCAACATGCAAGTTGACATAAACATAAACCCTGAGAGGAATGACTTAAGACACACAAGCATACACAACTGTGAGATTTATGTGGTCAAATTGTCCTTTGTTAAGAATAAATCAGATGCAAGCAGAAGTGAGAGGCTGAGAGTCCCTATAAATTATCTAGACATTCAGAATCAATACAGCAGAAAAGGGAGAAAAGGGAGAAAAGAGAGTTGAAATATATAACCTATTGTTTTCTACCCTCAATGCTAAGAATAAAAAGCACATGAAACAGCAAGAGCTAAATAGCACAAACAGTGACTTCGGTTTAATTACCGTGTTTCATTATGCACACCAGAACCTCAGTCCATTCTATAGCACTGGATCTTAGAAAATATTCTTGTCTAATACCATTCTTTACAGCAGCTTTTTGTATTGTATAGACACCCCATCCATAGTACAGTCTATGAAACTTTCAGTTTTGGAACCATTTTTCCAACAATGTAAGCATCCACACTATTGCGTAATCAAATTCTTTTGTGATGCCTTCCAATCTCACAAGCAAACATGTAAGTGGCTGATCTTTAAGTAAATGTCAGCCGACACATGCTTCTTCTTTCTCACTTGGGACAAGGATGAGAAGCGCTCCTTGCCAAACCTGCCCTTTCAAAGGAAAAACTCGGCTCCGAAGAAAACTTGTGTGGCTCTTTATCTGATTAGCAGAAGAACTCACTCAACTGAATGACTTGACACATTTATTAGTTTCTCTGAATTTTTTTTCTTCTCTCTGAAATGTCAGTTCAGAAGTTGAATGTACTACTGAAGATGTACATGAAATGAGTACATGTCATGTACTCATGAAATGTACATGAAATGTACATGAGATGTACAAATATACAGGGCGCCCTATGCTGGTCTTGCTGGCACCCTTCCTCAAAGAGCAGGGTAAGATAGGAAAATCTCACTGCAACTATTGCAAGCGAATTGTCCTAAAGACCTCGTCTGAATCACATCTGGAAAATTATTTTCTCCCAAAATCTTGCTAAACATTGTGCCTGAGCTTTATGCCTAACACTGCCTACCTGAATTCCTGAGTCTTTCCTTTGTGAGAGAGCAATATGCCCACAGCAATTACTTTGTACCTTAGGGACGCATTATTCACTCCAGAGAAAGAAAGAGTGAAAGAAAAACACGGGCCAATTTCTCAGCTGAGATTCTGGTGTCATTCCAGTAGGATCAATGTGTTGATTTACATCAGCTAAAACACTGGCCTCAGGAAATCATTCCTACATGCATTAGTGTTGATGAATTTGATTAATCAGGCAGCTTTTGTGAGAGTGATGGAGGAGCCAAAATTGACCCAGGATCTAATAAAAAAGTCACAGGGCTATTCAGCATCATACACATTTTTCTTCAGAACTCAAAGGAAAAGGCCATAATATTTTATCTCTGTACCAGTAATGAATTCTACTTTATCCACACAGTTCCTCCCCCCCCCTTTTTTTTTTATTTTCCCCTAGTACAGCTGACAGCAGTACTCCATAATTTTCCCTGTTTCCAGCCCTAATTACATTGCTCAAGTTCCTTTCCACCCATTCAGGGCTCAGTCATTGTCTTCACCTATGGATAGAGAAGTCTCAGCGTGTTGAAATAAACTCAGACCGGCTCCTTTTACCTCCGAGAGGGAGTAGAGTCACTTAAATCCCATCCCAGATGAGGCAAGCCTTTTCACGAGGTCTGGCCTCTCTGTCCTATGAAAAGTTCCCTCATCATAGCTCAGGCACAGCTCCCAATCCTCTTTCTCCCATCACTAGCTAATTCCAAATCCAGCTGTGGCCTGCAGATAATAGGGAAGGCATGAAGCAAAGGTGTATCAGATAGGAGAGGGGTTATTTCCCCTGCTGCTGGGACAGAAAGAGCTCAGATGAAAAAAATGCTGTCTTTTGATGCTCTAGCACAGATTTGGGATATTGGCCAACTCCCAAAGGCTGTCCTCAAATGACTTTGCTGTCGTCTCTCAGTTTCTCCAGACAGATAATAGTGCTCATCCATTACACTTAAATAGCTAGAACCAAATTCTGCTACAGTTACATCAGTGTGCAGCAGAAGAAATACTACTGACATTTCACTGACTCTTTCCAGCTTTATCACAGGACAATTTCAAGAGCAGTTTTCCATCCTGAGGGTTCATCGTGCCCCTCACAGATGCACTCAGCAGTCCTACTTTTAAAGCCCTCCTTCTGCAACACTTCAAAAAGCTCTCTGTTTCCATTTTGGTCTCATGGCCCATCACCTGGAACTATTACCTCATTACATGCTACCACTGAAAATGTCTGCTCATGTCAGGTATCTCCCATGTGTCAGGGGGCAGAGCATGAGTATTTTCCTACAGTGTTTTTGTCCTGAGTTTACACGTGTTGCTGATCCAAATCCTCAGCTTGAAAACTGCGTGCTGTCCCATAGCAGGTTGCTCTGGTGGTGTAATATTGAGAGGGTGAGGGGGTGGGTGCAGCAGTGGTTTGCATCACAAAAAATGACTCTGTATAAACCACACATTATTGAACAACCTGAGCTGACAATTTACACACCTTACTGCTGCAGGCACCGTACACAGCCATTGTTAAAGACAGAAAGTTTGTCATGGCAGGGTTTAAAATATTATTTCACCCTCAACAGCCTGCTAGAGTCTCTTCCAGCCCCAAAACAAAAGTGAGACAAAAGATGGCATGAGTGGGGATCAGAGGTAGAATCAGGTTTTAAGCAGAATTTCCTTGGTCCTCCCACAGGGCCCCTTCTCATGAACCATACTGCTTTCCTCACCGCCCAGGAATCGAACTGCACAAAACCATAGTGAAGAAAGGATCAAGCCTGTAATCTGGTTTCACTTTTATTATTTGTTCCTAATCTCCCTTCAGTTCCCACGCAGTTTTTGAAGTATCGATCACCCGCTAGAAAAAGCTTAAAATGAACAATGGATTCATGGTTAATGAGTCTCAGTAACTCTGTTCACCTCACTTGAGGCCTTAGGGTGAGAAAGTTAAGTGCTACTGTACAAGCTCAAGTGACTGCTCACCATTTCCTTAATATTTCATCTCTTTGTATTTTGTAGTTTGCCTTATTCTGAGGTAATGTTTATTTTTCCAGAGAGCGGTTATTGTGGTAAACTGATATCAGACTAGCAGTGTGGGAAATGAGATTTCACTGCATTCATCTCCTGTACTTCAATACTTCATTCAGGAAGGCAAGATGGACAAAAAAAAAATGTCAACATAAGAGCTTTTTTTTCTCTTTAAGAAGGATGACACCTTGTTGCTAATGCAGTGATGACAACCCCAGACTAATACCCCCAATATTTCTATTTAAACTAAGGAATGGACAGTACTGAGTGGCAAAGGGATTTGTAGGATGGTCTTAAAAAGTAGGAAGTGATGTTCTTGAGGATGAACCTCCTGATGTCAGTGAAATGATGCTGACTTACACCAGCTCAAACCTGACACAGCCTATTCATCCCACCTGAGTGGGAAATTCTTGTGCCTTTGGTATGTCAGTTTTAGCCAAAAGAAATGAAAAGTTACCCAAGCAGCTTTGCTTCTTGTTTTTTCTTCTCCTTTTTTTAGCATTGTTCTGATCCCTATTCTCTCTTGATACCTAGGCTCCATTTCTTTCCCTCGTCCCTCCTTGATGCTACTGAGTCTCTTTGACTAGTGATTTTCTATAGGATTTAACTTCCAGCATTTTTTTCTAATGGAAAAGGTATTGTGTTCTTCAGTGTGTGCACCCCTTGAGCACATATGCATCGTCTGGTGTTGTCTGGGTATTTGGACACCAAGGTCTCTCAGACCAGGATTCTTTTCTGTTTGCTCATCTTCTTCACACCTTTAAGCATGTTTTACTTTATCCACCTAAGTAATGCTAGAGAAAATAATGGGGCTTCTGAGCTGAAAACAAACTGGGCCCCATTTGTAGATCTCTACCATCCAAAACTGTGGAAGAAAAATCTCTTTTTGCTTTTGCAGTTGTGGAGAGCAGATGGTTCTTTATGGTTAATGTAACTCTCTAAGAATGTTTTCTATTCTAATCTTGCTGACTAATCTTTCTTCTTCTAAAGTGTTAATCTTGCTTTGGGAATAAATGTGTGATATTGTGTTAGAAAAGCCAATCAACTGCTCAGGCTTTAGCTGGGAAGCAATGTGAGTTCCCCTTTGTACAAGCTCTTCTCAAATGTGATTGTTTCCCCAGTGTCAAATTCCATGGATTTTAGCAGCTGAATGGGTACAAAATTTGACATGGTCAGAAACGTGTGCTTATAAAAACTTATTATCGTTGAATAGCTGACGCATTCTTGGTGCACTCATGTGCAAACTACACTTTGCTGGCTGGCATCACCTCTGGGCCTCATTAGCACACACACGCACAGATCCCAGAGAGGTCTGGCTTGCACTCCCATCCTCCTCTCAAATACCATTCTGACCGTTCCCATGTTTCACTTGGGGAGGAGATGCATGAGGCCGGCAGGGAGCAAGGCAGCATCCTGCATACAACAGCTGTCCTCAGTTAACCTCAGAGCTGGCCGAGTCGGTTAAACACCATGACTCCTTAGCCAAAGCAAGCCCTAAGCAATCAGGCAGCCCTTGAGGGCAATAACTCATGTGCCGATAATTACAGCCATCTCAATATTTAACTGAGAACAACGTTGGGCAGAAACACCAAGTCCCATATCTTTCCAGCCAACATTTCTGTGTGCTGCTAGAGGGTTGAGTACCAGCACCCAAGTAGCTCCCATTCCTATTGCATGCTCCACCAGGCTGACAAAAACCAGCAACGTGTATTTAAATGCCAAACACAAAGTGCACAGTGCAGCCAGAGACAGAGCTAAGTGGCTGAGGAGCGGGTCATCCAAAACTGAGCAAAGAATGGTGAAACACATGACAAAGTGTCAGCTGTCTACCCTTTGGTCTCAGTGGTGGGAGAGCTATAGGCCTGATTGGGCTAGGGATGTCTGCATCACTCTAATGGGTGCATGTGGCGCCAATGCCAATGGAGCCTCCTTGGGTGAATCTGGCACAAAGTCAACAGCTTACAGTGGCACAGAACTACTAGACTGGTGTATATACACCAGCTTTAAGAAAAGCTGCTTCACTCTCACAAGCTGCTCTGCTGACAAGGCCTTACACTACCAAAACCTCTTTTCCTGGATTAGTGCTACCCCTAGATTTAGAGACAAATCTCAGAAGTTATTTGGAATAGTTGAAATAAGGCTTTGGCAGCTCAGGCAGTGGGAGGAGGTTAAGCACTAATGTTGAGCACACAGTGTCTCCTCCTTGGCCTGATCCACTTCTTCACAACCTTCTGCTCAGAGCTGTGCATTTTAGCTCAGGCAGCAGGAACTTCTCCTGTAGAGGTCCCCTTTCCAGTCCTGGGGATGATGCTCATCACGGCAGAGCAATCTCACAGGGCTCTTCTTCCCTGTCTCTCTCCACTGTAGTATTCATGGGCAAAGGGCCACAGTATCCCCTCTGGGTGGAAAGACACCATGGGTGAGAGCACCTGAGTATTAATAAATGAGAGCAGTAGCCAACAGGGATCCTGAGTGAGAAAGTCAGATTTTTCAAGAGATCTTAGTCCGACAACTAAGAACCAGGGAAACCCTGGTCCCTGAACACTAAGTGTTCCTGCAAATCCAGTTCTCATCTGCCTTGCTTTAAAGACTGTTCAGCAGCTTTTCTAATGCCTATGTGACTTAGGTGATTAAGTCCAACTGGTGATATTTTAGGAGTGGGAACATTTTCCAAACACATACTGATTCTGATAAGATATTCATTAAAAAGAAAACATCCTGAAGGTCACCATGTTTAAAACAAAAAGATTCAATTTTCCAGCTTAAATTCAAATATCATTCTCTGATTTGATTTTAGAAGTTGAAGTTATTTCTGGGAACTGTCAAAACTAAAACTCTTATTGAAACAAACCATCTGGATCAAGTGCAAATATTTTTTTAACATCCAGTGACCTGAAAATTCATTTTTCACACAGCTCCTGTTACCAATAAAAATAAAGAAAGAGAAATATCTTTCTCCCCTACCTTCCTGCAGATTTTTGGCACCACTACTTACTGGCAATGCAATATAAGGACAGGATAGGTGTTACATCGGCCAGTGTTTTACAGACAGCCATGGAGAGCCTTGGATGACTATGCTATAGAAATAATTTCATGGATGTGTATCAGATGAGAAGGGCTACTAAAAGTGCCTTCCATACACAAGGAAGTGGTGTAAGAGCACAGTTGTTTTGCAGTCTTGTGTTTGTTTGCTCTTTCCCAAGCATGCCTTGACAATGTCACACTATTTACAGCCAAAAGATACAGATAGCTGAGTATAAGACAGCACATGTTTACTCAGGATATAGGAAGAAAAGAGAACAGGACACACAGACCTTTGCTGCAGTTTGTGCCCAGAGGATGCACTCTGAGAAGTCAGAAATGTAAAAAGAAACCGCCTTTAGGTATTATAATATTAAGGCACAAAGACTGTTGGCCTTTGCTATAGCATTTATTTCCCCATGCAGCAACAAATTCTTTGTTCACTTCAAATAAATCAGGGGGAAAATTATTTTCATAAGTAATCTTACATTTTCCACACCTGTGGCTCATCTAAGACTTCACACAATAGATATTATACCAGTAAGAAGCATAAGAAATCCTAGAGAAAGTTGACTAGATTCATCAGTTTGGGTCAGAAAAAGAGGTTATCCAGTAACATCAACTCTGTTCAACTCGCCAAGCAGCCAAAATGCCCAACACACAGAGACTGAAAGCCTATCAATCCTGTATTTAGGTGACAATGCACTTTTGGGATGTGTAACATCATTTTGTACGTCCCACTGCCTATCACACTCTTCTGGCATTAGACATTGTCACAATCTCCAAAAATGCATTTACTCATGTTTGCCATTGCTCAGTGTTATTTTCAGAAACGTTTTCCTGAGTACACGTGAAGGGAAAATTGCAAGCCTCTGGTGCTTGGTAAAAGGCAAAACTAAATATCTCCCGCGTTAAGTGCTGAGTCTCTCAACAGGGGCTTGGTGCATGGATCTCTGCCAGCAGGTATTCAATTGCAAACATGTCTGAGGATTAGAGAAGGTAACACTGACTGACATCAAACAAGTCATTTCCAGTCTTTGGCTTGCAATGTGTACATCAACCAGAGAGGATAATGGCTATCAGTATTCTAAGCAGCACACAGCACATACAGCCGGAATGTAAATCCATAAACATTTATCCTATGAATATTATTATTTATGAATAACATCTGATCATGAGGCTAGTACTCATTTGGAGATGCCTTTCTTTCAAATAACGTTCCATGCAGAAGAGCTCAGAAGAGACGTTCCTTTTTCAGAATCACTGGTAATTGAAAATATTAAAAGTTAATTTCTCCTTAATGTGAGGTGTACCTTGATTTCACAAGTGCAAACATAACAAAGGATTCATTCACCTGCATCCCTGACCTGCTGACCAACCCTTGCTTGATTCACATCACTCCATAGGCTGCAGTGGATCAAGGGGCTCATGAAACGTTTTTTGTTATCCACTCTAAAACTGTGACAGTAGCCACGGATGAAATGAATTGGTATTTCTTGCAAGCAGAAATATGAAGCTCTTAGAGTAAGAAAAAATAGCTCTTTGTATGAAAGTAACCTGCAGTTCTGAATGACTCTGTGTGTTGGGATTCTTCTGCTGACACCTCTCACACTGGAATAACACTAGCAATGCTGCATAACGAAATCAAGTCCGCATTGTCAGCCAGTATTGCTTTTCCTGACTGCCACTTCCCCTCCTATTATAAATTTTATACAGCCTTTAGCCACAGGTCCCGTGTCTTATTGCCAGCCAGCATCTGAGTGCTCATTAAGGCCCCACTGCAATGCTGTGCTCAGAGGAGATATTGGGAGCTGTAAGAGAAGCAGAATACCAGCGCGTGCTGATGCACTGTGCCAGCTCTTGATGCATTTATGAATGTATCTGGGAACTGCTCATCTGAGACACACTTCCTACAGTTCCTGTCTCAGCAACTACAATTGCTCAGACTGTACAGCACAAGGTGATTCTGATCCATCCTTCTTGCTCCTATACACAAGAGGAAAAACAGTAACAGCGCAAATTGGTGGATACCACTGCATACCCCTACAAAAGATGTGCTTTGAAGCATCACAATTGCATTAGAAATATGAAATGCATAGGAGTACTACCACTACCATTCCTTCACGAAGATTCTACCCCACTACCTAAATTTTCCTAAAAGCTTAATATATCCCTTGTACTATTAAGAAAAGGTCTTAAAGGAGGATTCTGGCAAGTTTCAGCTCTATTTCACTAGAAGACAAAGCTCAAAATTAGCCACGAAGCTAATAAGGGATGTCATTCATAGGTTGTATGAAGTATAAATTGCTCCATGTTCAGAGCTTTATTTTGAAAGACATATTTTGACAAGAGCAGGGCATCATTATTTAGTTATAGTGTGATTCTGAGTGGCAAGAACAAGGCTGCTTCCACATGCAGGTTAAATGCAGTAAATGGTGTTGATCCCTAATGGGCAGGGAAGAAAGAATAATTTAAAAGGGCTAAAACTTTTAACTCTGGCATTTTTAAAACTGAATATATCTGGTTTGGTTATTATTTTCATGTCAAAATTCACCTCCATTTATTTTACAGGGTTGAACAAAAACTTTTCAGTTCAACACAAACTCTAATTCTATTCTTTTCTTTTTGTCTTAGGGTTCAGGGTCCACAAGAACTAATTTCTTTATACAGGCCATCAAACCAAGAATATTTTATAGTTCTATGTTCTTTAAGCTTTCCATGTATTAAAAATTAATTTTCATGCTGTGGTCAATATGCTGCGACTAAATAAAACCTGTAAATCCAAGTGAACCACGAAACCCCTGATACTACCTGCTCCAAATGCACATCTCCTCCTAAACTGTCCCCAACCCAGCAACACACATATATACAGATACACAAAAAGATAAAAGGAATTTCAAAGACCCCAGGCCAACAGAATTCTTCCTCTGGTCTCTTCCAGACCAGGGTCTTTGGGTATCCAGCATTTTTGTTCCCAGCTGTTGTTGCTTTTGGCAAGAGCAGTAATACCACTAAGAATTTACAGGCCCTCTGTTCTATTCCAAAACCTATTTAGCTAACATAAACCAGCAAAAAAACCCCAAACCACCACACCTCCTTGTCAGTTGGAATTTCCACTAGTGCAGGGACAGAGGAAACCAGAGAGCACACTACAACCCGGCACAAAATATTTCTGACAATGACTAATGCTTCCTTGAGCAGTGCAACAGAATCTTTGCAGATCTTTGTGGATCCTTGGAACTGCTCCATTTACTGCTCTCCAGGCCATATTTTGCTGTGAAAGCCTTATTACATAACAGAAGCATTAACAGATTCAGAGTAAAATAAGAAAAGATGTATTATTCTAAAGATTTGGAGAACGGGGAGGGGGGGAAGTTAAGAAAGGCACACATGATCTTCCTTTCATTCCATGTGATTATGTTGTGATAATGCCCTCTACAGACCTGTCCATCACTTGTGGACTCAGGTCAGAGAAGCTCTCTGACCCGACCAGCTGGGTGAGACAAGCCAAACAATGACAAATTCAGCTTCAGTTGATCTTGCTAGAAGGATCTCAGAGTTGCCTGAGCTAGAGCTATGAGACAACTACACTTTCCTTTTGTCCATCTTCTTTTTTTTTTTTCTTCTCTGTTTTCATAAACCAGCATGGTGGTGTTTTTTGTTGTTTGTTTTGTTTGGTTTTTTTTTTTTTTTTTTTTGCATAGGGAGTTTGCAGGGATATATGCAGAGTTTGGAAAGGCACAGTTCCACATGTGCGGAGAGGTGTCTTTCTAACTTTGGCTTCCTTACCTAGCTCCCACATGACAAACTTTAACTCATTTACACCTTTGTTAGAAAATACTTTAAACTCCTGCTCTGGCACAATAAACTCGCCTTGCAGATTTCTAGGTATTGCTACCAAAGATGGCCATTGATACCCACAGCTGTAGGGACCCTCACAACACTAGCACTCAGATTCAATTGCCATTGGAGTCATTTGTGCCTTTAGGTCATTTGTGAATGCCATGGCCACAGGCATGATGGAAGATAATGCTTTTATTGGAAATGGCAGGATACTACCACCATTTTCAAATTACCCTAAAAAAAGCAGACTCACTCTTAAGTGCTGAAGACTCAGCAACTAACCAGACATTTGACTGAGTATTCTGCTTGGTCTACAACTGGTCACCAAAAGCACAAGGGCAGACTACAACCCCCCGTGAATTATAAAGAGAGTTTAAAACTGAGGTGATTGGATGCACAGATCACACATCTTAACTACCACTAGTTATATGTTGTCACCATCAAAATGTCATAAGCATATTATACAAGCACTGAATTTCTGTATTTACCCCTTTCCCCCTAACTCTTACATCTCTATTTTCTGTGCTAATGGCTAGTTCTCTCTCACTGTCTACAAAACACTGATTTAAGCCAAGAGAAGAGTATGCAATTGGTGTGCAGGGACCCCTCCAAATCCAGTTTCAGTTCAGAACCTTTCAGTTTTATACTCCAGCATATATTCGGACTCAGCTCAAAAGCATGAATTTTTTTCATCCTAGTACTTTATGGGATTACAAACTATATGCACCCTCAGCTGACACACACACCCACCCACCCACATATACATATATATAAATCCAGCCATTTCAGGGCAGGCGCTGCCATCTGCCACCAAAGCATCTCACAACAGCTACCCACAACTCTTAGCTGTTCTAGAACAAAAAAAATTAAGATGATGGTGCTAATGTTGGTATGCAATTTATCCCAAACAGAATTTGGATCACAGGATCATTATTTTTTCTAGCAAAATATGCCACTGACTGACCATATATAGTATCACCAAAGCGAGAATGTCTCACTGAGCAGCGCTATCACACCCTCTCCACCTCAAACTCTGATGGGTCAGTGATTCAGCACTGACTTGGAGGGAACAGGGCTATGGACTGAACTACTTTGTGTCATTTCTCATTGCGTTTCAAAGTCTCCCATCCAAGGAGTGACACAGACCAACCTGTTAAGCTAATGAGAGCTGACAAGATCACAGCCTGAGAATAATAAAACATATAGAACAATAGATGCTCACCCTGGTTCTCTTCAGCTCCCTCCAGCAGACGAACCTTTTGTTTTAGCAGCTGATGAGATAAACAAGAAGTCGTAGAGACACAAGAGTCACTCAAGCACATTTACTTTTGTATCTGCTTACTCCTTTCTCCTAAACTCCAACTTCTATTTATGTGCTCACTCTCTATCAACCTCCGTTAAACATCAATATAAGCAATAGAAAGATTGTGTCATTGGTAGACAGGGAAACCTCTGAATGCAGTTCATTATGAATATTTGATGATTGATTAAATAACAGCCAGTCTTAAGAAAAACACAGACTAAGATTCTACCCAGACATTTTTTTGTATACGACCAGTTTCTTAGAAACCACTGTATGTACAAGTTTCTCAACTCATACAGTAAGTAGCACGGTCTCCCCACGGTCTTGCTGCATTTCCACACTGGCCACAAGGAATAGAGACTGAAGCACTTGCAGTTCTTGTGTCTGATGTGTACAGTTTGCTACCCCAAAGGACTGGACTGCATCTTAGTCTTAATGTAGGTCAGGAAGTCAGACTGCAGTGGCTCACTTGCTTTACTGAAAGCACTGCAGAAAAACAAAGTTATGATATGGTAGGGAAGAGCAATTTTTCGATCTACCACAAAGTGAACAGGTCAAGATACAGGTCTGGCTGGTAGGTCAACATCTGTTGCTAAATTAGAGAGAGACTTGGGAAGAAGAGCAAGAAGTCCTTTTCCCAAAGTAAAAGGAACTGTTAATAAATTGGATATACAAAGATTTCTGGCAAGCAGGATTGGGGAGATGTATTGCTGTGAGTTGCTCCAGCAGAACAGCACTGAGGGGTGGTTGCATGGGACCCTGGGCGAAACCCAATTGCCATTGACTAAAGCAGGAGCAGGAATAGGGCCTTGGGCTGGAAAAAGTGTCTGCTTTGGATACCCCCTCCACATGTCTGTTGCCCTCTTTCTGGGCTGAAAAAAAGGGTAAGTTGCCCCTGATGAAGCTGTGATGCAAACCTAATCCTCTACAACAATAGCCCAGTGCTAAAAAACATCCGTGGGTCCAGCATGAGAGAAAGCGAGGACCCCTTCTATGGGTATTTGTTTCTACATTAGTCTTTTGTTGTGTCTTTCCCCCTTACCCACCTCCTTCCCTGCTTGGTTATTCCATCATTAGTTTGCACGGGCTGTTTGCAGAGACAGAACAACAACAGAGGTCTACTTGGAAAGCCAGCAGAAACCTCTTAGCTTGAAATCAGAAATGTGCAGAATCCCAAAAGAACAAAAATGTTTGAACTTGCCTCCCCAAAAGCGTTGTATTCATTGACTTGCAAGCAGGGGGAACAGTAGTAGTAATTTAACCTAGGGAAGAGTGCCAACAACTTATTTAATTGCAGAGTTTGTGCCAACACCAGCACAATACAACTATTAATACAAGTCTGCAGTACAAGACTAATTCTACTAACCTTTTGCTGTTGCCTTATAGTCAGGTCAGTGGCTGCATCCCTTCTGTGCTGACACTATTCAACAAACACTGGCAACTGCTTTTAAGCAAACATGAAACAGAGCAGGGCAGGAGGGAGGGGAGTGGGATCATTGATAAAATGAAGATTCCCCCCACAACCCCACCCGTCTCTGTCCAAATGTTTCGTATTTCTTTCTCCATTTCAAGCCTCTCTCTTGAAATTGGCAATGCGTCTTGCCATGTATTTGGTCCTGGAAAACGGCCAGATCTTTGATCTGAATTCCATCAGCTCATTTCCCAGTTTCTATGAGACTGCATTTGAGAAATGTGGATCTCCCTCAGTCCACTGGCAAGATTGGTCATCGATCAATGTATAAAAACATAAGGTCTGACATTAGGGACAAATCCACTTTTCTAAATGGAGCGTTCATTTAAATAATGCCTATTTTTATAGAAAAATTTCAAAAATAGCAATAATGGATCCAGCAGTACTGCAAGTTTTTAAGGGCACGATTATTCCAGCAATTATGTGCCATTGTAAACATCTTAAAATCCAACATTAAATAATGCATAAATTCCATGCAACATCATTATTATATGAGGTAGTAAATTAACTGGTGCATTTGTGACTCACCCTTGCTTCACTCTTCACCCATTGCCATATTTGGTTTTTTATATTTACATCTTGTGACTGTATCACAACTATAAATTCCAAATACCCGGAAGCAGATTTTTTATTACAGCATAAAGGTGGTGTCATTTTCAACTGTGACCTGCTGGCACTGTCATAACAGAAAAAATAAATACTGATTATAAGCTGAACAGAAAACCAAGAAAAATACTTCCGTATGACTATAGTTAACACTCTTTGTCAGGAAGTCAGTAGTTCTCTATAGCTGTTAGGAAATTCTCTGCAATGTAGTGGACTGTATGGCTTTCAAATCTTCTGAAATAAACACCTTTTGCCGCAACATGTATCTTCTTTGGCTATCCTGGAGATCCTTCTGGCCTCCTTCTGCCCTATGAAACTGTTTCCACTTTTTGAAGTAGATCTGTTTGCCATTTCTTTGGCAAATATTTCCATAATGCTTTTATCTCCATTTTCATGTGAATTAACATTTTACATTTATCAATGCCTTTAAAAGGAAAAAAGTCATGAAAACTCTTCCAAGTAATTGAAAATGTGAAGACTTGGCATATTTTAAAAAACTTGCCTTCAATTAAATGGTGAAAAACCTCTAACAGTGCTAATAAAAACTGATGCTGCTGACAATACAAACCAATTCCCTGATGACTTCAGCATCATAAATCGTACCCCTATATCTCGAGTCATCTTCAGAAAATGACCCACTACTGGTAATAGTTGTTAAAAACCGGTCTCTCTTCTATCTCTGTTGGCTGGTGCTTAAAACATTTTAGCTGCTGATATGGACAGGAGAAAACTGCTTACAGCATCACTGCAGAATGTGTGACTGAATCCCAGTAGAACATGGAGCTATGACATTTGTCAGCCAAACTCGTCATTCATCCGTGCATTGGAAAATCCCCATTCTTGAGTGAGAATAGGGAATGGCTTTCAGGCTGGCAGATTATCTGGAGAGGTCTGTGGGAACTGCAAAACATTGCACCTGCCTGAAAAATGGCACCAACTCAGCACAAGACGTTTCCAGAGGGGAAAGTTAATATATGGGAGGAATGCACATAAATCCTGTTATTTCTTAATGGGATTTGGGAGCTTATTTCTCACCCCGTGCTTTGAAATGTATCCCACAGCCTATTCTATTAACGAATTTAAGCACAGTGATTTTCTTATCAGCAGGAATCATTCTTCACTGGGGTTTGATTATATTTTTTTGTGGGATTTTTTAATGCAAGTGTGAAAAATTAATATTATGCTTGAATACCAGTTAGGATGTTAACAAGCTGTGTCCTGGATAAGCTGGTCTTGTCTGTTCCTGTTGTCCTTTTCCTAATTTCAATTGACCAGGAAACCTAGAATCATCTATTTGTTTGGGTTTTTTTAAGTTCATGGCAAAGTAGCAAGAGTTGTGGAAATAGATTTAGGCAGTGTCTGGCTGAATATGGGAAGACCAGAACTCTATTTCCAGCTCAGCCATGTGAATGAACCCACACAAGCCCTCTCTTACTTAAAACAAACTTACAACATTTAGGAAGATGTTTTTTCACTTGCAGTGCTAAGCATGACACACAGACACAGACTGTATTTCCACAGGGGAAAGCTGCTTCCTGGCATTTAACAACTTCTGACCTGAATCTCTTTAAAGAGCTAGGGTTTTGGCAAGTCCATCCAAAGCACACAGTTCAGATCTTCCCCAGAAACAAGGATCTAGTAAGTGAGCCAAAGTTGAGGGTTTTAAGTGGACCTACACAGAGGGCAGGAACCCTTTTGGTGAGACACAAACACAGATATGTCAGCCTATGGGAAATGCGATTATAAGTAAAAGGAGAAACATTTAGTGCACTTAAAATCTGCACTTCCTAAATTATATTCATCTGACACACAGCAATGACCGATATCCAGCTCCAACCAAGGCAAGTTTTCAGGGAACCTCCAAATATCTAGCAATCAATGCTCCATCACTGGTGTGTGATAGTTGGGGCTATGCAAGGATCTGATTTCTACATCACATGTGTACTAAGAGGCTTGGTCCTGTTCAAGACCCACGCTGGTGGGCATTCATCATGCAGACCACATTCTTGACTTCACAGAAAGAAATCCAAGACGTAAGGTTGATGTGTCTGGGTGCCAGGCAGCTAGAGGATGCCAAATCTTCCTGCAGACAAGCTAGTCCTGATGTGGAACTGTATTTTTCTATTATTAACTGGCTATTCCATGTTCCAAGCATAAGGGCAGGTTTGAGTCAGGAAAAGAAAGCTCTGTATTTTTCTATTATTAACTGGCTATTCCTTGTTCCAAGCATAAGGGCAGGACAAGCATCAGACAGGAAAAGAAAACGTCCCCTAGGTAGGATCAGAAATGCAGCCTGAAGAGTCCAGAATAATGGCAGAACTCCCATGTTCATGCTCAAAGGTAAAGTCCACTGTCTCAGCTCTCAGGTAGGGGAGAGATTTGCCTCCTGGGGCGATGGTTACCAATAGATTCCAGGGGTTTCTGACACAGGTCTTGCGTGCTCTCTGCTGCCACCAGATGGTGATCCACTCCAAGTTTTGGAAATACACAAGTGACAAAGATTGTGCAGTCTATTTTCAAAGGCCCCTGGACATATTTTTTTTTTTGACTACCAATGTTTGTTGGCAAACAAATTACAGTTAATTTCATTTTCACTTTCACAGATCCCTCACAAAGTCTGAGCAGTTCACACGCAATAGATCCATGCTGGATTCATGCTCCACAGTTCTGAACTTCATCAAAAGATCCTGAAGGCAAAGCACTGATGAAATTTGAGATGAGATTAGCTCAGCTCCAGCTCTATTATCGATGATGGGTTTTCTTCCTATGCCTTGGGCTCCCGAGAAGCGTGGGAAAGGCTGAATGCAGTAGAGCCTTTCACAAGCAACCATCTATTCTGCACAAACACTGATTTAAAGAGTGCATTCTCTGGTTCTCATTCTAGGATCAGTGTAAAGCTTAACACTGGTTATACCTGCTACAGCCAAGCAAAAAAAGACACATGGCATTTTTCTGTCTAATTTATTTCATGTAAGCTAAAGTCAGGGCAGGATTTACAAAGGCTCCATTTATCAACCGTAAGGATTGTGTGTTGTGTTTAATCACGCAGGATTCCTCTCTGTTCAAGAACATGACAAGAAAATATTTCTTCTGTTACACCTTTCATGACTTTGAAGGACATTGCACTGCATATGGTCCTCTGTAACTCAGGTGGTTGCAATACAATGGTGGAGACCCGATCTTTCAGACCAGCTATCTGCGGATTTGGGGCAAAACTTTGCAGCTTGGGTTGATCTCTGGTAAAGAGGTAAGTCTGAAGCATGACTGGTCAAATGGAGACAGACACCTGTCAGTCGTCATCCCCACCCCTTGTCAGCATAGAGCTATGACTTTTTTCAAGGGTAATTTCCTTCCACATGCACGTTCACAAATGCTGTGTCGCTGAGTTGTCTCTGCACCTTGGGACTCATCTGTGATGATCTTTGTTAATAAGGACAACCAAGGTATTCCCAGTAGATGGGCTTATCCTGATGTATCACAGACCAACTGGCACTACCCCTTCACACAGCCTATCTGCTGTATGAAAAGCTCCTGCTGACTTTGCTGGTGCAGCAGCAATGCCTAGCGAGCCACTGCTCACGTCAGTCAGTCAGTTTGTCTGCAATTGCTAATTCAGTGCTGTGGAAGTGAACAGAAGTCTTTTTGTGCTAGAGAGCGATCAGCAGCCTAATGGAGAGGGCTGACAATAGAAGCCTTTTCATCAAGCAACTCCCTAGCTTTAAGAAAAGGTAGACGATCCTGTCCCTTGTGCTGGCATCAGCAGTCTTTCGTGAGGCCCTAATCTGAGCCCTGAGAAACAAGGAAGAGTGGTGAGGAACTGCCCCTCTGCTTTCTGAAACAATTACAGCATCAATTCCCTTCTGCTTCTCTGAAAGCAAAGGTCTGCATCATCCAGCTTTCCTCGTCTGGGATCAGGCATCTGCCTTGTGTTTTGGCAAAGTCTAGCAGTAAGAGTCAGATGTGCAGGCAGATGATTTTGCACAATGAAACCCGTAGCTTATCAGTAGACAGAGCACACCTTTCCCCAGTGCCAAACCTAAAAGAAGTACTGGGGAGGGAAATCAGGAAGAAATAATTTCTGTTGACCAGTCTGGTTTGGTCCTTGATCTTTTTACTACTACCCAGACAGGATGCCAGTCAGTGCAGGTCTGTACTTCTTTTTGCTCACAGGAGTACCCTTTCACCTGCCTTTAGACTGAGACCAAGCACAAGCAGTTACATCATGGTTTAGTCCTAGACAAATTACTGCCCACTTACTCTTCACCTACTGCTTTCCCCAGTGAATACAAGGGAAGGAATAACAAACCTGCCAACCCTCCATCAGTCCTGTAAGCCGATGTTAAATAGTGAGACATCAGCAGTCAGGTGATTCTTATACACCATTCTTGTTCCATTCTTACACAATAAAAAAAAAACATTTCTAAGGACCTGACACATTATACACAACATACCTATGTACGGCCCTAACTGCATAACCAGTGCAGAAAACATTCTGCAAGAAGACATGAGCGTAACAGTGGCTTTGGAATGGAAACCTTCATCAGCCCACTCACAGCATATTGGAAGAGAAATAGTGAAAAGGGGTATTTTTTTTAAACATTAACAACACAGAGGCCCAAGCTATTCTTCAGCAGTGAGGGGAAAATAAAGTCTGTGTCTAACCAGACACAAACAATTCTGGAAACTTTCAAAGAAAAAATTATTTTAAAAAAAATAATAATAATCACAGAAGAAGTCACCATGCCTTTGGCTCAGTTTCATGTCCTCATGCCCAAGCCAGTGTCTATTGTGACTGTCAGTTTCAGACAAGCCTTTCTAATGTGAGCATTGACTGTCTTTTTTGTGCTTGCAGTCCTACAAAAAGGTTAACAGTTTCTAAATTGCCATTTGTCACACATAGGGATATGCGGAATGGATGCAAAGAAACTTTGTCTGTCAACGTGTAAGCTAATTTAATGTTTTTATGGGGACTCTGGGCATTCCAGTGGTGAAAGCAATGGACTCCTGGTACTGACCTAATAGGAGAACACTGACTCAAAGTGTTTTGATGAGAGGCAGAGACAGGAATAAGTATTTGTGGGCCAGCTGGTGTCCAGAATGGCCTTTTGGGTTTTCTTTTCTCAAGAACGCTGGAACAATTCCCATTACATGTCACTAACTGCTCTATGAGCTCACTCAAGTGAGGTCAACAAGGCATCATAACCAAAAATATTAGAGAAGTGTCACAGGCATGGGGACGTGGTGGAAGACAGCCTGATCCAGCTCCTGTAAGCACCAGTTGTTAGAGGGCTATTCATTTCACCAGAAGCTGGATCAGGCTCCTAACAAGGTTTAAACACCTTACAAGAATTCAGGATTATTTCTCAGGCTCTGTCCCAAGCTATTCCCATTATTATTAAACTTTTATTGCTTCCTACATCCCTGCTGAGAGGTAAACCTCTGAGTTTGTGTCATGCTTCTGGCATGAGGTCCCTGTAAATGACCTACCCTTTTGAGTTAAGGGAACCGATGAACTACAGCACAGCATGTGGAAAGTGTTCCCACACAGACGCTATCCAAGAAAGAACGCTTTAGATGCTTTAATTCCTAGGCAAGAGAAACAACTCTTTTGTTAGTATCATCAACACGGAGCTCGAAATAAAAGGGCATTTCAGAGGCCTACAACAACTAAAACTATTCCAAATTGTTGTGTGTAGCAATAAGTAGCAGACTGCAGAAATAGTTCGCCTGGCTCCAAAATTACCGTGAATTAAAAATTGTTGCAGGAAATCAAGAGGGAGTGAACACTTCTGTTACCAGTTTGCCTTTACTACCTAGAACTTTCATTTTTGCAATATCGAACTTACAGCTCAGGATGAGCCAAAAAAGTAATATGCAATTGAAAATTTGGGTTTTCATCTGTCTGTTATTGTGGCTTTGAGGCCAAAGGAAATCAGGTTCCAGTTAAACATTCAGTATCACCTGCAGTCACTTTTGTGTTTCATTTCTCATGAAATTTCTAGTTCCAGGTGAAGAAACCACTTGTTTAATGAGATTTCCACCATGAGCAAATCTCCCCAAATCTAGGCCAAAATTACATGGTTCTAAGTTACTAAACAGATATAATAAAAAATGGAAGTTGAGCTATAGGAACCAAGGTCTGAAAACAGAGAAATGGAGGTCACTACAGAGGATTTGACTTGTACTGTTTCTGAAGTATTAGTGACACATTTAAGATACCAAGTTACCTTTCAAACACTAATGGACACGAGAAGAAAACTATGATGTTTAAAAAAAGGAAAGTAATTAAAAACTTGAGAATCTTCTTGCCAAAGGAGTATTTGATAATCATGAGTAGCACATTTCTGGAGATGCAAACTGGATTCTTTGAGGTCTACAAACTTGCAAAGTTCTCTCTGCTGTGAAAAGATTAGCGTAACATGCTTGTTCTAGAGATGCTATACTCCTGCCACCAACTTCTTTGTCCTCTTCACCTCCAGAAGACATTTAGTTGAAAACACAGGGAGAAACTGTGAACAGTTCTAAGTAAAGAATTTGATTGACAGCTATTCTCTAAGCTCAAACAAATGAGAAATTCTTTCCCAGGAAGAATGTTAAGACCATAGCTCCCTTTCCCCAAGACACTCACCTACACGCCTCATTGACAACATGTTTTATACCACAGAATCAATATAAAAGGGTAAATACATTTTGTTAATTTGCAGCCTATGATTCATCTTTTTGGACACTGTCCCATTGCTAACCAGTGACATTCTGGTGCTAATTTAAGCACTGGTTGTTGGATGTTCCCTTGAGGTGCAGTGGAAAAGGAACATGCAACTGCTACTTTTTGCCCATTCTTCCATTCCATTCCCTCTGGTACAATTATAATTAATGTTGTGAAGATTCCACAAAGCTTATTTCTGAAGCTCACTCACAAGCTTGTGCTTAGGTGGCAGACCAGTACACCACGCACAATCCTAAAGCGCTGTGACCCAACAGAACTTCCTTACATTCCCAAGATGGCTAAGTGCAGCTCTAGGACAGTCAATACCCCGAGTTTCCACTTTGCTGACAAATTTCCAAATTTCTTCTCACTGAAAATCAGTATGTTCTTTTAAATGTCCTATACAGCCAGAATCAAAACATATGTGATGAGTTGAATAAAGTCAGTCCAGAAACAAGACAGAAAAAAGTCAACAAGAGGGAACGTCAAAGCAGATTTCTTTATGAAGAGGGGAAAATATGGGTCAGATGTAATAAATCTGTTTATGGTCTGCCCTCACCTCCAGCAAAACACATCATGAAGAGACCTGTGTTGAGGACTTTGAATTAGCTGTCATGAAACTGCTTCAGTATAGGTTTGTCTTTCCACAGGGAAAAAAGAACAGCGTTAGCATAAAAAGGTCATCTGTTTTAACTACCTAAATTCATGTCAGCTGCACAACCAACATTTCTGGCAAGTTGATTTTGACTTGGTTGCATAATGTGCTGAGCATCATGGCTGATTCAGCAAAGCTCTTACTAGTGTGTTTAACTGTAAGTATGGCTATCTGAGCACTCAACCACACACACAGAGAAATCAGCCCATCTTGTTGCACAGAAGCACAATAATACATCTATACAGCAAAGGGACTTTTACTGAAAGGCAGTGGATAACTTTTTTTATTTTGAAGGTTATACTGAAACTATGGTAATCAGATCTCTAAAACAGCATCTTCTACCAGCTGAGAATATAGGTCTGGTTTTTGCAACTTACATCCCCAGCCCGCGCTCCCATTGCTTTTGGGTGATGGGGAGGGACTCTTGATCAGGGCGTGTAGCGATAGGACAAGGGGCAATGGTTTTAAACTGAAAGAGGGGAGATTTAGACTAGATATTAGAAAGAAATTCTTTACTGTGAGGATGCTGAGACAGTGGAACAGGTTGCCCAGAGAAGCTGCAAATGCCCCATCCCTGGACGTGCCATGGCAGGGGGGTTGGAACTCAATGATCTTTAAGGTCCCTCCCAACTCTGACCATCCTATGACTCTATGATTTCCTGGTATATTATTGGTAGGAAAATGTGTCTTTACAAATAACAGCACAGGGCTACAAGAACCAGTTTTCATGCATCTGAGTCTTTTGTAAGTTCACTCATCTTGGTTTTTAACTTCTATCACAGCTTTTGGTCTGAAGCTGAGACGGACCAATATTCATGTATCCCAAATGAGCATCAGATCCTCATGGCTAGAAAGAACTATTGCATTCAAACATTTGTTATCTCTGTACTATTCTATAACAATACATCTATGTTACTTTGACTGTTCTAAGTCATGTTGCATGCTTTCATGGGTACCAGCTTCAATATTTGCTGAAATCTACACTTTTATTTACATTAAGGCCATTTAACACCACTCTGTCAATGCAAACAGACAGTTAAGTGGACATAAATATAATGTGTTTGTCAAAACAGAATAGGGAGCCAAAACAGAAATAAAGCTCCTACCTTAATTATGAATAATCAGAAATTAAAAACTTAAATCCACATTTTCTGATATTTATAGGTAATATTATTTAAAGCTGTTATTGGATCATTCCTAGTGCACACCTGCACGAGTAGTGTAATCTCTAATGGTCCTTTCCAACCCAAACTCTTCTATGATTACTCTTGTGTAAGTACAAAATTTAACCTGTGAGATGATTTAATTTATCATTTCTCCACAGTTCCTCATTCCTTTACAGCAATTACTTTACAAAACCAGTATTACATTACTTTAGAGAAGAAAAATCCTGAATAAGCTAAACAACTAATATGTAATTAATTCTGAAGAGCGCATAGTGAATTCAAACACCAGAGGAATTTCTCGGCTGCAACTGGAAACCAGGAAACAGCTATAGAATTCATGCTATCTAGAAAGAACAGCTTTCATATGCAAGCAGTTCTCCAGCTCTGCATCACCGACGCATGAGCAAAACAATGAAATGCTAGCATTGATAGCACAAACCAAGGAGTAGTTACAAGTTTAAAAAAAAAAAAAAACAAATCCACAAAAAAACCACCACCACATTTTTGCAGTGCTGTTTCACAGAAGGCAGGCACAAGTCATACAGCTCCCAGTGGCACTATGCACACTCCAGGCATGTTTGACATTAAGGGGCCTGGTTGTTGTGGAAACCAAATCCCATAGATTAATTAATGTTCAGCAGCCAGAACCATCTCTCTTCCTCTCTGCCTCCCCGCCCCCAATTAAAAAAAAAAAAAAAAAAAGTGGCGCTTTTTAAATCACAGAAGAATGTCAAAGCAAAAAGAAACTTTTTCCTTCCAAATGCAGAACACTGACAATAGCAGTGAACAACCTGATTAAAGTTCAGTCCCTCATGTTTATAAAATGAAAAAATATAACACTATTTCAGTGAGGCTAGTTTTGCTTTACATGCCTATGCCAAACTGCCTCCAAAAAGGTCCTGCAGGAAAGATGATTTTGTGAAATTCCTAAAATCCCTTTATGATGAAAGAATTTTTATGGAAGTCCTCCTTTCTTTACCTTCAACACATAGATGCACTAATTACAAATAATTTCTTTCAGGTGAACTATTCAACTGCCTGACAGTCTTCATGTGAATGTGTTTGAACAGTGAATTGCAGGATTTGAATAACATTGATTTTGGTCATCAGCATTTTCTTTTAGCTGACATTGGTTCTGATCCTTTGAATTCCCCACATACTTCCCAGTTTATATGAGGGAGTAAGATTGGACATAAGTACATACATGCACCTAGCAGCTTGCTATGCAAATGTATACTTTAAACAAGCACAATGTATCAGACAGATCCCATAGGAAAGAAAAATGGTTAAGATATAAAATTTCAGAATTAACTGAATCCTATTTTCAAAACAGTTTTAGGGCCATAGGTCAAACACATTTTAGATATTCATAGATTAAATTTGATGATTTTGAAAATCTATTGTCTTCAGTATATGCATCTTGAGGTACCTGGCTACTTTTAATAGCCCAGTTCTAATGAGGGTGAGGAACTCTTTCCCCCATTTTTTCCCCTCAAAATATCCACGTGGGCTATGCTATTACTTGCCTGATGAAAATACTCAACTATGAATAATTAAAATAATAAATATCTTGAAGGCATACCATACATAATAGATATTTAGTAAGTAGAGAGTACGAGGGTGAGAAAACTGCTAACATAGCATTATATATATACATATCAAATAGGTACAAGTATTTATTATTCTGTTTCTCCACACACAGTTCTACTTAGCCAACATCACATCATGTGACTTAAAAGCACTTACTTTCTTTTCTGTTCAGAAGGGGTGGTGATGGATTACTGAACATGCCCTGATATGCTATGACTTTGTGACACGAGATCACCTCATGAGAGTCTCCTACTTGCTCCCATTGCTAGTAGTGGAATAAACAGAGCCAATTTCTGCAAGCCAAGATACTTCCTGTGGGACAAAAACTGCACTTTGATAGTCAGACAGTGCCAAGAGCTCTCGTGTACTGCTCAAATACGTAGTTCCTGAGCAAACCTACTGACTTGAATAGGTGCTCGACATTTTTCAAAACCGAGCCAAAATACAGCGTCAAATATAACAGCGTCGGTGTTATTTTACAACTCTTGCCCTTTAAATCAGGCACCACTCCTAACTTGTTTGCCTTTCATTTAAAATAAGAAAAATACCTTTGAGATGATTAATGGCTCCCCATGCTCCAGTCCGCCTTTCAGTGTGAATCCCCATGGAGCGCCTCCTTGAAGCAGTGCCTCCAGGTAGATATATCTTCCTTTATGGGTGATGCTGGACTCTGAAGATGATATGCTGGTGTTAATGTTGTCTAACATCCTCATCTGTCCTATCACATACTCAGTCAAATATAAAACTCACTCAGGCAATCACAGCACAACAAAGTTGCAAATTAAACTCCCCGGAAGCCCACCACAAGTCATCCCTGAACACATGAAAGAAGAAGAGTCTGAGATGGAAAATTTTTCTTCAGAGCTGGAGTCCAAGGTGATGGGTTTAAAATGTTTCCCACCAACATTTCAGCATGCTGTTTCTTCTTCAGAATTGCAAGGTTTTACTGGCGTTTCAGCACTGTGCTTTCCCCATTCCCAGGTATTTTGGGCATGATAGCTTTGCAAAGATTTATCTTCCTGTCTTCGGTATATCAAACTTGTGCTTTTAAAGATGTGGGCAAAAAAAGAAAAAAAAAAAAAGTTTATAGATTTAAAAGCCCCTGGCCAGCAAATTGCCAAAATCCAAACGAATGCTTCATTTGTGATTGATTATCAGTCTTTTCTTCCTTTCTGCATGCGATTTACCATTACAATGGCCTTTTTGCCTCAGCCCACTGCACTAAAAGAATGGCAGCCTCTTCTCCCTCTCAGCTCTCAGTTACTCTGTCCGCTTACTTCACAATTTTCTGACTTGTCAAAAAAAAAAAAAAAAAAAGGCTGGGGGAGGAGGAGAGAGTAAGTCCATTCCTACAACTATTTAAAGGCTTTTAAAATGTGAAATAACTCCATACTTATTGGATTAAAAAGCAAAAAAAAGTCTATCAGGAAAACCGGAGAAGCAGGTGAAATTAATCCTTTGGGAAAAACATTAAGATGATAGCTGAGCTCTTTTCATCTGCTGTGCTCTTCCCGATGATCTGCCAAAGCTGCAGCAGCTACTGCTGCGACGAGAGAGGGTGAGGAAGTGAGAGAGAGAGAGATGGATTAAGGCAAGTAAGGCAGCGCTGCCCAATTGTGCACATCAAGCATGCAATTATAAAATGCAGTGTGCAAAAGCTGGGGCTCACCCTTTTATTATGCCCCCGGAAACCACCATCTTTCTATTGTACTTGCCAAGGAATCGTAACAATCCAAACTGCCAGTTGCTGAAAATACAATGGACCTGTTCCAAATCGGCACAGTGGAGCGCTGCTAATAATTTTGCTCTCATGAAGTGCTTTTTCCTCCACATGCAGCCTACCAGTTTCCTTGGACATATTTCTTTCTCCCATTTACATTTTCATAATAGGTCAATGCTTTCCCGATATATTGAATAAGAAATAACACTAAGAGCTTAGGATACTTTTATTAATGTAGGCAGACACCAAGGACTACTGGAGAACTTATTGATGTGGATGCATCTTTTCTTGCATATATGCACGTAGGTGAGGCATTTGACTCACTGCTTAAACAAGTGTTGATAGCATATATCGCTGAAGGTGTTAAAAAAAGATTCTGTTTCTTTTCGGCCCTTGAACAGGATGATAAAGAACACAGCCCACAGATCACTCCCCCTCCTGCTGGCATAGCCAAGTAAACAAACAGTAGTGCCTATGCCTCTAAGGTGCCCCCACTTCTGATCTTACAGTGCCTGGGACGTGCGTTATTTCTCCTTCAGGCTTTGAAAGCTGTGAAGATCTCGTGTTAACAAACCCATAGTGAACTGTGGGGGAAAAAGCTTTGGAGCTGTGACTCTAAAACCAGAAATCTTTGCATTTGTTCATGTCACTTCATTCCCATCCCCTATAAGATGTTAGTTTCCCCAGTGCCTTCTATTTGCCCCATGTGTCCCAGCTCTCATTCCCGACAGCCGTGAAGAGGAATGTAGAAAAGAGGCCCCTCCCTTTATTTTTCATGGTAGACGATTCTCAATCCTTGCTTATATTGAGCTTTGTCCCCTCTGCTTCCCTCCCAGGGGCTGAGTTTTCATTAGCTTCACATCCTGGTCAGGCTCACAGACTGCTTTTATCCAGAACTCACCCTTTAGCCTGACTCAAATCAGATTTCTCTAGTTAAAACTCCTAGTGTTTCACTGTAAAAACCTTCATTCCAAATCACCACAAAGAGCAATTCATTTCTATCCCTCAACAGGCCTTCTAGAGACAGGCAAAGGCTCCAGGAGCTGTCTCTTGGGGCCATACATCCTCCTATCCATAGCCATCAGTACTATTTAAGACTGTGTAAGGACATGCCAGCCTGTTAACAAGCCAAGGTACTTCTTATCAATTGCCAATACAAAATGTTGGTCACTACAGTTAATGTCTGCAGACACTAGAATTTAAATGAGCTATATTTCTCACAGTGCCTACAGAGGCTGATGATTAACAGTTATCAACATAACTTCTCAGTACAGTTTTTCTCTACTCCAGCAGTGCAATTCATTTCAGGTGCTGAATCCAACATCATTTTTGCCAATAACTCCATCAAATTTGTCACCATTTCAAGCACAACTTTCTCCCCCTACAACCTCCAGATTTGCTAAACCCTTATACTGTTAATCCAGCTCTAAAACAGTCACTTATAGGTGTTTGCATATATCAGAGAACCTATTATACTGTTAATCCAGCTCTAAAACAGTCACTTATAGGTGTTTGCATATATCAGAGAACCGTGACCAGCTAAGGAAAAAGGTCAGTCCCCCAAAAAGGCCTAGCCGACACTGAGCTGCTTTCTTTTCTTATTCCACACAGGAGCTAAAAATCTGCCCAGTGCTCATAGAACCCAGTTTCCATCTGTGTTACTCACACATTTCTCATTGAGAAAACTGTCTGGGCTACCCTCACAATGCTAACTTCTTGGTGATGCCCAAAGAAATCAAAGGATTTTTGAAACGCTACAGACAGCAACAGCTCCAGCCCACACACATGGGATTTAACTTCCTGCCAGATGTAATGCAAACAAAACCAGTGCAAGATAACTTAATAACATACTGCAACTACTGATAAAGAAAGTGGAATTAACATCATGTAGATGAGCATTGCTGTGCTGTAGCTGAAAACTAATTCTTTCGAGAAATAGATTTCAGTGCTAAATACAATTAAAGCAATATTCACCATTCACCTTCATATAAACATTTCAAGGTATTAAATACAAATCTTTTTTTCTCATCTTGCCTCTGGAAAAAGCCTCAAATAGCACAAGTATCTGAGGACTGTTTGCTACAAGACAGGAATTCTTCTACAGGGAGTTCCTATCAGGACAGAGCTGAGATACTCTCTCTTGGGATGCAATAGAAGACACCTGGGTTCAGAGAAGTGCTGTCTACACAGAATAATATATTTGAATTAAACTTATGCATGGTTTCAGTGTAAGAGAAAATAAATTCGGAATAGAGTCATGTCAGAACCCTTTCCTTCAATTGTCAAGTACTACACTCCTAAAGCAGGAAAAATTACCATGGATTTCACTTTTCAGAGTTCACAATCAAACCCTGCATTTATCATCAATAAAAACACTGCCTCCTTGCTGGCCGCTGCTCTGACATTTTCTAAATTCCTTCAAATAGTCCAAGTTTCTTTTGTATCTAAAGTTCATCAGAGCAATACTGCCCCCATCTGCTGGCAGTACTAGTTGTCACAGTCTAAGCTGATTTAAATACAAACATTTCACAGTTTCGTTAATAGTCATTTGCTATGCTTTTCCCTTTCTGAAAGGAAGCAGACTCTTTACTGGGTATTCAGAGTGGTGTTATTGATCTTACTTGGGTCCCTGAGCTGCCAAGTCACTAGGTAAGATTAAAGGTAAACCTAGAAATCAAAACCAGGAAATTCAGCTCCTAAATTTTGTATACATCTGTTACTGTCTTTTTGTCTTGGAAATTCAACATTATGCTTAGTTCAAATCTACCTGCTGTTTAGCTATATCCTGTAAGTTCAGAGGAAGCAAATTCACAACTTATCTCTAAAGAGAAGTTTTACAAAATAAAGCAGACCTCATCTGTACTGAAGGGACTTCTAAGGAGGAGGAATATTCCGAAACAGCTCAGAGGTGGACATCAGAAGAGCAGAAGTGCAACTGATTACCCATAAAGGGACAAAAGGGGACAGAAAGGTGGGTCTTCGTACCTCTCACAGACACAAACAGAGGGAACAGGTGACTTGCTCGTGGTAATACAAGAAGCATAAAAAGGCTGGAAAACAAAAGAAGCGCTTCATTTTCCTAGCTCACTGGTTTTACCCCAGACCAAATTCTTTTTTTCTTCCAGACAGGGCTCTGTATAAGCTGAAGAGCTTCAGGAATTTTAAATAATAATAGATGCCTTCAAGCACCACTGGTCATCCCAGCTTCTTCCTCTCCCAGAGTCCTGATGCCATTCACCTAAATCTGCAGTAGGATGCAACAAAACACAAGTGTCAAAATACACAACCCTTCTGAATCAGCCCTGGATCCCTTAGGAAGTGAGTAATTCCTTCTTGAGGTAACAATTCCCTTGAAGGTTTATTATATAAAATATTAGAAACCAATACACAGAATATATGGCTTTTCTATACTTACCTCCATTCAGATTGAGCTGACTGTAACATATCTACCCACTCAACTCTGCATATGTCAGTCTTGCATCTAAAAAAAGAAATTACAAGAAGGAACACACATTAAGAGTTTGCAGTCAACTACTAACATTCAAAATTTGTTTCTAGAGCTACTTTGTTCCTAGGACTACACAGGAAAGCTCTGCTCAGATTCCAGGTTGGATTTGAGTGCACCTTCCTTCCAAGCCACTAAATAAGCCTGCTTTTCTGGACAGGCCTGAGGTGAAATATGAAAAACCAGACAGAGGAAGGGAAAGACAGAGATCTCAGAGTGAAAGGAAAAGCTGTGAAACAGAAGTAAGCTGCAAAATCCGTGAACCTTCATCCCTTTTGTGTTGGAAAAGGCATGTGTCTTTGAAGTCTGAAAAGAAAGAATTTTCTTTGAACATAAAAAAGCCTCTCCATATCGTACTGCTTCTAGCACAAAATAGCTCTAGGTCCCTCAGTAAGTCAAAGCAAGCTGAAAAGCAACAAACCAAGGTGAGGAATAGATCCATCCCTCTAAGGAGAGCACAAGTGTTGATGAAGTGCTGGGAGGTATGGTTTAGTGATGATGCTCCTTGTTTGTTGTGTGGGTGTCTATTTTTGTCAGTTAGGTTGACAGTTGGACAAGATGATCTTTAAGGTCCCTTCCAACCTAGAAGATTCTGTGATTCTGTGTGAGGTGAATTCAGGGTATCCAAATTCAGAATTGAAGATTTTCTCCCTGCATCTGAATTTTCACCTTCTGATATAAGGCTTCCCTGCTGGAAGAATAGTTCAAATCAGGAACCAGGAACCAAAGAAGAGTCACACAGTACAACACTAAAACCTTACAATGTTGTTGTTGTTGTTATACAAGCATTGTAACTGTATTATGTTCAGGCAACTGTATTATAGTACTGAGGTCACTTCAGCAATAACAATTCTTGATTTTCTATATGTTACCATAAGCCCTTCCAGAGAAAGGGCCATTTTGCACTCTGAATGGAATAATCTATCAAGATGTATAAAAGCAGGGACATCAAAGGTTAAGTCCTCATTCTACCACTAAATTAATAAAAGATTCCATGATTACCTGGAATTATCTTGTATTATTATGCAATACCTAAAGGGGTTTCCCTTTTTGAGACTCAGTTACACACTTTAAAAAAAAAAAAAAACAAGAGAGAAGCACAAAATGGTCAGGGCAGCCATCACCTCATTTAATTGAATAGTTGTCTAGTATTTACCTCTATCTTAGCAGGCTGTGTGCACAATTGGACAGCTTTTAGATATACCCATCTGCTGAGCTCAGAGGTTTCTGTGCCAAGCTATTTCTTGCAATTGTTTCTTGCGAGATGGATTACAGCTAAAGTCACCTGAGGCATCACAGCAAGATGCTCTTATTGTAAGGCTGGACACCACAGCGAGCTGTGATGACACAACCCTGTGTCTGAGCTCATCCCGTAAAAAGCAAGGCAAATTCTGTAGATGTTTATGTTTGATATTGGGCATATGAAGAAACACTGGAGGTTCAGACCGATTAATTTACTGGGAGAGGCTCCCTCTCCACCCAAAATAAGACGATTAACAGCTAAAGCCATTATTAATGCTTTTAACCAAATCTGAAATGGCAGGTGGATATAGCCCAGGTAGTTCAGAAGTAGAGCCTCTGCTGGCATAAATTACTCTATATCCCCTTGCACAGCCCATAGTCTTCTCTGTGGGACAAATGGATTGTTTTAAAGACAAAAAGTTTATATTTGCATCTCACTGGCAAATCTGTGGTGATTCTTATATTTCTCTTCCCAGAGATATTCCCAAAATAGGAGAAAAGTTAATCAGGAATTACATCCTAAAAGAGTTATTCTGTCCCTAGGGTGTAATTGGTGTTTCAGGAGTGGCAGGGGGAAAGAGCAAAGAGGCTGGGATGCTCAGGACCTGCACCCCACGAAACACCAGACAAAAAAGGCACCTACTGCCAGGAGAGGTAATGGTCCGCAAAAAGCATCACGGCACTGATGAGGAATAGCTATCATGTTTCCCGCTGAAGCCAGACTTTGAATGACACTTTGCGGAGGTATCAAACACTGGATGCGGCGTTTATTGGCTCTCCCTCATGCACATGATCAGCTCTAGAGGAGGAGTTTGTTCCCAAGGCTACCGAGTCGGGCAAAAGGGCTGGGGTAAGGGGCAGGTGGCTCCCAACGGCTCCGGAGGGGCTTAGGAGCTGGATACACAGCCCAACAAAAGCAGAAACAACATGGTCCGTGCCCTTCTCCTTTCCCAGGCCCAGAGCAAGGAGCAGAACATCAATGCACCGTCCAAAATACAGGAGAAACAAACCTCACCAGTGTTGTGAGAGGTAGGTGCGGGCCTCCCGGATAGGCTTTCATGCTTTGTTAACACCTGAGACTAAGCATTGAAATCTGGCTTCAGGATACTGTGTAGCGTATTTACTGATAAACTCCTTCACCTCTTTTCTCTGTGGATAGAAGAAAAATATATCATTTCAGTGCTGCCTCTTTTTGCTGGTGGTGCAATAGGTAGTCCTTCTTTCCTCGAGCTATTTTCCATCCTCTGTATGTGTTTTTTGCTGCTGCTGATGCACTGATTACTCTGTAGCGCGGTGCAGCTAAAGGAGGTCTATTTTCAGCTGGTTAATTCTTATTTTTCTTTGCTCAATCTGTAGCAGTCCATGTGAGACCACTTTTCTTGCTTTGTTTTCAGGTTTTTCTTTTAGCACTAGGTGAATGGTTTTTTTCTCTTGTAAATTAAAATGTTGTGCCCTCCATTGAGGAATGGTTATGTGTTCTTTTCAGCAGGTATTTAAATATATAAACACGCATGTCTGTCTACTTAAGTTTGCTCCTACTTAAGTTCTCCAGCTCTCTAATGACTTTGTTTTGGGCCCAGTTCATTCACCTGTTCCTGGAAACTTCTAACATGGTGTGTCTGGTATAAGCTGTTGGCTGTTATTTTGAATAACCTGAAAAGAGGGACAGCTTGTTGATATCTGCTTGTTCACTCCTGAACTAAAAACCCAAAATGGTACAGTCAACCACATCATTTTCTTTGCTGAAGTAAAGTGATCGTCTCTTGACTCTGCACCTGCTCAGTGAGAGCTGAAAATACTGGTCAGGTAATCACCTTTGGGAATTTAAAAAAAAAAATAAGTTCATCTCTGAAGAGATTGATGTAAAAAATCAAAATATTTTATTTTGTATTTATGAATGGGATTTCTGGGGACATGCTTTTGGCCCTTTGCCCTTTTCTGTGGCGGGAGGAAGCCTCCTCACCCCAACTTCTGACTTCGGTCATGGCTACCCCCCACAAATGTACTACCTTACCGACCAAATACTGCGAGGAACATGACCCAGAGGCCGTTCCCTGCCGCCGTATGAGAGGATTTTTATCTCCAGTTTCAAGCAAGGCATCAAATCACCTGCCATTACAATCCAGCGACCGTGAGAGGGCCTTAACTCGTGTGCCCGCAGCCTGAGGGGGGCACACGTGAGCCGCCATCTTGGGCCTGAGGGCCGGCACGGGAAGGGAGTGGCGGGGGTGAAGATGGCTTCCGCGCCACAGCTTGGTAGAAGAGGCTGGAGAAGGTATGAGCCAGTTCTCCTCACCGTGAGGGAGCCGCTTCTCTGGGGAGACAATAGCGGCTGCACGCCCTGATGAGGTAAAAATCCCCTTGGAGTGGAGGTATGGGGGGTTTGTAGACGCTAGAGGGACTTCGGGACAGACCTGTGAAGGCGGGAGAAGCCGGTCGGGGCGCTGAGGAGCCCCCTCGTTTCCCGCCACAGAAAGGCAGGTGGCTGCATGTGGAGGGTGTTTTGTCGGCCAGGCCTTTGCCGCTGGCCTCGCTGCCTTCGCTGTGGGCGAGTGACGGGCCAGCCCGGTTTGGGAAAACTGGTCCTGTCCTCGTGGCACAGCTGAGCTTTCTGCAGCTGCTCTGTTGGAGGCAATGGTTGTGTTTTAAAGAAGCATTTGTGGTACTCGTCGTCTGGGATAAAGGGCTCCATTTTTCTCAGTCACCCAGGAAAATCCACCCAGTTTTGACCAGTCACCCGGGAAAATCCAAATAACACAAATAAAATCCCATCAAATACCGTCTGGCTCAAAGCTACCTCATAGCAGTGATTTCTTTTTCATTTTCCCTTTTGTTTTTGTTTTCCCTCTGAGGAAAAGGTTCACAGACTTGTCCCTCAAAGGCTGTTAATAGCAATTGCGCTCCCAAAACTCAAAACATAAGAGTCTAGACTTGCTCTTGCCCACCTTGGGCTCACCCCTTTTCTTTTGGGAATACCTCCAAAAGCACTTTTGTGAGGAAAAAGTTCATTTGGCTTTAATCAATCAGGTTACGTTTGTTGATGAGATAAGGCAGATGTTTATAAACGAAATCTCATCCTCAGTGTTTCTTGTAGAAAAATTATATATCTGGAAACATCACAGGAAAGTGGAAGTGTGTATGATTTGCCACTTAATTGTTGTAAACCTTAACAGGTGATGCTAATAAGTACTTGTAAAAGCCTGCATCTGTGGTGATCCTGACAAAACAAAGCATAAGACTTTAAAAAGGAGAGAAACTATCTCCCTCAATATCCTTTAATTCCTCCTGCAGTATTAAAATTAGATGGGCAAAATTCATTTTTTATACATAAAGCCAGTTCTTAATGTTAGGAAATAAAGATGTCTTTTTCTTTACAGGTGCTGTTACAATGAGAATATCCAGGAATTATCGTAGTACACAGGTTTTTTTGTTATTAGAGAAATTCTTGTACCTACCATCTGTCATTACAGTAAATAGCACACGGAATGAAAATTAACAGATTTTTAAAGTGTAGTCTGTTATACTAATGTTACAGGAAAGAGGTAAACGCATAATGTAAGGATATGGGCACCCAGGGCACTCTACAATAAAGGAGGAATTGCACTGATCATTGTAATTTGTATGCCAGGATAATAGCTTAATTTCTGTCCACAGTGAAATGAGTTCTTCCTGCTGGCAATGGCATTTCTGCACAAACAGCAGGATATAGTAATGCCCTTTGATAGTGAAGTTGCAGGGGTCCAGGATTCTGCCTACTATTAGATTCAGAATTATTCAGCATTGGAAAAGTGATACTTGTGAAATTCAGTGGTTTTACTGGTTTGAGTGATTTTATTTTTTTATTTTATTTTTTCCCAGAAGGTGTTGCTTGGATTTAGTGGTTGTTTTATATATAGTTGTTTATCTGATATTTGAAAGTTTCTTCCAAAGAAGGATCATTAATGAGTTTGAAAATAAATGGCCAGCTGAGAAGAATGGAGATGGTGTTTTTCTTTCTTAAACTTTGATTTACTTATTCACTCACACTCTGATGGATCAAACCAAAATGTCATCTCACCACTGTGCTTACTGCAGCAATGTGTAGTGGCAGATTCATAGGAAAATGGTCAGGAAAAAGTGGTATTTTTGCTTAGTATACCTCAGTATCTCAGTGTCAACGGAATTAGAATGTAAAGACTTATTGAATCTGAATGTCTGTCCCAACTGACAAATTTACTGGTCCTGGGGATTTGTCTAGTCATTCTTTTAACCTGTTTATGCTTTTAGGTTATACTCCACAATAACAGAGCAGTGTTGATAGAACCTCCACCCTTGCCTTTAGCTGATGCCCCTTCTTCCTGCTTTCAGGGTAGCAAACTCCTCAGGATGCTTTTGCCCACGCTCTGCAGCTCTGTTTGCATCTGCATCCTCTAATCTTTTTTCATCAGTTACAGAATGAAAATCCAGGTTTATCAGAATGTGTTAATACAAATGCAGAGAGGCAGCATAACAATGCAGTCTGCAGACCACAAAGAAGTGCTGCATGGACAGAAATCAGCTGTGCATGTTGTAATTGGGTCATTTGTGAATGTCACAGTCCTGGTATGAACACACAACAGTACTGATGCAAATGACAGGGAGCTGCTCCCCTTCCTGATCTCTCATTCCTCCCTCACCTATAGACTTGCCACTTAAAATATTTTTCCATCATTTCAGATTCCTCTTTTTCCCTTAACTATTTTTTATTTTGTGTTTCCTCTTAGCTTTCTTCTATTGACAGCTTATAGGTGAACTGCCAAAACTTGCCTAGTACTCTCACTTAGACTGGGTGTCTTCTCTTTTGGTCAGAAATTAATTTTGCCTTTTTTTTTTTCTTATCTGTCAAATTTCTTTGTACGCATACATTCCCCCCTTCCCAGAAATGTAGCAAGTGATCTGTTGCCTGATCAATTCCAATAAAATGAGATGGCGTGAATTGGCACAGGTTTCCTTTCTTCTGTGCTCGAGGTTTTATATAATCAAACACTTCTCTGATTCTACAAGTTTTCTGAGATGTTTGTTGTTATGCCTGCAAATTAAGTATTTGACGGATTTCTCTGGGTTTGATTAACCATACAGTTAATAGCTTTGTGTCAGTAAAGTATTAGGATAAAAAATGTAGAAATAAAAGGAAATCCCTTTTCAGAAGATCAACCAATTGAGTTCTGTTTGTTGGTGAAGTGTTATTTTACTTGTTTGGACTTTTATACATAATGCCTGCTGGTGGCAAAACATGATAGTTCAATTGACTACAATGGAGGTGCAGCAGTTGAAGATGTGGCATTGTGTTGCCAAATGTAAGTGCAAACCAGGAAAATCCAACAGTGTTTCCAAATAAATTCTTTGCTTTCACTTCTCAGTTACTAATTTCAAGTTGCATTTGTGACGCAGCGCAGTTGGATACACTTCTGTATTCAATCCTGCCTTTTCAGCAAATGTTTCTGTGTGCTATTCTGCAGGGAGGCACTGGAAAGACAAACAAAAGAGGCTCTGGAGCTCCACAAAGAAGCCACTAAATTCCCAATGAAATCAGCGATACATTCTTTGAGTCATGAGGAATCTTTACCAAGTGGTGGTCTGCCTAGCGTAGACAAGTATTAAACAGATTTCAGAACAGGACTTGGGAGTAAATCACTATTAACATTGCAGACTATTATGTGATTTAGAAGGGTGCTCATAAGTTCATGTTTCAAGTTGACTCCTCTTTAGGCCCTGTATCTTGAACAGCTCTTTTTGACACAGAGCCCAAGGTAAAGGCATAGCAGTTCTGAAGTGTTTTTCTCAAGTTGTACGACTGGTGGGGAAAGAGAATTGGTTGGGTTTGTTGTCCTTAGAAAAGAGGATTCCTAGGTTTGACTGTCGATTGATAGGAACCAAGAGGCCCACAAACTAATGCCCAGTTTGTACAGATGACTCTGTATTCTCATGTAAGCACTCATGGTTCACACTTAAATTAATTTGCTTTTCATGTGCTGCTTGCCCATTTCTCAGCAACCAGAATGTTTTAGCTTCTTGCGTTCTCAGCACAGTGATGGAAGACTCAGCCTCTTCTAGTGCTGGTAGCAGTTCACCCCATAGTGTCTTCCGAAATACATACTGATTCTGAGAAGAAAGACATGAGTGGTGCTGGCAAAGAACACTTGGAAAATGTTCTGGAAGAGTAATCACAGAAAGGTAGAGATGTACAGAGAGGCTGAATGAAGTGAGTTGCAAATCTGGGGCAGCTTCTTAAGTATAGATGACCTTTTATTCTTTTTGTTGTTGCTGAGTCTCTGGACAGTTGCACCAGCACTATTTTGAGCAGCCTATTGGCTGCTGTAAATTATATTTGGCTGTCATGATTCCCACTTGTTATTTGATGGACATAAATAGGCAATGGGTAATAAAGTTGTTGGCACGATCCCTGTAACAGTATTCCATACACAGTCAGTCTGCCACAGCACAGGGTGACTAGCTGGCTAACTAAGAAATATTTAAAAATAAAGCAAAAAAGGAAACAAACAAAAATAACCTCTTAATTCTCATACCCATGCTGCTCTCAGCCTTATTTCTTTTTAGGATATGTATTCAGTATATTTGGTTGGTTTAGGTTGGTTGTTTGATATTTTTTTTTTAATTTTATTTTATTTTTATTTTTTTTTTGGTCCTGTAGACTACTGAGCTACATGAGCAACAGAAAATCAGTTTAAGTCTGATCATTGCTGATTTGCAGACCAAGCTGATGGAAGTGCAGTTGGAAAGAGATGGACTTCAGGATACCAGGTATGAAGGCCAAAACAGATATATTATGGAGAATGTATATATGAGTGTTTAGAGGCACACCAGGTCTCCTAGGTAGAGAAACTTGCCCTCAGGAATGAAGACAATGAGGCTATGGGACCTTGGTTTAGAAAATGGCATATTATGTAGCTGTAAAAAACAGCGGTTAATCAACATAAGTATTACATGTATTGGTCAGGATAAAAATCCGTGTTGTGAATCCTGTTTTTTAAATTATTTCTTTGGTTTTCCCAATTCAGACAAAAGGAATTCCAGAGCCAAGAGAATGCAAAAAGGCAGCGAAAAAATACTATTCAGGAGCTGGAAGCTGCCAACCAGCTGCAGGAGGAGATGCTGAGGGAGGCTGACAGGCAAACTGAGGATCTGAAAAAGATGGTACACAGCCACGAGGCAGTACTTCTGGAGCTGCGTGGCATCCTAATGGCCTACGAAGACAGCACGGGCAAGAAACTCTGTGAGCACGAGGACGTTACCAGCCTGCAGATCCACAACCTGAGTGCAGCATTTGCTGACATCTTGCGAGACTTAGACTCAGAGGTGTCATACCTCAAGGAAAAGGTTGTCCTGGTATGTGAAGAAGGTGCTACTTTTCTTTCCAACACTCTGTGTTCTGTTTTTTAGAAAATATTTTTGAAAACTCCGTGAGCTCCCATCTAAACCGGCCTAAGGAAACGGCATAAAGAGATACAAATGCTACTTTGCAGTTAAGGTGGCGAGTGCTGATATACCAGCCTTTTACACTGGCCCCAACTTGAGATTGGTTGTATTGCTGGGATTTAACCTGTATTGTGCACATTTTCACAGTCCAAGGTGGAAGCATAAAGAAGGAAATTGCACTTTGAAAACTACTGTTTAGACTGTCTTTTTTTTAGGGGTTAGCATTATCATCTCTTTACAATAGGTAGAAGACGAACTTGAGTCATTGAAAAAAGATTCACAGACCCAAAAACAACTTATGCTTCAGCAACATCAAATTAGGTACCTTTTCTCCATTTATTTATTCATAAAACATAAATAGATGTTTCTTTCACGTTCCACAGATACTTCTTTGATGATGATAATGATGATCTTGGGGGGTAGGGGAGGAGAGTGGCTGAGGGGCAGCAAGCGCTGTTTTTGAGGACTTAATAATTTTCCATTCCAGATGTTTATTTGCTCTAGACTTTCTGCTGCTCTTTCCTTCCGTGCTAAAAATCTCCTGGTTTATTCACTGTCTCAAAAAATACTATTTTGGAAGAATCTGTACACCTTACTTTTGTGAGTGGTCACTTAGGTGGACATCTAGAATTCGCTGGGATACTAGTTCCACTGCTAAAAGAAAAGATTGAAAGTCATCACTTCAGTGGTTACTTCAGCTTTTTCTTGATGATTTCATTAACAGCTTTGTCCTTCCTTTCTCAAGAATTCCTAATTTCCCCAGCTATCCACCTGAATTGTGCAGTAACCTGTTCAAAATAAAAGGGTCAATAACTTGATACGTAATACTTCAATCACAGTAGAACATCAAAATGTTTACATTTCTGACTACTGAAAAATATCATTGCCTCTTGGAGAAGTTACTATTTGCCAAGACTAAAATTATAACCAGTATTTTCTTTCAAAACAGTATTGGGCAGCTAATAAGGGAGCATGAACAGGAGGTGGCAGCACTAACTGATAAAGCTAGCAGCGCACACAGCTGAGCAAATAGTATCCAAAGCCAGATGGAGATGATTCAGTATGTTTTTTGATTATAGTATAGAAAACATTAAGAGTAACCTTAATTTGAGAGAAAGCTTATGCTGCTAGTTGATACTCTACTCTCTGCCCTACACTTTGGGTTTCTTAGAGTCTTTGTCTAAAGAGTTAAGCGGTCCTTGTATAAATTAAGAGAAAAAGACAAAAACCCATTAAACTATGCTATATAGAGGAGAGGCAAAGTAGCCATGCATCAGGCAGACTCTGAGAATCAGGAGACTCAGGCTGGTTCTCCTCTCAGACTGCTGTGGTTCGGAAAGATAGTAATGCCAGCGAAGTCAGTGGAAGTTCAAACTGGGTCGAGCTGTCAGCTCTGTTCTTGCCACCAGCTTTTGGAATGATGAATCTCTGTTACCTGAGTTGTGAGCAGTTTCGGTGGAGAACGTGGCTAGAGTTGAGGGATGAAATGATAATCATACTTCAATGCAGTGAGTTTCGGTCACCACACTGATTGCTGTGAAAACAGCCACAAATGTTTCACACTTTAATGGTTCTTACAGTTTCTAATTTCTCCACCTAAAACTTTTCTTAGAGAACAAACAAACACCCAAAATTCAGTGCATGCACATCAAGTGAGTCACCTGGAATCTACAGTTTCTCGGCTGCGTTCTGAATTACAAGAAGCTAAGAGGATGTACGAAGACAAGGTATGGATGGGTTTGTGTGTTAGCATTAGTGCCAATGAAACCAGATACGTGGATGTCTGAAATGTTCTGGATACATAAGGAAAGCCTTTTGATAAGGGATTGCTTCAGAAAAACTTTGTGGACAGCAACATAAATTACATTATCCCTAACTCTATTTGTTTGTATTATTTTTATGAACAAGGTATCTTTCTCTAACACAAAATAGCTTTGCAAAACTTAGTGAACACAGACTATTGAACCGGATATATTGAGAGCATACCATAAATTATGCCTTCTGGAAATGCGTAAAATTATTCTGCGCTACAAGCACACTTGCACATGCAGGACAAGAAGACTGTTCCACTATACTAGTGGACTAGAGAATATATCAGCAAAAAAATAGGCAGTAAAAATAGCTTCTTATTTAAGTCATACTGCCCGGAAAAATTCTTTAACTTTAGAGAACATACAGATTACAGCAGCGCTTGAGAAGCGTTCAGGTGCTCAGAGATGCCCCATTGTGAGTTAAGAAAATTTAACATTCATTGAAATCCAAGGGCTTCTTATGAGCAGGACATAATAGAGACGAAGTCAGGCTGGCCAACACCTGTGTATTCAAACTATTTCTTAATCACTTCTTAATTAGAAAGCATGAGTCTTGACAAACTTTTTTAACCACTCTTTTTCCCAAAGACCAACTTTTTTTCAGGTGGTACAGCAGGGAATTGCTGCAGACAAGTGGAGAGAACTTCTTGCAGTCCAGCCACAGAATCTCTGCCACGTCAGTAACTGCAGCATTTTATATCCTGTTTCCATATCACATCTGCTGTGTCTTTCACTTATTTCACTGCTTTAGATTTCAGTTTTATAATCAATGTGACTATATTTAAATTCTTTCTCATTTTTGGTGAAAGATAAATCATGTTTTCCTTAGAAAGTTACCTGAGAACACTTGCTATCCATTCCCTTTGAAAATTAGTGGAGCTGATACATGCAGAAATGCTTGATGGATCCAAATCCATCTTAGATTACAAGTCATGAGGATTTAGGCATCCTTCTCTAAATACTATTGGAAAGGGAAAGTTAAGGTCACAGGAGTGCCATGAAGTTTGGCAGAGCTGATAGTCTCTGATCCAAAAAGCGCTGAGAATGGAATGGCAAGGATGTGTGGGTGAAGCCTGGGGAGCCATGCTGTACGTGTCTGTGCACCATAAAGCAGAGCAGGAGGAACATCATGTTTTATCCTTTCTGTAGGGTTCCATTTTTATCAATTCCATTGATTCACATGTATCAAAACTCAAACTAGTCAATTCCAAAAATGACTTTTCACAGCATGAACTGTGGAGAATCTAAGTTAATCTCCATTACTGTCATTCATTCTCAAGGAAGAGTATAATATATGGTATGCTGCTCATGTTAGGTCTATTTACCTGAATTTTGATTTAAAACATGCAGTGCAGAGCGTAATGTCATATCACATACATAGCTGTAACTGTAGTGTATATTCCTTAGGCATATTCCCTTTTATAATGTTTACCTTACAACAGATGTAAAATTGGAAACTGTGAATTCATTTAAGGCTATTTTTCACAGTCTATCGACTCTAGAAAATACTGTGTTCATATTTCTATAAAAGAACATACTACTTGGTCCAATAAAATTGCTTTAGAATAGGAAGTGTAATACACTGAATGGCTAAGGTAGACTTTAGTGAGAGACAAGTTGGTAGCTGGAGATCATTTGATCTCAGGCTGCTATGTGGAGTCATTCCTGGGAAGGTGTGAGAGAGAATCTAAATAAAGCTTTTGCAACTGTACATCTCCCTTTTACAACAAGCATTCTTCTGCAGCTTCTCTGGCAGGAGAACACCTTAGCAACTAAAATTCTCGAGGGAGTAGATGAAAACTGAAGCCAGTGCATGTTGATGGTACCAGGTAGTTTCAGCAGTCAGAAAATCCAGTACAGAACTTGTTGGGTGAAAATGTAAATATGTAAGTGTTCTGTTTGGATATGCCTATGTTAATATCTTTATTAAAAAGTCTTGTAAACTGATCGTCTCATACAATAACAGAATTATCCTTTGAGAGAAAGTGACTACCACTTGGAGTAAAACATGTTTGCCTGTAGATTTTTATAATATATTTATAGTGAAAGAATGTACCTCCCTGCCTTAGCAGGGACTGTACACAGTCATTGAGCTATGTGGAGAGTGCACTTCAGGCTTAGATTTTCTGTGGAAATAGTGAGTAGCTGTGTAAGGAGGGTTTCAGGGAGAAGCAATCTAGGATTTACTGAGATTTCTCCTTCTGAGGAAGGGAGATGAGAGAAAACCCTTTCTAAAAGGACCTCAGGCAATGACAGGAAGACAGTGATAAAGTCCTTCTGCTGCTTAGGCATTGGAGGTCTAGGAAGAGATGAGATGATCATCTCTTGATTTTGGGTAGGAAAAATTTCGTAAGAAGATGTTCAGAACTTTCCTTGACAACATCCTCTCATATTGAGGTTCCCAGCCCCCATTTGGTGAAGGACGCAAGATTTTTGTACTAGGCCTGCATAAATGGTCCATTACTAATTGAAAAGAATTATGCCATCATTGTAGTTAGATGAATGAAAGAGAGGGGTGGGAGGCAGAAAAAGAAGGGAAGAGATTGCTTTTTTTCACAAACTGAAGAAATGTTTTTAAGGAAGTTGAAAGGAAATGCCCAGATTTTGGTATTAGCTAAAAGACAGATGGCAGATACTAAAGTGTTTATTAGAAGAGCACTGTAGATTTTCTGTATTTCCCCAATGAATGATTCCATATAAATTTGTTTTACTTATACTTGCATTATGTTGGCTTTTCTAACTAGTAGTACTGCAAATCAAGCAAAGAGCCTGAGCTTTTTTCTAAAGCAGCACTTTGGCCATTCCATTCAATGTTTGCAGTGTAGGTAAGGAATTTTTGAAGAGCTATGGATCAGGGTGGAAGCCAAGTGATTCTCAGGAACCTCAGTTAACTCTGCAATGAAATCGGGCCTCATCACTAAAAGAAAACAACACAATTATGAATATACCGACAGAATAACTCTGCTGAACCAGAAGATGACATTTGGACTTCTTTTGAGTCGAACCTAGAGGAAAACTGGAAGAAATCCAATGTACTATTTAAATAGAATACAGTAAGGTAATTCGTACTTAATGTTTGTCTTTATTCTAGGTCAAGGACCTTGAGAAGCAGTTGCACCTAGCTCATTCTGAGATAGCAGAAGCTCAGACAGAACAGGATCAACACAGCCGAGGATCTGGAAATCTAAATGACCAGATTCATCTATTGTTGGTAAAAACAAGTCATAGTATTAAAAAAAGAAATCTTTCTTTCTAAAAGCCTGTCCTAACTGCGGATGTTCAGATTTGTACATTGCTTGTTTCCAAAGGGCAGCAGCCCCCTTATAATTAAGTTGAAGTTTTTATTAAAAATTTGAATTAGTTGTGAAGAAAGTTTCCGAAAGGCCTTTGCTATTAGTGTTGCAGGATGTTCAGAATTAGGATTAACTTTGTCATAAATTCAAAATCCTTGAATCCTGTGCAAATCACATTAAAGATGCTGAACCACCTTCACTTTAGCCTCACAGCTGAATTCCCTGTGTTAAGGAACCTTGGTCCTTTAACATTTTGCAAGACCTATCCAAGATTTTCCTAACAGCACTAAACATTCCTTTGTAACTGATTGAGAATATTAACAAATTGAACATACAGCATAAAAAAATGTTACAACATAAGTTTGGTTTCATCAAAACTGGCTTAATCTACTATAATTAGCTTTGCTTTTTTTTCTTACATAAAATTATTCCTTAATGACTGAATTTTGGGATGTTAGTTTGTGTGGTTTCATTAGATTTGTTTACCCATTTGGTGTCACAGTGCTTCTGAAGGAGATGTTGAAATGGTTTCATTCCATATGGTGTTCTCCTATTCAAGAATACATTAGTGTAAATCTTTTCCTACAGATTATACATAGCTCTGGAGTCAGAGTAATCATTTCATAATTGAAGGTTAGGAATCTAATTTTAGGATTCCATTTGTTGCTGTGTCTTCAGCTCATGTCTTCATTCTGCCATTCCCTGAGCTTCCTACTTAGTTCTCTACTTCAGCTTTAACAATATGCAGGTAGTTAACAATAGCAAAAGTTATGATTAGCAGAAATGCCTATTGATAATTCAATTTGGGCACATGTTAAATTAATATTTTTTTAATTAATAGCTCTGAAAGGTGTATGTCAGTATTTTTAATATTATTTACACTTTAAATTGTCATTTATAATTTAAATTATATACTCTTAAAATTATGTCTGGGGTGGAAAAGATTTAAGCTCTGGAGAACATGTGACAAATTACTGCATGAAATGAAACAAGCAATGAACAATTCTTATTAGTGGTAAATCTGGGTATTTATCAAAGAGCAGCTTTCCTTGGCATGCAATGTTGTGCTTCAGCAGTTTTCATTTGATGTTGACACAATATAATCTTATTTCATTTTGTAGCTTGCACTGATTTGGGGATAGATGTAAATGGCATGGAAGACTTCAGCTTTGAGGTGTTACATGCTTCAAAATAATTATAGCAGCAATATATAAAGTTGAAAGTTACTGCTTTGTTGGAATAAAACATGTAGGAGGTGTCCGACTAGTTTAGCCAATGTTCCTGTCTTTTACCAAGTTGTAAATCCATGCAGTAGCCCCTATTCAGATAGGTAACCATGTAATTGAATGTTGCTAATGTTAAGAGAAAGAATAAAAATAACCTAAATGTGATTCAAGGAAGGAGATTAATGTCTTGTAGACTGAACTTCATAAAAAAGAGATACAACTAAGTCTAGAAAAAGAGCAGAACAAGCGGTTTTGGGATCGGAACACAGAAAACAGCCTCACCATTGACCAGCTGAGGAGAGAACTAGACAACAAAAACATGCAATTGCAGCGCATGGAGAGCACGGTGAAGGAAATGAGGACTGAATGTCACAGACAAATGGAGCGCCAGGTTGGTGAGCAACAGAGGTGTGATAGTGTTCAGGACAGAAAGTGTGCTGGCTGCGGGCTGTGGTTCAGATAGAAATACTGTAATTCTGGTTGCCATGATTGAGAGGCCTCTGGAGCTCTTGTGCCAACGTTTTCCTTCCAAAGATGCAGATACATGATAGTCAGAATTTGCTTTTTGCGGTTTTTTTGTCTTTTAATCTGACCTGTCTAGCCTTCATTTCTTTTTACTGATGAGGAAGCAGAGCATTAGTTTTAGTTTTGATTTTTGACATACTAGCCTTAGGAGAAAATGAATGTTCTGGTAGTGTGTTTGATTTTTTGATCTGTAAAACTCCAAAACAACATTTTGCAAATTTCCAGAAAGTTAGATGCTGCCAGACGTAACAAACTATTGAAGGTAGTATTTTCAGTAGTGAGCACTTCAGTAAGAATAATTAGTAAATTAAAGGCCTTCCTAATGCCTTACTTTATGTAGTGCTTAGTGAAAACGTAATGAAGTTTTTGTTTATAACCCTAAGGTGGATACAGGGATATGTCAGAAAGAATTACTTCTGACAAAGTAGATTCCTAGACAGTGACTTCCAGTACATTCCCCATTCTTCAAGACTTCAGCCCCTCAAAAATGAGCTGTAATTAGGTAACTCACTTTGAATTGTGAGTGAAGATCAATTCCTCTATTTTCTGCCAAACCACGGTCTTGTGCTACCTCGCACAACGTTCTACGTTTTCTCAATCCATTTATTCCCTTTAGGGCCCTTCCACCAGGAAGTTTGTTCTTTTCTTCTGTTTCTGTTTTGTGCTGCATTTCCTGAGTCACAGTACTTTGTGCTTTAAATGGTGCACATTGCTGCCTGCAAGAATAAAATCAGTAATAAATTATTCATGTACATAATTTTTTTTCCCAACTTACAGTGCAGTCAAGTTTTAACGCTTAAAGTTCTTTAGCCTCAACTCCTCTAAATTTTATACTAACATTACTGGTTACTTCTCTTTTTTTTTTTTTTACATCAGTTAAACATTTTTCATTTTCTATGATTAAAAAAACAATACTCAAAGAGATACTTCATTTATTAAAATGGAGGCAGAGGAAAGAAAATGAGAAGAATCACACAGTCATCATAGACCAGACCATGCTGACCTAATTCTTCTATAAAACTCAGATGTTTAAGATGAACTATAGAAAAGCAGAAATGTGACAGGAAATTCTAAAGGTAGAAATAAACATTTCTCTTGGTTGATCCTTATATTGCTGTTGTTCAGATGGCTGCAATTCAGGAAAAAAATGAAAGCATTGAAAGAATCTCCTCTTTGACTGTCCAGCTGGAGTCAACCAAGGAAGCACTCTGTAAAGTTAAAGAAGATCTTGCAGCCAAACAGATGAATTTGGAGACTGCTGAGAAAACAGTGTCAAATCTGGCGGCCCGTCTGCAGGAGAAAGAGGGAGCCCTTGAGGTTACCAATGAGGAGATCAAGAAGCTCTATTCACAACTTGGCAGTAGGATGCAGGAGCTCCAGCATCTAAAGAATGAAGAGGACTGTTTACACAATGTACAGTCAGAGTGTGAAACGCTGAAGCTGCAGCTGTTAGAGAAGGAAAGGATTGTTGAGATCTTCCAAGAGCAAATTGATAACATGACCCAGATCGTGGGCCAGCACAGTCGAACTGCTGGAGCAATGGAAGTTGAGAAATCTCAGCTTGTAAAAGAAATAAATGACTGGAAACTTAAAGTAGAAGAACTTAAGGTGTGCAAATGATGCTGTATTTATGTCTCTGTAAAACAGCAAATGTTTTCTGTTTCTCAATCTGTACATTAATGTGCTAATTCTGTGGTTTTAAAGCAGGCCAGACAATGCAGCTTGAATCCCAACAGCAATAGGAGAGTTAGTGAACAAGAATAATATTATTAGATGACCACCAAAAATTAATAATTCACTGGTGCAAAGCAGTTGCCAAAAGGTTTGTAAAAGCTGGAATATAATGTGCTGTCCTCAGTGATAGAATTTTCCATACCAGTAACAGAACCAGAAATACAAAGTGTTACTGAGAAATAACAGACAGTGAACACTCAGAATTCCTAATGGAATTCCAAATAACCACTGTTTATAAGTGGTTATTTCTCAGACAAGAATTACAGGATATGGTAGTCTTATGCAGGTCAGCATCTTGTGAAAAAATTCACTCCAGATAGGGGATTTCATCCTCTTCTGTGAGAAGATAGTTGAGCGTTAGGAGTGAATATAGAGCTAGTGCTACAAGAGGATGGAAATAATTTTCATATACACCTGGTAAGGTTAAACATGCTGTAAAGCCATCGCATCAGATTCTATTCTACCCTTTTTGCCTGGATTAGCAATTTTAACAAAATGAATTTGTTTATTTTGCTCTGTCATTCTTTCTTGTCCCAAACTCTGACAACTGAGATTTAAAGTAATGATGATGTCTGCACATCTTTGTGGTTATTTTGTGTAATTATGTATATTACGCATGATTACTGTTGTTTTTTATGTAAGTAGATTGCAAAGGATGAAAAAGAAGCCAGAATATGTGAAATGGAGGCCCGACTGAGAGAGCTAGAATTGGAAAAGGTTAAACTGGTGAACACATGCAGTGAGAGACTCCATGCAGTTAATGATATGAAACTGGAAAAAGACCAGCTAATGAACGAACTCCAAGCCGGTCGGAGGGAGCTAGCTAGCCTTACAGGTAGGGAGCCTTGACTTAGGTCAGTTCCAGTAGCTGCTAAATTGGGCTGATGTTAAAAATAGAAGGGCAGCTTGCTTGCTGAAGCCAAATATGGTTGCTGATACAGCAGAAGGGTTGCCTACCAGCACAGGGTGGTCAGATTGCTTCAGAGAGCTAAGTCATGGTTTGGGATTCTGGCATGGAATAATGGGAATACAGTCTTGAGGCCAGTCTCTCACTACCCTGAACAAAAATACTTAAACTACTGACTCTGGAGACGAAAGAAGCAGATTTAGTAAATTACAGAATAGAAACTTGACTATTCTTTCATTTAAGAGCAATAGTGGATGCCATTAACCATCTATGGTCAAAATATAGCGGAACTTAGTTTCTGTTTTGTTGTAATTTTGCTACAATGTTATTTAAAAGCTTATGTTCTAACTTCAAGAACTGTTTTCACAATTAATGTGAAATGTGTAAGATAGTATTTTTAAAAAAAAATTAAAAAATAGGGGCTGGACCCAAGGCAACCACCAAAATTTAGGGAGCTCCTCTCTTAAATCCGCAATGCACCCAGACAGATGATACTGTTCACATGCTTTGCTCTCTACGCACCCCTGTGCTCCAAGAAAATACCCCCTGGTAAGATTTATTTCTTCGTAACTCAGCTATACTTCTAAACTCATTAAATTTTGTAAAAATTGAAGAGATACTGTGATTTTGAATGGAAGGTCTGGTGTAGATTTGACCGGTTCTCTCAGGGTGAATGAGATTGGAGCGAATGACCACAGAGGAATTGGGGCCAAGCTGTTGATAGAGTGTGAGCACACAACTGGCTGGCTGGCTTGTAGCAACTGTGGGGGACAGGAGTTGAAGAGAGATGTAGGAAACAGAGCTGAGAAGCAGAGTTTCAGGAGAATGCTCGACAAATTAGATCAGTTCAGACCTAGGTCTGTCTGTAAGTGTGGCTGGAGAGAAGAATGGCAATGGCAACATGCTGTCTCGCTGATACCCTTAGCTTTCACAATATGCAGTTGGTTCTAGCAGCAGGAACTCAGAAATGTGGGTTTATATCACTTTATTGAACTGTTGGTTTGGCAAGCAACCAGAGAACACATTTGTTTCTGGTGAAACAGAATCTTTTGCTGATATGCAGGACAATGAACTACTAGTGCATTTCTTAGCAATGGATGTTATTTGCTTTATGTCTTAGCTATCTGCATATCTAATACTCCTTTAAAGAGAGTAGGCAAAAGATCAGTTGTCTTAGTCTAGAAAAATGATAATTTTTGTCATTATAATTTCCATCTTTACTTACTTTCACCAGAAGAATTTGAAGATCTGAAGAGGGATTACCAAGATAAAATTGAGGAGATGGAAAATACTGCAAACAAACTGAAAATGCGGTTGAAATCTGCCAAAGCTGAACTGGAACAGACCAGAACTGCTCTAAAGACTATGGAGGGATCTGATGGCCATGGTAATTATGGACTGAGCTTCCCAAAAAACACATTTGTCTTTTTAACAAGAGGGTTTTTATAAGTGTTGATCCCTCAATAGATGCTATAAGAATATTCCAGATATTTTGTGAAATAAATAAACAGTATTGCAGATGACAACATATTTTTATGTTACCATTTACTACATACTGTAAAACTTAAATCATGAGTTGAGTTTTCTCGGGTGATGTTTATGCGTATTTCCAGGGAATGCTTGCTTGTCTTGTGTGTGTGATGGGTCTGATGCCACTGCCTTGGACAAAACTCTGGCTGATTCTAACGGGTGGTTTGCACACGTAAATGACTATGGGATCCTCATTCAGCTTACTTGTTCTAACATATTGCTGATAACAGACTTCCAGAGTCTTTTGTCAGAACTCCGAATCCATAATTAATGTTGTTAATTGAGAATTAACCTTGTCTTTTACAGCTATGAAAGTTGCAGTGGGAATGCAGAAACAGATCACAGCCAAGAGAGGACAGATAGATGCATTGCAGATCAAGATAAAATTCTTGGAAGAGGCAATGACAAATGCTGCTAAGGTCACAAGAGCTCCATGTAAAAGTATTTTACTGTAGCTAGAGAAACTTTTCTTTGGAAAAATGCATGGCCAAAAGGACAATTGCCCAAGAAAGAGCAAAGAGAATTTTACTTGATGTAATGGGCACCTTCCTTGTCATAGAATCATAGAATGGCTTGGGTTGGAAGGGACCTTAAAGATCATTCAGTTCCAATCCCCCTGCCCTGAGCAGGGGTGGGCACCTCCAACTAGACCAGGTTGCTCAAAGCCCCATCCACCCTGGCCTTGAACACTTCTACATCCACCACTTCTCTGGGCAACCAGTGCCAGTGTTTCACCACCCTCACAGTAATTAATTTCTTCCTAGTATCTAATTTTAATCACCCCTCTTTCAGTTTAAAACCATTACCGCTCATCCTGTCACTCCACTGCCTTATCAAATCCCTCCCCATCTCTCCTGTAGGCCCCTTTTAGGTACTAGAAGGTTGCTAAAAGGTCTCCCTGGAGCTTTTTCTTCTCCAGGCTGAACAACCCCAACTCTCTCAGCCTGTTCTCCTGGTAACATGCATCAGGGAATACCTCCACCACATAAATTAGCCTTCTGCATAGGGACAAGTTTTAATTTATATTTGTTCTCCATGAAATATCAGTACTAGTTGTAAGGAGAATCAAGCTCTTACATATGAGTTATTTTTTCAAATGTCAACTAATGCATTCTGTGTCCTTCTGAATTTGGCCCACAGTGCTTCCCCACTTTGTTTCCTGAGGCAGTTCTTCGCAATTCTGGTTGTAGCCACTGTATGTCAAGGTCTGTCTAGCACGTTGAGGTCTTTCTACCATTTTCTGTGACAAAGGAATCATTCTCTAATCAATAGCTGGAGTTTACTGAATGATCATTTATATCTGTTTACTGTAGTCTGTCCTCCTCCTTTACTGACTTTGAATCCTGTGGATCCTAAAGCTTAAATTTCCAGTTGCAAAATGAATCTAAAATCTGAGATGTTACTTCATCAGGACCAGTCAAATTGTATTTTTTTATAAGACCTATCTTCTTGTTGAAAACTTCATCTTTCTGCAAGATGCAATAGCTAAGCTTCTGAAAGGGTTAATTCAGATCTTTCAAAGAGAAAAAAAAGTTGCAGAAAACAAGTATGTATAATGTAGGTAGTTACAAATTCCTGACTTGTACTTTCATTGTCCTTATTTTGAATTCAGGAGAAGCATTACCTCAGAGAAGAAAATCATAAACTAAGTAAAGAATTGAGCTATATTGTAGCAGACAATACCAAGATTGCTGGGGAACTGGAGATTCTGAGATCACAAGACAAACGTCTGAAAGAAAAAATATCTAAGATGGAGGCAGCCCTTGATAAGGTAATTTTAGGTAGCTTGCAGTTCAGTGAGACCTCTGCAGTCACTTGGGAAGAGACAACGTCTGACCTCTTACCTAGGTTGTATTTTGCATGTCCTATTTACATGTACTGTAAGATACCTGAAGAGTTGTCTATAGTTTAGACTGTCTTCTCTAATGGTAAAAGGCTTCTATTTTCATTAAGAGAATTCTTGATTTACTCCTTACTAGCTCAGGGAAATACAAACTGTAGGGAATTTAAAGCAGATTGACCTTTCAGGCAGTAGATTGACCTTCCAGACCTTCCACTGGCTCTTGGCATGGCTCCTTTCCCTGGCGAGAGGGACTGGAACTGAGCATGGTCACACACTGACTCAACACACTTGTCTGTGCTCAACCCTTTTGGGACCTTAGTTAGCCAGCTATGGGTCCCTCAGGGTGAGGGAAATTTGTAGGAACATTACATTGTTTCATTTGCCTTTTTTAGTTGAGGTTCCTGTTGCTGACATACCTGACTCATAAGGGTAGTCTTTACATTTTGTTCTGACTAGCATATAAGCCCCAGGTGCCCTACAGCTAAGCTGCTGCTTTTCCTGAAGGAAGACTCCTTTTCAGCTGCTCAGAATTCTAGTTTTTCAGGATGTAAATTTCCATGTAAGGTGTTGTTTTCAAATTGCTTTATTACTTTAAAAAAATTAATAAAAGTAATTGTGATACCTTCTCCCATCTGTGGCATTTCTTACTTTAAATGCTTGATGCTGGAAACGACTTTCATCATGCACAGTCCTAGCCAGCTGAGAGAGAAGCTGAAACCCAGTGGAGACAGGTGCTCACTGAAAACTAGCACATGTGATCACTAAATAACAATTCTTAGAAATCAGTGAAGTTTGTACTATGTCCTCTCACAGGATGCTAGTACATACCATTGCAGAGCATCCATTTTATAAACATTATAAAGTGTAATTGGCCATCTTGCTCATCATCAATGATTTGGAGTTAAATGTTCAAAAAGCTGCAGCTTGTAACTGTACATCCCCAGTGCCTCAGGGAGCCTGCCTGTGCCTCAGCAGCAGTTGTAAAGAAGCACAGAAATACAGACAGGTTTTGTTGAAAACAGAAGAGAGAACAAAACAGAAGAGGGAACTCTGCTAGAGTGATAGAAGCGCCTGGTTTGTAAAGATATTTCTCTCTTCTTGTGCTTTGGCTTGGGGCTTCCTCTCTTCTTGCTATCCCTTAGTCACTCAGTGAAAAATAGATACATTATTAGATCTTCTCACACCTTTCAAAGTAAACTTTTAAAAGGAGGAGTAATATATAACAACGTAGCAAAGACAGGTTAACAAAGTTATCAGCCACCCATTTTAAAAACCTAGAGTATAGTTTTGCCTCATTAGCAAAACTCATTAGTTGAGTCTCCTAATCCCAGCGGTGTTCAGTATGTCTAGGACTGTCCCTGACAGGATTAGCTCCTTCTGTGATAGAATGGTCTGTGTATTATGGCTATAAGGATCATATAACCAGTCAGTTGTTTTTGTAACCCTATTAAGAATGGTCATCTTGCACTATTTCTATTCTGATAGCAGTAGATAAATACAGCATCTGTATATGTACCTTGTTGTTTCTTAATCGGAAGGAAAACAGGAAAAACTAATCCACAGAAAGTTATCAAAATTAACTTATGCCTCTTCTATCCTCTCTTGCAGGCATCCATGCAGTTTGCAGAATGTCAGTGCATAATCCAGTGTCAGGCACAAGAAGCTATGCGCTTCAGACTGCAGCATACTTTAGATGTGAAAGTAAGTTACTGAGGAGCATGGGTATAAAGTTAGAGGGAAGAGGGAACTCTGCTAGAGTGATAGAAGCGCCTGGTTTGTAAAGATATTTCTCTCTTCTTGTGCTTTGGCTTGGGGCTTCCTCTCTTCTTGCTATCCCTTAGTCACTCAGTGAAAAATAGATACATTATTAGATCTTCTCACACCTTTCAAAGTAAACTTTTAAAAGGAGGAGTAATATATAACAATGTAGCAAAGACAGGTTAACAAAGTTATCAGCCACCCATTTTAAAAACCTAGAGTATAGTTTTGCCTCATTAGCACAGTTGAGTCTCCTAATCCCAGCGGTGTTCAGTATGTCTAGGACTGTCCCTGACAGGATTAGCTCCTTCTGTGATAGAATGGTCTGTGTATTATGGCTATAAGGATCATATAACCAGTCAGTTGTTTTTGTAACCCTATTAAGAATGGTCATCTTGCACTATTTCTATTCTGATAGCAGTAGATAAATACAGCATCTGTATATGTACCTTGTTGTTTCTTAATCGGAAGGAAAACAGGAAAAACTAATCCACAGAAAGTTATCAAAATTAACTTATGCCTCTTCTATCCTCTCTTGCAGGCATCCATGCAGTTTGCAGAATGTCAGTGCATAATCCAGTGTCAGGCACAAGAAGCTATGCGCTTCAGACTGCAGCATACTTTAGATGTGAAAGTAAGTTACTGAGGAGCATGGGTATAAAGTTAGAGGCATTTACTTCATGTCCTAACTTTATGTTTAACCTTTTTTATTGCAAAGTACTCTAAAAAGTTTGTATTCTGAAACCTTTTTTCACTTGCTGCACAAGTCATGTCCATAATTTCAGTTACTATGAAGTACTATATATAGTAAGTGCAACAAAAAAATTAAACAGCCGCAGGAATATTGGACCATAAGCTTCTTCTGCTAAGCTTTGGTTTCAGTGATACTTCAGCATTTTATTGTGGCCCTACACAAATAAAAGTTAGAAATGTTCATGTTGTTATTATGAAAAATGAATTAGAGAGACATGTTCTGTAAGGATGCCTTTTACTAGTGTAGCTGTTAGTGATAGAAAGTACTAATGAGCTTTTGGGCATCCACATCCTTCTTCAGGCCTGAAATAAAACCAGCAGCTTTAAAGCTACATACAGTCTGAAAACAAGGGCTCTGAGTTTAATTTGATCATGCTAATTAGTTAGCACAAAAAACCATTTGGCAAGGGGAAAGGAAATATGGTCATAAGGCATCTGGGACAGGAAAAGGAAGATATATAATTGAGATCTGTGGAGCTATATAGCATTTATGAAAGATAGAGTACAGAGGAAATAGTACAGTAATAAAAAACCAGTATCTCTATTAAGAGCCCGGAATTTAGTTCAAGCTCTATCTTTTACTAATAATTTTACTAGACAATACTATTTACCTTTGCCTTATTTATAACCATAGACTATTAAGGCTGCAATGAAACTATTACTATAAACAAATGGTACAGTTGGAACAGTTGTCCTAAAAAATTATCGTTGATTTTAGTGACCCGTCCCAGTTGCCAGTTTTGAGTGAGAAACAAAATGTTGTATTCAAAATACAAATCTACATAAGCCATACAAAAAGTAACTCATACGAACAACAGCAAAGGTGGGGAATCTCATCTTCAAACAAAAGAAATTCTCACCCAAGGGGGTGAAAAAAAGGTATAAGAACTGAGGGACAGTTTAATTTTGTGGTGGCCCAGAGATATCCTCCACTTGAATGGTCAAAATTCTGAAAATGAATGAAGCTGCCACTCTTGCATCCAGTTCAGTCACTAGAAGGGTGTGGTCTGAGCACTCCTAAAAAGACTAAAGGAGATGCCCTATTACAGAGAGTGTGTTGTCATTGCTCATTTATTCTCCTTAGCTATATACATGCTTATTCTGCTTGGCTAATGGTTTTCTGCAGGAGCTGCAGGGCCCAGGCTACTCATCAGGTTCAGGCAAGCTGCGGCACGTGGTCCCTCTTTCCCACCTGCACTCTGCTGTCGTGCCACCTTCCCGGAACTTGGCCAGCTGTGCCCTTTGTGTGAGTACTGGCCCCAAAATGGGAAAATGCATTGGAAACAGGGATGTTCCAAAGATAAAAAATAACATGGAATTTCTAACTGGGAGAGCATTTTGTTTGGTAGTGTTCAGGAGTGAATTCTTAACACCAAAGATGAAATAATTTTCTGTAGCTTTTCATACATTATGGCCTTTTAGATTTTCTTTTTTTCCATTTGCAAAATATATGTAAAAAACACCTGAACAATAAAAAAATCTGTAGATTTTAATAGGAATTTATCTCACCTCTATCACCAGTAACATTTATAAATTATTAACACTGAAGGTGCTTATCTGCAACCAGTTTGGTTTTTACTTTTTTTTCCCTAGTACTTTAATTGCTATAAATCACTTACATTTGGCAGTGAAAATAGAATTGTACCTAGTTCCTGATGAATTTCATCATCTGATTGACCTGTAGTAGTTTTAGTACTTAAATCTTTCTCCCAGCTGGCCTTCAATGATTTTGACCAATTTTATCCTAAAAGGTGAATCATTGCTCTTCCTTCCTTTTGTTTTTGTACATCTGCATTTAGATTTAAATTAGATGCTACTGTTTTTCTAGTTTTTCATTACAGAAAGCAACAACTCAAACCTCTCATGCAAAAAAAAAAATAATCTTCTGTATTTTCTGTATAGATTTTACATAATTCTTCAAAAGGGACTTCTTTTCATTAATTATTACCTCAAAGTCTGTAGGAGACTACAAGTTAGTGCAGATATTTTTGGTAATATTTTCTGGTTTACTTCTGATGTGGTGACAGACATTTACATCAAGGAACAAAGGATACTTAATTCTGTGAAATCCCTGCAGCATCAGGCACTCCCATTCTCTTTTCTTTAAGTTAATCAGTTTATACTTCTGAGTACAGAGAAGGAAAAAGGACTGATTTTTAATGTATTACCATGCTGACAACCTAACAGGTTGTAGGAGAACTTGATTCAAGGTCTACTTGAACCTTCCTGGTTCCTGCATGTGAGTTATTGTACAAAATGAAGCAACTCCAACACTTGAGATGGAGACCCTACCTGGTCAATATCCTAGTTTCTTAGCCAGAATGTGGGAAAGAAGGTTTTGGTCTGGCTCAGTATCACATTGGCCTATTATGAAGCTGAGGATTTGTGTTCTGCTGAAACTAGTGTGTTTCCATTGGAAATGACATTTTTTTTCAATGAGAACATGTTAGCAAAATGCTTCTAGCCAATTCCATCCAGAGATGAAGCATAAATCAGTGGGAGCAGTGCTTTGAACACGTGAAGTGCTGAGTAGTCTGAAAAATCCAGTTCTTCATGGAAAGAATAATTCTTTGAACCAGGCCTTTGCCTCAAGTCCTTATCTGTAAAATGAGAATAATATTGCACTTTATCTTAGAGTATGACTGTGACAATAAAGTGGTTTATATTTGCAGACAACTCGGCTGTTACAGAAATGAGTGCCTAGAAAACTGATGTACTAGTATTTCTGTCTTCAGAGCTGTGTTTCTGTACCATACAGTAATACCTGGGATCACAGGTTAAAAAGGAAAAAGCAGAGTCCTCACATAAACAAAGATTATTGGTTCTGAGTACTGAAAAAGGTCATGGTTGTATTGGGTCAAGGGAAGTGTTCATAATTAAAGGCTTATTTTAATGTTTTTGACCTTGAAACAGTAGTCACAACTTTTTTACAACATTTATTCAAATTACAGATGTTATCTGTGTTCTCCCTTAATCATATTTAATCACTTTACACGTCTGTTAGATAACTTTTCAGATGCAATTCCAGAGTGCAATCATATTCGGAGAGTATTTTGACAATCTTGAAGTTACCATGATCTAGCCTCCACCACTTTTTAACTAAAATTACAAAAAATCTGCCCTGTTTCTAACTGGTAAGGCAAGAGTGGTGGGGGGAAAACATATGACTTTGGATGAGTATATGTAAGTATCGAAAAAAAGAGTGCCTTTATAAATACTTTGTAACTGAGTGATTTTATTTCAGATGCCTTCCAAGCCAGGCATTTTGAAGGAGGAACCATTGCAGGATCTAAAGAGGATTCTTCAAGAATTAACCAGCTCAGACAATAACATTCCCTCTGTGGATCTTGGCAAGGAATGCAGCAATGGTGGGAGAAAATCACCATCAGCAACCATGAGAAATACAATGTAAGAGTAATAGACTGTTATTTCTGTTGTGTGCTGTATACTTGTGTTGCTTTCTATACTTGTATTGCTAGGATCTGGTCGTTCATGTGCTTCAGGAGCAGTATAGGATGCCTTTTTGCAAGAGAGTTGGGTTTCTGAGTTAGCTTGAGATAATCTGAAAGCTGCCAAAGCTTCTTTGTTTGCCAGGTTCCTCATATGCTTTAGGTGGTAGGGAAATAGAAGGTGACTACACCATTTGCCTTTGCTTTTTGGCATTTCTGCTTTTGCTTTCCTTTTTTCCTTCTTATTCTGGTTTATCTAAATAGCTCTAATAGACTTTTTTTAGTGAACTCATATAACAATTTTACGATGCCTTTTCTTCACTATAAGAACAGGGCTGCTATTGCACTCTGCCTTAAAAACAAGCTTATCTTCTGAAAATGTGAAATGCATTAATCCTACTGGCACGGCTTTTGCTGTGATTTTGACAACAATATGTTTTTCCATGCAGGGAGGCTGCAGCTAGAGACTCTGCTCCTAGCATTGTGGAAAAGGACACTGTTGGACGGTGAGAAGTGCTTTTTTTTAGCTGAATAACCTGCTTCTTAAAGTACTCATTTGCAATTTGGTTTCTAAGACATTTTAAATACAGCATCAGTCCTGAGCCTGTTCTTATTGTTTTATTCATAATGCTAAAAGCTTCCTGGGAATTACAAAACAAAGCTGTGATCTTACTTTGATCCCTCTAAGAGCGAGCTCTGGAATGTTTTTACATTGTTTGCTTTTTATTTACATGTATAAAATCTGAAGGTTACGTATGAGAGCTTCACATTCTCACTGTGGAGGTTACCTAGCATTACCCAAACTTAGCACAGTACTCCCAGAATGTAAGTTTTGCCATTGTTTTGCTTGCAGGGATCCTTCATGCTTACATACTGGAGATCCTCAGTCCCAAGGTGTTACCCTGCCCTTTACGTCCCTTGGTAAGTTTTCACTGGCTGCGTTTGAGGTTGAATGTCACCTCTCAATGTTGAACTGGAACATGAGAGAATTTTACAGAAAATATAGTCCAGATACAGTATATTTTCCTAGGTGACTTACTCAAATAGCTCTTAGCAGGTGTTGCTACAAAGTCTCTATTGCATTTACTGCAAAATCTGTATCTTTTTTCTTTTTTCTGTGAAAACTTCCTGCAGATGCTGATATATCTAATTGTTCTCTATTATTACTTAAGCCACTGTGCTTCAGAGATAGGCTAGAACTCTTCTGTTTGTCCTGAGGAGTAACTACTACATGTCCTGTTTTTATATTTCTGAATATTAAAGAAAATCTCCTGGGTGGTTACTGTCAGCTTTCTAGCAAACCTTCTGCAACATCCAGGGATTTTTCCTGGCTTCCAAAATAGTTCAAAGTAGTATTCTTTACATACAGGACTTGAGAAGTAGCTGAACAAGGGCAGTTCATTAGAAACCCCATGAGGTATTTTTGAGGCATCTCAGGAGGGGTGTTAGTAAACAGAGTGTTAGTAAACAGATTGTGGGAAGAAAAAGAGAATTGTAGTAAATCTTCCCCTCGTTGGTTGCATGCAAGCTCTTTTTTTTTTTTTTTTTGCATATTTCTATGCATATCTTGTCTCTTTTCCTTATGACTCTCTCTCTGCCAGGAATTCAAAGCCTATCAATCAGTTATTGGAAAGGAGGGAAATGGCAGACCTGTGTAAGCAACATTGTTTTTTCTGCTTCTTATACCTAAGTAATGAGATCCAAGTCAGGTAGCGTATGGGGAGTCTTGGGTTGTTAGCAGCTGTGATACTCCTATCAGTCTGGTTTGGAATAAACATTGTGTGAGTAGCCAGCAGAAAAAAAAAAAACAGGCCCTACTTTCTTCTGGGCAAGTTTAGTGGCCATTCTTCACGTGACAATCACTTTAACAGAAATAATGTTTTGCAAAGAGGCTGTAGTCTCCTGCTACCTTGGCTACTAATGAAGAGTGGAAAGGAGAGAGCCATGAAGGGAAACCAACCCTGGAACTGTTACAAAGATAACATCAAAGCTGGTGTGGGGTTTCTCTTCAGGTATGTGCTCACTGCTTTTTGCTTGGATATCTCTTAGGAGGTACATCCACCTTCTCAGCAGCTCCTTGTCGTACGTTCTCCCCCAAGAAGGTGTCTCAGGAAGAAAGATACAGAGAAAGGTCTCCAGTACACTTGCTGTTAACTTCTCCACCCGGTGACCTTGCAGCTGGCCCCAGAGCCTCACCAGAGCACAGACCATCCACAAGGAAGGCTGGCTCTCCAGAGGGTGCAGACACAGTCCCACAGACAAGTAAGTCTGGTCCCATTTACTTGGTCCAAAAAGCTTGGCTGGGTCTCTTCCCAGCTGGCACAGTCAGCAAGTTACGAACTGTAAGTTAAATTCAGCCATTCATCAATTCTATAGGAACCAGTGGATTCCCACCATCGTTCACTGATGCAGTCTTTTACAGGTTATGACTGTGGTACCTGTACTTCATACTGCATTTATGTTGTATGTACCTTTGTAATACATTGCTTATGGAATCTGGCCATGTTGCTGAACGTAAACTGTAGCAATTCTCAAATGTACAGGGCTGACATGGGATTGATCTCCTACTTGTGGTTCTGGCAAGTGCGATTACAGTATGCAAATTTATTGAAACAATTAACTGATGGTTCATTTTAAAGCACTGCCTCAGTGGTTCTGGCCCACTTACCTAAAAGTGACCTGTTCTTGCTTACATCAGACTGCCTTCGCCCTGTCACAGTTCTGTTCCAGTAGAAAGTTTTTTCTGTCATAAATGAGTTGTGAGTAAAATGTAGCAGCTAGTTAATGTACTGTACAAAGAGGAGAGAAGATAAATTCCATACACCACTCAATTTAAGAACTGGTAAATTGCTATATTAAGGTAAATAGGCTGTAGGGATGTGTAACATCAATATTTACAGTAACAGGCAACACAATTGCCTAATATTAATATTTGCAATAGTTTTTGTGATTTCTGTAACACATTTTTAAAAGTCCTAGGGTTTACTGAAAATACTGATGTAAGGCTGTGTTTGTGTAGCTCTTAAGTGATGAAAATAAGCTTTCCTGCATCACAAAATATGTGTGAGGATGATGAGCATTTTCAAGGTGGTCTGTTAATTACTTACCAGTGAGCCAGGCTGTCAGGACTGCTTTATAACACTTAAGTGGCAGAAAGACCCCAAAATGAGGAGATGCAATAGGAAAAGCAGGTAAGCAACAACATTTTCAAATAATACTGACCAAATTCCATTTTTTAAACATTACATTTCTCTATTTTGCAAGGTCTGAAAATATCATTTCTCTTAGAGGACACATAAGCACTGCAGGTAGGAGTGTAATAGAGATGTACACCTAGCACTAAGCTAGTTCTGGTGTAGGCAAAAATCTAACCATAACCAAAAGGACTAATGTTTCCTGCTTCTCAGGTGGGATTTCTTTGTAGTTTCAACCTAACTTTAGCATGTCTGTATTGTGTTGCTATTTTATTAACAGAGACTTCTCCTCAGTCACTTGGTCTTTTGCATTTTGGAAACATCAGGATTTTCTCTTTATGCAGAGTGGTGTCTCAAACAGCTGGGCTGAGCAGTCATCCTGACCAGAACAGTATCATTGTTTCTCATTGACCGTTGCTTCCCCCAGCTGTCTGGCTGTGCAAAAATGAACTGCCTATTATTTAGCTAATCTGTATTTTTAATGCATGTTTAACAACTAAGAAACGCCTGTTCATAAGCAGAGCACAAATGTGCATGGCATTTCCCTGTTAAAGCACAGAACTGGCTATGTGAGTGAGCACATGCAAAGTTCTGAACTTGTAGAGCAACACAACCATCCCTGTAATGAGCCTCAGTTCTGGATTGCACCTGATTTAGGAAACACACAGGCTTTGTAGTGTGGATGGCTCTGAAAGTGGCCATAAACCCCAAATTCTTTCCACGTAGACCGGGGAGATCTAGCAAGTCACAACGGTGACTTTCAGTCAATTGCCAGTCATTTAGTTCAAAGAGAAAGATAAGTGGAATCACTTTTTTTTTTTATGTGTTTTGGGGTTTTGGGTTTGTTTGTTAATTTTAATCTGGTCAGCCAGTTACCTCCATCTCTGGATTTTTTTTCTTTTTTTTTTGCCTCTTTTTATTTGAGGGTCGATCACTTCAGCAAAAAATGAAACAGTTTCAAGTTCTGGTCAGAAGGGGCTCCAGGAGACTAATTGTAAAGTACTGCTGTGACCATGTCAGTCTGGGGGTGTTGGTGTTCAGTCAGACAGGCACAATGCCTGTTGAATTTTGCACTGGTTTGGATATTCAAAGACCTGGAATTTCTGGTTTTATTTCTGGCTTTAGTAAGTTACATCTTTCTGAACTTTAGTTTTCCATCTGGAAAATGAAGCTGATGCTACTGCTTTCCTTTGTGCAACCCTTGCAGTTTTACTGGCAAAGAGGGACTTAAAAATGGTGGGCATAAATACTATTTTAGTAACATAAAAGCACTTTTTCTTTGTTCCCCAAATGGGGTAATTTATAGGCAATAAAGAAATGTGGTTGTATTTTCACTTGAATAGAAATACCACTAGGTATACATTTCTGTTAATAACCTTGTTGTCTTATGTATTTTCTTTGCTACTGGAAGTTTTATTGATTGAAATTTTGTTTTCTAAGAACTTTACTTTAGATGGAATGTTTAAATATTTTATAATCACTTTTTTAAAAATCTGTGGTAACATATTGATGAATAATTTTCTCAGTAGCTTCTGAGCCCATGGAAACGAGTGAGAATACAACTAGGAGGCTACAGGACAAGCTGGAAAGCCTGCAAAGCCTGGTGGAATCATTGCAGATAAAACACCAAGGTGCCAGAATTTACCAAAAATATTCCTATTTTATTTAAAATACCCACAGTCTCCAGAAACTGTTCCTGTTACCTGCCAAAGCACTACCTGTGGTTTGCATGAGGTCTCTTCAGATGTGCCTCTTCTACTAGCAGTACCCACTTCTACATTGTCCTGCTCCTAGGAGAGTAATTAGATTAATTCCACAGTGCACTGTTGCTCAGCCCCTTAACTCTAATAAGCTTCAAGATCCTTAACATTTCAAACATGGCAGCTGGTCAGGGGTGCCCTCGTGTGCTGTCGTATCCAATTAAATGAAATTTTTAACAAGCTGATCAGTCTTTCGTGGAAACTGAAAGATACTCTGACAACAGTTGACTCCAAAAATGTAGTTTCCCAGCAGTGGCTTCAGAAGCACATTCTTTCCTCTTTAACTTTTTTAAAATCTGAGATGACCACAGTGACAATGGAGAAATTCCCAGGTTCTCTACCTGCTGCCTTTGAAGTCGCTGGTGAAATGCTGCTGAACTTGCTGTGGTGGCAGGATGCCAAGTGAGATGGAATTTCTTCTCTCTGCTCTTTTTCTTATTGCACATTCCAGTTGCTTCCCCTTTGCCCCCTTAAGTCTTGCTGCACAGATTTGAGAAATTTCCCCACATCATACACTGTGCATGTGTCAGGGATATACAAGTGACCTTATTTAAGTAAAACTAATCAAATTATTTCTATTTGATGTAAGGTGAGTTTTCTCATTTTTATTCTTTGCCATCCGTTAACATCTTCAATTTGCCCATTTTCAGTATCCACATAAAAATATGTATTCTTATCTGTAATGTGTCAAGAGTTACAATATAAAAGAGGGAGGTGGAAAGCCTTTTATGTACACACTAAGTAGACTCATTTCCATGAGTGTTGGACCAAAGGTATTGATTTCACACCATCCCATAAAAGAGATTCTGAAATCAATGGCATTTCACCACTGCTCCAGCATTTGGTGCTTTAGCTTCACAAAGCAGGTGAGGTGGTGCCTGTTTATAACCAGGTTTATCTTTTATGTTAACGCCCTGCATATAAAGAATTGCAAATGAAAGTTGCATTTGTAAGGGCTTGGTTAGTTACAGTATAACGTACAGGAGGATATTACAAAGCTTCAGGTGTCTGCACCTGAGGCCTCAGTCATTTTAACATGAGGTGGTGTTCAGATAATCCCTCCTTGCTGCTATTTTCAGCCATGTCATCAATGATCAGAACTCAGGAAATGAAGACAAGGAAAGCAAAGGAAAAGAAGAAAAAGCTATCAAAGTGAAGACACCTTATACATTAGTGATTACTTTCACGTATGTACATTGTGTTCAAAATATGTTATATTTTTAAAGATTAATAATAAAAAATTCTTACAGTTTTGTAATTCTTGCCTGGAACCGTGACACTACTTACCACTCATTTAAAAGTAAAAACTGTAAAGACAGAGGAGTAGAAATACCTCTAAATACAGACTCTCACTGGCATACATTTTCAATAGCTGTGTGCTGTGAGGGACACGGGCCACAGGGCACTGCTCAACACTTCAAGTTCCAGTATTTCTATGTGTTCTGGATATTGCACACCATTTCAGGTCCTGTTTTTAGAAAGTTAGTTTTGAAATGGTTTGTTGAGATTTTTTTTTTTTCATTCTAAAATAAATTGGTTTCCCTCTCTCCATACTTCATGTTATCACTTCAATAAATTCTGATTAATCTAGATGTCCCAGAACTGCCAAGTATTTCCAATAGAAGGAGAAACCTGCCCGTGGCTGATGGTTAATGTTGAGAAAAAACGTTGAACTACATACCTACAACTGCAAGACTGCACAGTTTTCATCCTATATCATGATTCCTTTAAGCAGAATGGACTCATCAAGTGGTATTTTTTTATGTAATTTTCACTGCTTGTTGGGATATTTGGCTTGATTTATAGTACAAATGAAGAGTCCACAGTCTGCCTTGGGATTAGCTTTGTGAGCCTAGCACTCACGTTTTGACTTACAGCTGAAGCTGTGTATGTTCCTAGTTTGGGACTTACTGTCCTCCTACTATCCGTGTCCCTACATAAAAACTAAAATAGGTGAAGTTTAAGCAGAAAAAAATGTATTTTGGCTTTATAGTGACTTTTTTTTCTTACAACAGTCTAATACGACTTAAATACCAGGCTCTACCACTCATATTAAGAATTCTGCTGAAATAGCTGGGCAAGTTACTTTCAGTTGGTCTCCAAAATGCTGTCAGTTGAGTCACCAATACAGACAACCTTCCCTTAGTATGGGTGCCTAAGAATAATGTTTTCAAAGGCCGTTTCTAGTGTAAGATTTAGTAATAAACAGGAAGGCATGTTGAGCACACCTGGCACACATGAATTTAGTTTAAAACCTCCTTGTGACATTTGAGGATTTTACAACAGTGGGCAAATGACTTCCTGCGGTTCTAAAGAGTTCAAAGACTATCCAATGCTAAAAACAATTCCAAAGTAATAAGATGAACAGGATCACTAAAGTATCAGATTGATGTTTAAAGCCTCATTAGTGTCTAACAATATCTCAGGGAACAAGATAGTTGTTGAAAAGAAGGAAGGGGAGGAAGAGTTTTCATCCCAAATTGAGTACTTTTCCAGAATTTGCCATTTGATTTATGTCTAGGAAGTGTTTGTGAAGAGCAGATTTTGGCTGAGATGTTGGTCAGGGAAGCTGCTGGACTGGTAGCAGGGGAGTCCTTGCTCGGTTCTAACAAAACAAGGGGCGAGATGACTCTGCAAGAAATGGGTACCCAAGCACAGAAAAGTGGACCATCCCCAGGGTCAGCAGGAGGTGCTGGTGGGGCAGTATCACTAGTGTTAGGTTTTTTCCTCATCATCTGCTTTCTGAAAAGCAGTTCTTGCCTTGGATTTGTGGCAGCATGGAATGCCATGCCTGAATTGAAGGGGCTTACTTGATGATTTTGTCCACAGCCAATGGTTTGTAGCTACAACTCAGCAAAAGTATCTTCGTGAGCACAAGCCATGCAGATACAAGCTGGGGTTTGTTGACTTTAAAGCAACGTAACTATATTCAGAGTAGATCAAATCTCTGAGGTTTTTTTAGTTTGAAGTCTTCTTGTGTGGGAAGAAGAGATTAGTGGGTTGTTCCTAAGCTGTCCTCAGATATTGTAAACAATATATTTTTAATACAGGTAATTGTCGTATTTCCTGATACTTTTTTCCCCATGGGTTTTGTCATTTTTTGCAACAGCATTGCAAACTTAGTTAATATGTTATAAAGACAACTCCCCTAGGTATCGGTGGTATTCAAAATGAAAGGATTGGTTTAGATAGCTTGTGTATCACAGTTTGGACTTGTTACACATATTTGACAGATCTACCAAGGTTTTCATAAGAAAAGGGTAAGGTGCAGAGAATGAGAGCGTGTATTCACCCCATAGCTCAGCAGGCTGGAAAAGGTCAATGAAAAGTGCACTCTCAGTTGGGTTCAAGGAGCCAAGCTAAAAAGAATTTCAAAAGACAGTGAGAAGAGAAGGGAGCAGGTGGAGAGATGCAAATAGCCAGAGAGAAGGGAGACCTGCCAAGCAGAAAGGCAGCTTCTCATCTTTGTGCTGGAATCCAGTGGATTTGGGAACAATTCTGGGCTTCCTCCCTGCCAACAGCAGAAGGGAAGGAATTGACCTGGCAAGGTGAAAGGATCATAAGCCTGTGGGCCATATAGCAGCTATATACATCCTGGATTTTGCAGCATGAACAGCACTTTGTTATTCCATCTCACGCAGGTGGATGACAGGAGGACTGTTAGGCAAATCTTGACCACAGCAGGAGACCACAGATGGCAACCAGTCCCCTAGACAGAAAACCTAATGCCGGCCTAATATTTTTTTGAATGGATCATTTGGAGAGACTCCAGACAGCAAGTTTAACTCCCAGGGAGAATGTGGGATGGGCATGGGTTTTGCAAAGGCACCGGCAAAGTGAATAGGAAGCAAACAAGTCGCAATACAAGTTTCTGTATGTTACTTTTAAACTGGTTTATGCCCAGTGCCCATTCCAGCCTCAGGGCACCTGCTCAGCCTACCATCCGGGCGCCGCGTTTAGCATTTGTACGCTGAACTACTTCATGAATAGGACTAGATTGCATTTCACCTAAAAGTAACCTCGTTGTCTGGTTTGTGGGAAGTTTGTTGTCAGCAGTATGAGCAAGTGAACTTAAAAGGCAGATTTTGGTTGCAGTCTTTCTGGCTTTGCCAAGCTGTGAGCGACACAGTTCATTGTTTACTTTGAGATATCCCCAGCCGCTGGCTGCTAGGCTGTTACATCCACGTAGGAATGTCAACAAGAGCTTGTTTCTCACATGGTCGCTTCACGAGTCTCACAGCCAGGACACTGTATTAGACAGATACCAGCCCTTTCTAGCATGATCATTTTTATACAGCAAGGCAACTTTATTTAAATCCACCTTCACGCTTGAGGGAATAGATTGTTCAATAATGAGAAATCACCTCCATAAACTCGGAGAAAATACTAATGAGCCTCTCCAACAATACTGAAATCCAGAGTTCTTGCTTTCACCATACAAATGACATTTACATAGTGCAGGTCCTGCTGGGCAAACAGTTATGTGAATGGCATAAAAATTTAGAGGTTACAGCAGAACTGCGGTGCAGGTCGTTGTAGAAACCTTGCTTGATCATTCAGCAAGATGATGCAATCATGAGGACTATATGTGTTGTCTGGGGGATCAAAGTGCAGGGTATTTAATTAAAAAAAATTGTTCTTAATTTGAGAGACTTCTCAGGGTTAGTCTGTTTGAAATCATCACTGCATTAGAGAATCTATTCTAGTGTAGGCTAAGTGGCTTTCTAGTGAATATCTTAATCTAATACCACGGTTAATCTTCTCAGACAATGTGTGTATAAATACACTCAAATGGCAGTGACTACTGGACAAGTGCTTTTTAAGTTGGCAGTATCTCACTATTTGAAGAGCTTGGAAAAAAGAATTGTAAACAGCTTGAAATAGCATGTTTTGCTTTGACTTCAGTGATTTCTAAAGATCAACTGTATGTTAGGTATATTGTTCACTTAAATTTATTGTTAGAAAAGCTAAATGTAAAAAATGCAATTAAGGTTCCAAGCCATTCGTTCCAGCAAATTTTACCTATTCAGTTAAAGCTGTAAGATACTGATTGAAACCCACACAAATGTTTTGTGTACTCAGTGGTGAACTTAAAGAGCATAGTAAGCATAGTCATAATAAGCAGTAGAAATATTTGTTACAATGAAACAGTAGCCACTAAAATGAAATAAGCTTCGTGTTACTATTTATTTTTTAACCCAGGGCATGCTCACTATGTGCTATTATCCTTTTAAGTTCGTGTAGTAAGTTAAGTCCCATATTCGTTTCTTGTTGAGAGTTGAGGACTGGTGTATTATACACGTGCATGGGTTTAAGACCACTGAAGCAGCATCAACCACCTGCTGAATCGTCAGCTCCATCGTCTCCCGTTTAAATCAAGTTGCCAGAAATGACACCACATTCCTTCCAGACCTGCAACACTTCTCACACGGAAGTAGTTACAGGGGTATTTTTTATCCCGAACAAGCCGTTAACAAAAAGCTTATGGTCAGCCTTGAGTTTGGCTCCCACCCACATGTCCTACCTTGTTCTCCTCTATAAAAAGTCTCTTAAAGGAAATCAAGTTTATTCACCCAAATCTTTATGTTGCTTAAGACAAGCAGAGAGCAAAGCTTGTGTCTGCAGGACTGACTGACCCACAGAACAAGTTGCCAATGCAGTTGTTAATTTGCCTTAATCTCTCTCCGTCTTCACCCTCCCCTTGACAGCCACCCCCTACTCCTCCTCAAGACTTTTTTTGGCTATTCTGTGGCTATGCCTGCGTGAGCACCAGCACGGCCCACTCCCAGTGGATTTGTTTCATGAAACAGCTGGTGCTGAAGTCCCAGTAATGACATTTCAGACACTTGTTCTTCACAGCTCTAGTATTGTCCCACCAACTGGATGTTCATTATCCACTAGATGCAGGAGGTAAGCCTCTGAAGGTCGTCTCCCAAAATCCATTCTATTTCACATCTTCAGACTGCTCCCCCACGCAAAGCAGGAAAGAATTAACGGAGGCAATTAGACCAGCAATGTGCTTTTGAAGTAAACCTTCCAAACCAAAGTGCTTTTACGCACTTCCAGAACTCCTACAAAACTGTGCTCTTCAGACCAAGTTCACTCCAGGGAAGTGATACTTGTAAACTACAGCTAGGTTCCTCAGGATGGAAGGAAGAGCTTGCTGAAGTGGCATCATGTACTTGTAACCAAAAATAGGAGAAGCAGGCAAGCTCTCTGCTCTGTCATATAAAAAAAAAATACCAACTGGTTGAAGCTGGAAGTATTCCACTTCATCTGGCTTACCAGAAGGCTACAACTTAAATTTGTGTTGAAAAAGCTTAGTCTTGAAAAAAAAAAACCAAAAAAAAAAACCAACAACCAACAAACACCATAGAAGTTCAAGCTAAGTAGTTGCTAGCAATACTGTGGTATTGTTCCTAGGTAGACAGAATATGCCACCTGTTTCAGAAAGTTCAGAAACAATCCTATTCCCTAGCCATGACAGCAGTCCAGGGTTTTTTTAAAGCCTGCTCCCACCCCGACAAAGTAATTCATTAAGCCCAGACAGCCCTTCCTGACCTTTGCTCTCCTCTCAGCAGGATGATCTGACTAAAAGGGATGGATCTGCCAAGCCTTCATTTATGCTGAGGGGCTTCCTGGAGAGTAGGGAGTAGAGAATGAAGTACTTCGGGGTTAAACCTTTATTACTCCACTTTTCAGGAATTCTTTGGCACTCAGATTGCAGGTCAAGTAACTCGCTTCCATCAAGGTTATTAAAATGAGTCAGTTCACTGGTCTGTAAGGGACCGTCGGTCTGAAAGTGTTTATTGTTTACTTAATACATTACATAAGTTAAAACACTTCAGTTCCTACTACAGTGTAGGTAACCACGCTTCCTAGTAAGCTGCCAAAGCCCTAAGCAGTCGGTACAAAGATGCATCCCATAGCCCCACTCAAAGCAACACGAACTCAAGTCCAGGGTCCAGATTTCCCTAGACAGACAGCTGCTTGGAATGCTGCTCGTGCCTTCATAGCCTACCTTGAGCATCTTCAGAACACGCTTGGAGTTGGTTTCTCAGGTTGCCAAATGATTTCCTAAAGGGGATGGCAGAGATCGGCTGGTCACGCAGTTTAACCAGGTTTTATACGGGATTTACAGAGCTCTGCACTTGAGAAGGTCTTCTACTGAAAAAGGGGTAAAAGTTTAGGGGCTCTGTGATTAAACTAAGCAGGTTTGCCATCAGATTAGCAGCTTCCAAAATCCCATTAATGGTGTCCCCACCACCGATGAACAATTTTGTCTTCGTGTTCAGTCACCAGGGTCCTATTACCGCATTCTTCCCACCGTCTGACCTTCCCGTTCTCCACCAGGATAAACTTCCACTCCACTTTGGTGTCCACTGGCAGACTGATGGATTCGGACCAGAAGCCATCCTTGTCATACTTGAGGGGAACGTAGCTGTGCCACTGGCCGAGACACTCGTGGTCACCAGTAACACCGATCAGCTGAGCGTCAGAGTGGGTGATGTAGTGGATGCGGAAAGTCACGTGGATATTTTGAAACATGGGGGGCACAGCAGCAACCCTCTTTGCTTTCAGGTCCCCATCGGGGCAGTCTCCTTGTTCCCATTCCTTGCTGTCAGGATCTTCCACGCTGCCGTTCTTGCCAGCCTCCCCCCAGGCCAGGTGCTCGGAGAGATCTTCCCACTCTTCATGGTCCATACCCTCAGCTGGCTGACCCAGCTGCTCCTTGCTTCTGTCCTTACAAACATCACCAGAGGCTCCTACCAAGTTCATCACGCTCCATCCATCACTTGTCTGTCCCGTCTGGGGTCTCAACTTGCCTGCCTGGCCGCCGTGCCCATCAGCTGGATGCTCCCTGGAGTCGGTGACGCTCTGCTTTGGGAGCAGCTGCTCCATCTCCAGAGGTTTGCCTGAAGCTCCACCGCTTGGAACATGGTTAAGCTCTTTCCTCGGTACAGCCACCAGATCTTCTCCTGCCTTCCAAGAGCTGGACAGGGCAGCAGCCTTGCCTTCCAGCAGCGTTTGCTCATCGCTCCCCAGAACACCTTCTAAAAACGACACAGAATTCAAACAGGAATGGTTTAAGGAAGGCAGAAAAGCTCAACAGCGGCAAACCCAAGTTCTGGCTGGCAGCCTGGGCGGACCCAGACCCCCCCCCGGCTCTCCCCGCACCACCCCCGCCCGCTACCTTTGGCCGCGGCTGCTTCGTCCTTCGCCGTCG
>NW_015091088.1:1719441-1762105 GCF_001431845.1 Calidris pugnax | reverse complement strand
CGGGGCGGCGGGCTGCCGCAGCACGGGCGGGCCGCGGTCGCGGGCCATGGCCGGGGCGCTGGCAACGGGGGCCACCGCCGTCCCCCCGGCCTCCCGCCCCCGGGAGCCGCTTTAAGGCGGGCACCGGCCCCTGGGAGGAGCCGCCGCCGGGGCGGGAGGAGGCTCCCCGTGGCGCCTGGCGGGGGCTGGAGGGGGGGGAAAGGCAGGTCAGAATGAAAAAACCCCAGAAGTTAGGTGAGAAAAAGTTGGAAGGTTTGCTTTCTCTTCCTCTCCCACCGCGCCTTTTCTGCCATCTCTCCCTTTTTTTAACTTCCCTTCCCTCGTTTTGTCTCCACAGCTAGGTGCCCAAGGTAGCTGTGCTGCCAGTGTCTTAAACCACACAGAATGCAAAAATAAAGGGAGATGACACGCAGAAGTCGCAGGCTGAATGCTTGGGTTTCTTCCCTCTCTGCATGAAGGCAAGCATTAGAGCTGTAGGAACTGCAGAGCTTTATGAAGTTTCATTTTAGCAGAGCTATTGGGAGTTAGATTTATATACTCCAACAGGGTGACTGATTTGCTTTTATTTTTAATGCTTGTACTGATGAAAATCCAGGCTTTCTCTGGTATTCCTGAGAAGTGAGATGAATTTACTACTAATTCTGTAACTTCTGCATCACACTCTAATGACTACAATTGGATTTCTTAACATTGTCCTGCTCTCCTGTGTTCCACATTATGCTCAGGAAGCTTTTTTTGGACTACCAGGAATTCAGAATCCATTAGTGCAGAGGATATTTGATGTTTATTTCAATTTACCTTCATTTTACAGTTTCCTCTAGAAGTCATGATGTCAAATTCTATTTCAAAATTTAAAAGCTATACAGAATAATCTTGCTAGGAACCAAAGAAATTTAGTAAATGAAACTTACGACTTTGTATTTTGAATTGGTAATTCTGGAGTGACAAACTGTGAAAATGTTGATCAGTGTAGACTGTTAACACCAAAGATTAACACCAGAGAAGGAGTTAGGGGAGGCAGTTCCATTCAGTTTTGACTGCTGTCTTTTAAAATCCATTCTCTTGATCTGAACGAAGCTGTTATTACTTGATTTCTAAAGCCCACTGATGAGATTTTATCCACTATCTCATTAGAAAAGAGAATGGCTAAGTGGATGTGCCAATAAGTCTATTTCCAGTGTGTGCACTTCTTAATCTTTCAGTGTCATTTAGAGCAGTGCTCCCTCAGCTTAACGGGACAGTAAATGTCATTCGAATTTATAGAAGCACAAGTGTGCAGTCTTCATGGTGAAGTTCCCTGACAGATATGGTGTATGGTGGCCTGTGGGAATACACAGAATTCACGATCTAAATATTTTTCCTTTCTTTGCTTACCACAGTAGCTAAGCCACCTTCTCTGAAGCCCTCCTCCAACAAAGTGCTGAGCTTGTGCTTAAGTAAAAATATCTGTTTTGGTACTTTGATGTGTGGGATGCGTTCAGGCATGTGCTAAACATGCACTGCTCAGATCTTCTGCTCAGTAATACAGTGAAAGGAAAGAGCTGAGAATCTAGGACCTGCCTGGGCACTTTCTCAGTGAATGTGGCTTTGGGTGCACTTTTCCCACTGTTGATGCTTCAAGGTGCAGCTTAGGCTTGCTGTATAAAACAGACACTTGACTGTAATGGCTTGTGTTGATTACTGAAACTCTTTGCATAGTAGATGATATTTTTGCAGTTTCCTCCTGTTCCTTTTTTGTAACCTTCAAAACAGAGACAGTCCCATGCTCTGTATTTTTATACCACCTTGCTCAGCTGAGATTATTGGGTAGGGCACCTACATACTACTGTTCTTCAGGTAGTATGTGTGTGCTGCAATTTAACATTCCTAGTCATCCCCCTGAAGCAGAGCAGACAAAAATGATTAATTATTGTATCATTACAGTAAAAGAGCATCCTTCTGCCAGCCCTCAGCACAGATGTAGAGGTAGTATTTAGAGCTGCTAATCCCAGTATTTTTTTCCTAAACATGTTTGATAAGACATCTTAGAAAGGAAGAGACAAGAAACTAACACAGTTTAGAAGGGACTATTACAGAAATCATTAAGGAACAATTTATTTTGAAGACACAAAAATACACATGATGAAAGGCAGAGTGCTGCTTTAACGACCAAGAAAAGAGCAAAGGTCTCCTCTGGTTCTATTCACCTTCCATGTTCATAAAAGCCTCTTCCGTTGTCAGACTCTTTTCACCCAGTATCTATAGATGAAACTAAAGCAAAGCACACAGATTGCTTTGAGTGCTTAGAGAGTAATTGTCATTATTAGTAACACCTGTGAATTATTACAAAAAGAGGGAGTCACAAAGGACCCAGGTGCTGCCAGAGACAAGCTTCCTGCACAGCCGGGCAGGGAAGGACTGTTCTGTAACCCAGATTCCCACACAAGTTCTACATAGTCCCCAGAGGGTATGTGCTATTTTTGCACAGTTGCTTCCAGATGCCATCAGCATCCACTAATGTAAATGTACTTTGAGTGCTCTGGTCTCTGAGACAAGGGCCATCCTTGTAGTCTGCTGTGGAATAGCCACAGTTTGAAGCTGAGGGAGGTTTTTGTGCGCAAGGGGTTTAGCTTTATCAATGATTACTTGCTTGTGGTGTTGCATGGGAGTGGTAGGACCTTAAAAGGCTTCATAATTTGCAAACCTCCTGGTAGAATTGCACTTCAGTCCATCATAAATCCACACTGTTGCAGAAAAGTTGCCTGATCCTTTGGCTCCCCTGTCCTCACTGCCTGTTGCGTGCAGGCCTTTGCTTTCATCCAGCTGAAAATTAACGCAGAAAATTTTAAAAAATGTTTCTTTTAATCCACACAAATGCTTGTGCCAACAGAGGGGAGAAAACCTTTCTCTTTCAAAGGCAACATAGATTTATGCTGGATGTAACTAGTCTTAACATTGTACAGTCATGGTTGTAGCAATGATACCCTGTCCGGGTAGCGGTGAATTTGTGCTTTGGAACTCCTCTTAGGATGTCTATAATTGATTTTTTATCTTCTTTTTTAAAAACAGGGTTCTTGGCGAATGCTAAGGCCGAAATTCCTGAGTCACTAATGACATATCAAGTGTTAGAAGCAGAAATGCTGGACAGAAGCGAGAAGAGTCGTGGCCCAGGAGATCACAGGATGCTGAGGGCTGGCTGTCCTGTTCTGAAGCAAATGCAGAGATCACTGCAGACGGTAACTTACCACTCGGTTTTAGTAGCCTTTCCTCTCTAGGAATTCTTTAAATGCTCACATCCTATAGAACATGGAGTCCTCTGCCTCCTAAGAGAATCTCCAAAGCAGATTAACAGAATGTACCTTATATTTTTTTAAAGCTTTCATTTAAATCAAACAAAGCAACAGTACAATAAAGGGGCAAGGAAACTGTTTCTTGTAGGCTCAGGGACACTACCAATTCTGTTTCTAATTAATTCAAGATTTTAGTTTGTTCATGCAGTCATTTCTGATGTGGCATTAGTTTGGAAGTTAGTATTCTGTGAATGCTGAGGCTTCATTGTACCATTGTATATTCAGTAAATGTGGTAGCAGTTGCTGGGCCGTATTTTGATAAGCTACATGTGACTTTGCAGATTTACCAGCTGACTGGCCTAAGATCAGGAGCCTCAAACCTGCCCCCTTTTTCACATTTTAAAACCAACACAGTGGGGTGGATATTTACTCTTACAATTCTACAAACAACTCTACAGCCGTCGTGCACGTGGGCCAGGACTTCCTAAGAACAGCTATCTCAAATGAACTTTCTGAATTTTATTCTGTAAACTGTGCCATCTAGTGTGGTGACAGGGAATCTCAGCTGTAGCTTAAGAGCCCCGCTGAATCAGACCCGTAGTGTATCTCTCCCACTGTTCTGGCTCTGACAGTGGCAATAGGGGATGCTATTTATGGAGCCCTTTTGAGCCTGGCCAGTGTCTGATCCCATGGTATCCACAGCTGCTGTATTAGGGATGTTGGAGAGTACTGCTCTTACACAAGCCTTGTGTGTCTGCAGTACTTCTTCCAGCTTTACTTTTATAATAGAACAAAATGGAAATATGAACAAGCACAAAGGAAATGCAAATTAAGGAGCCCTGTTATTCCCTATGGCAGTACTAGTGGGGCATCTGCAAGTTCCACAGCCAGCTTGAGAACGAGAGTTTGGCAGGGGAAGCTCTGTGGAGACTCGTAGAGAGCTCTCCCTGAGCATAAGGACAACGTGTGTAAATACCCAGTGGTGCTTTTATGAAGCTCTGTTGAGGAGGGAAAGAAGAACAGATCACAGGTGAGGCTGGAAGCGGGTAGCAGCTTTCTGATGATAACAGCTGTCAGTGTTTGGTCATTGCCAGGCCTTACACTGTGGATTCTCACTGTCACAGACTGAAAAAGGCAGGCAGTCAGTGTCACCAGTCAGGTGAACAGTAAGAGACATTGTGCCTCTTATTCTGGCTGCAGGTGGTGCACAGGTGTGTTCCCATGACCTGCCTGCCCTGTGGTCGTGAGCTCACTGGGCACAGTGTCAGTGGTACACAGTGCTTATGGTGCCTTCTTAAGGGTGGTGGTGTAACATTGTGAACACCATCGCCTGTTTCTCTTGGATCCATTAAAGGTTAGCCCACATTTTGCTTTTTGTGTGTTTTAGGGTCAAGGTACCAGGTGCCATATCTGCTCTTAACAACTGTGGGCTGATGGGGTTCCTGAAAAATATAGAATTAAATGTGTAGCAACTCTCTTAATCATATTTCCTGTTGATAGAGCAGACACCAAGTACTAGTGCTGCATAAGTGTGCTTTTCTAGTTACCCCTTGCAGGAGCAGTAAAGTATAATCATGTTCAGTACCATTGATTCTTTCAGCGTGAAGAATACTAGGCAGAAGACTTCTGTCCTGTCCACTATTTTTGTTTTCTAACCCAGCCACTTGCAATTGAGTCATTTTTTTCTTTGCAGCCAAAGGAGTAGGCAGTTTAACTGGAAATGGTCATATTTGCTTGTAGTAAAAGAGGATGCACAGTAGAGTGGAGGAAGAGGATATAGTGAGAAGGGAGAAGCACAGATGGAGCTGTGGAAGCAAGTACAGAAGTAAAGTATTTGGTTTATCTCTTCTTCCTGTTCCCAGTGAAATGTGCCCAAAGGTAGAGCTAAAAGGAGATGGCAAAAGAAACTACAACATCTCACAGATATCTTAACCACAGCTCACAAAGCTAAGCCTAAAGTAGCTTTCCCTAGAAGCCAGGTTAAACTCTAAAATTCAAGACTCTGCTGCCATGGAGGTTTTCTTGGCAGTTGCTTTACACTTTCTGCATTGCACCCAACCAGGTGGAAAAATGGGAAGGGCAGAATATTCGTATACTTTGGACCTGCACCACACTCCAGGAAGAAATTGTAACCCTGATTGTCTTCCTGTACCATCCTTTTCCCACATTAATTGCGAGTATCTCGGCTGTGAACACTTCTCTATGCACCATTTCACAGGAGCCAGCAGGTGGCACATGAGGAGTATGTCTGAAGATGAAAGCTCTGCTCTTCCAGATAGCCAACAGATTTCTCTCAGTTGCCATTAGCTTTTGGAGACCTTCTGTCCTAGATTGGTGAACAAGAAGTTGCTTTTTGCAGTAAGACACTGAAGAGCGTAGGGAGAGCAGAGAAGCAGGCAGATTAGAACTGGTGGGAGTGCCGTCCTCAGAACCGGTCTTCAGAGAGGTTAATAATGAGGATAGGCCAGACCCAGACCTGTTTTACATTATCAGCCATTACAATCTGGAAGGCACCCAGGGAAGACGAGGGAAAAGTTGTTTCTCATAATGAATCAGTATGTGTGTCTATATGGCTTCCAGTCACGGTGAAGGAAAGCCAGGCACCATCAGAGCCTTTCCTTGTGTCCAAAGAATCAAAGGCAACAGGCTGAAAGGCACCTCAGGAGTCCCGTTGAGGGCTGGTGTCTGTAGGCTGCTGGTGGTTTGGAGGTAATCCATGAATGCATTTATTTTTAACCTCCTCCCCTCCAACACCCATATGGATGGCAAGTGTGTTTCTGCCTGTCAGCAGGCACAGGTTCCCAAATACTGCCAGTTACAAATACAAATGTTTATAATTCTAATAGTAAAATCAAAGTATTGTAAGACAGTAAAGCTTAGCTGTATCTTAAGGGCTTTGTTCTTCATAGCCACCCAGGTAATGGTAAAATACAAGAGGGTCTATGGATTCTTTTCAAAGAAACTTTTTATCTTAACAATCAAGAAGTGCTGGGCTGTTTTACCCTTTTGCTTAAAAGACAGCATCAACCTGCCAGTAAATGTGTAAGCTGGTCTTGAAAGGGATAAACCAGAGCCTTCAGGATGATGTGTTTTATTAAACTGTCCTTTCTGTTAGAAAATCATTGCCATTTTTTAACCTAAATCTGTCTGCTCCCCCTCAAATCAGTTACCTTGTCCCAAAGAAACATGGGAAGCAAAGTATCTCCAGTTTCTTTTTATTATCCTTCACTTTATTGGAGCTTCTTAGGCATGTTCTCAGATACCTTTTATCTCTATTAGAAACTCAGTTTGCTCCATCTTGACATGTTCATCATAGGTGTGGGATCATTCCTATAGCTCTTCCCTTTTTCTTTTGAATTTGTTTCATTTTTTCTTAAAGAACAGGAACTAAACCTGGACACAGACATCACCCCCAGAGGTAGTCATACCCAGACTGAGAAGTACAGAGGGTTTTCCTTTTTTTTTTTTTTTTTGGCACACCCAGGGCGTTGCTGACATTTATAATGTGCTAAAATCCCTGTGTTGTTCCCTTGCTGAACTCCTGCCTAGCCAGTTGTTCCTCATTTGGCATTCGTGCAGCTGAGAAGTTCTGCTTAGGAGAAGTCATTCAGCTCTGGTTTTTTCACTTTCTTATCTACCAGTTGTTGTCCAACATGTCAGGATCATTTTGAATCCATCTGAAGCCCTTCAACATCTTTGTAGTGTTTTCTAACTGGGTGTCATCTGCAAATTGAATAGAATCTTTGGAAGTACACAGGTTTCCATGAATTTTCATGGAAACACAAGGAAACAGCTTGTGATTCTGAGTTTGTTCTACTACTTTTCCATATTATAATGCATTTCATCCTTGCTTAGCTGACTCAGAACATCTATCAGGTCTAATGCTATTCCTTCCTATTTACCCATAGTTATCTGACTTGGAATTCCTTCTTGAGGTAGAGCTTATTGCTTGCCAAGCTCATTCAGGGTTCACCGACATTGTGGTTACCCAGTAGCTTTTAGAAATTGAATCATAAATAAAATGTTTCAGCAAATTCATGGTGCTAGGCTCCCATGGTTGTCTAATGTTCTAGAGACATTATGCTTTGACTTCATGTAGATTCTTTACGTTGTCAGGCATAGAAAAATGCAGCATAAAAGGCATCCAAATATTTATTTGGAACCAACTTTTAACAGAGAAAAGTCCAAAGTCTGAAGAGCATTGAGAAGACAAATACAAGCTTGAGTTTTGTGATTAAAAAAAAAAAAAAGATGTCTTTCTTTGTAGCTGACAGGTATTATCTTCTAAGCTGGAGAGAGAAAACAGTTGATTCTGAGAAAATACCAGAAATGTGTTTTTAGCTCCTGGGAAAGAACATCTTCTGAGAGGACACTCAGCAGGAAGCTGCTGCAGAGTGTGGTATCATTTTACACTCTTTCTTACAGCATGTTACCCATCCTGGCAAGCCTTACAGGCAAATGACTTTTTTTGGCTGGAGCATCCCATGTGTATTCTCGTAGCCTAGCTGTGATGTTTCTTTACTGTGAAATGAAGCTTTTTGTCATAACTGAAGGAGCCTTTAAAGCCATGTCACTGGTGTCATTGACAGGCTCATAGATATATGGCTTTTATATCGTCTCAAATATTCCCTTGGATTCACTGCCAGGCATAACAGCCTGCTTTTCTAAAGAAGGATTTTGTTAAGTTTTGTCTGAAGTTTATCTAAATGAAGTATCACATGAGCCAAGGACACGTAGAGGAGTGGAACAGAAATAAGTCACAGAGGGGTCTTTCTTTTGACGAGCACTTTCCTCACTCCCAGCCTGGCTGTATATTCTTCTACACTTCTTCATGTATCACTGAATGCAAGTATTTCATTCTCAGGAGGTTAAGATACTCTTCATCTTCAGCAGGTGGCTTAGGCCAAACCTTTATAGAATTTCTGAATATGGGTGTTCATGCCCTCTTTGTTTAGATTATGCTTTTCTGAAAGCTACAAGTGATTAGATCATTTTATAAATCACATGATTGGATTCAAAATGAAGCTCCAAATTGCCTGAATTTGCTTTTTTTTTTTTTTTTTTATTTTGTTCACAATCAGAACATACCGTGGGCACCAGATCCTGTATTCATTGCTCAGGCAAAATTCCTGTGGAGTTTGGTAGGCTTTCCACCCAAAAAACTAGTGCAGGATCAGCCACTTAGGTATGCAGGTTCCTATTCATTCTATGCTGCCCCCCTCACGCTAAAAGCTAAGGAGGAGGGGAAAAACTTAGCAACTCCACCTTGTTTTTTTTTTTTTTTTTTTTTTCTTTCTGTGTTGCCTCACTGCTTACCACACAAGCACTCTTCAGCTCTCTTGGGAAAGGATTCTCCTAAATGGTCTATAAGCTCTGGTGGTAGAGTGTTTATCTTCACAACTTGAACAGGCTTGATTACAGATCTGGTATCACAGAGTTGCATGGGAGTATCTTCATTGAAATACAGTTCTGCATGCCCTATTCTGAAACCGTTCCAGGAAGTTCCTCTTTCCTGAGTTAAATATTTGAAGGAGGATGTCATTGGTCATTTAGTCATGTGCTGCTTTGGTCTGATGACAGGAGAAAGCATGAAGTCCTCTCCCACCCAGTTATGTTAGAGGAAAACGCAAGCCATGAGACAGTAATTTCTGCTTAACAAGCCAGCAGTGACTCCATCCTGAGACCCAGGTCACATGCTAGAACCAACCAGGGGGGTGATATTTTTTTTTGCTTCCCTTTGGGGAAGCAAAAAGTATTCCCTGCTTTGCCCTGACTGCAGCATCAAGGGACACAGATAACCTATACAAGGTATTTCAGACTGCGCTGAAGGTCTAACTTAATGGTTCCCATCCTAGGGACAGCATTGCTTTTGGCCACAAGACATTAAATACTCAAAATTGAGGCCAGCAGGCACAACAAAGTGCAACATTGCACTGTGGCTGCTGCCCAGGGTCTGACAAGGAATGGGGACAGACGAGCTAGAATCTGCAAGATGCATGGGCCTAGAAATACCAAAAGCGTGCTGTGTCTTTTTGGAAGGTAGAGGTGGACAGGCAGGTTCTTGGGCAGCATTCACCCCCTCCTTCTCCCAATATGTTTTTTTTTTCTCAGTGCCACTTTTGTGTTGGAAAAAGGGTGCAAATAATTGAACACAGCGTTGCCTTCAGCAGCTGTGAACAGTTGTACTCCTAGAGGGAGGCTGGCAACCTGCCCGTCCAAGCAGTTGGTGAACTTCCTTTACTGTACTGGAATAAAATCCTGCTAAGCACAGGTGCTCGTCACGTCATGGTGCCAAAGCTCTGCATGCCGCAGAAGGGACTGAGGGGCAGTGATTCTGAGCCACTGACCTGCTGCTGCATGTCTCCTCACCTCCACGGGTGGGGCTGGGTGATGGACTACATCCACTGAAGGGGACAGCTTGTTCCAGACCTGTGCATGCACACAGATCCTAAGGGAACTGCAGGAAGGAGATGCCACGGGCTTCCTTACCAGGATTAGGCCCCTAGGGACCCCCTTGTTTCCTTAACTCTCTGGTCTGGGCTCTTTGAAAATTGTTTCCTCCGTCCTTTTCCTGCACTGGCCACTTAAGACCTTTGCCATCTGGCACATTTCCAGGGAAGCTAGGGCCTATCCTGCCTTTGGCTAGTGTTGCCCTGCCCTGGGAGAGGAGCCGAGGGCTGTCACACACACAGCCTCATTGTGTAAGCTGGTAGACACCAGCTATTTGTGTAAAGCTTGACATACAAAGCATTTGTTTACTAACGGCTGCCACCAACTAGCTGGGAGGAGGGCTGGGGGCTAAGAATGATTCATTCTGGCTTTATTTCTGGGCCTACCAAGCCTGCATTTAAGCGCAATAGATACTGGGAATCAGGAAGGGACTCCCAACGTAAGCCATTTTGGTCTCTTGCCTCATCTGTGCCAATAAGTGGGGTGCACTTTAGGGCTGAGGTGGCAGGATTTGTGCACGCTAAGACTCCAGAGAGCTCAGCTGTGCCGCTCGCGCTCCGCTGACGCCGCCTGCTAAAAGATACTTGCATTTCAGAATTATAATTAGAGTTAGCTTATTGCCTGAGTAAATGATAATGTAATGCAGGCTGGCAAAATCATCTAATTGCAGCCTCCAATACCTATGTTTATTTCAGGAACAAGGGAAGATAGCAGCCTGTGACATAAGACAGGCTGGAAACAAAGCAGACACTGATTGTAGGTCTGCAGTCTCCCTCAAATGCACAGGCAACTGCAGTTAGCAGGGACTGTAAAAATCTCTTGCTTACTATGCAAGACCTCCACTTTTACTCAGGGAAATAGTATGTAGAGGTACCGTACATCTAGGTTTTAATGCAACAGCATACATTTTAAGCTCCAGAATCTGCTTTTGAATTCTTTCAGATCAATAAGAAATTGAGCATAGGCTAAGAAAAGAAAAAAAACAAGACTCCTAGAGCATTACGTGGGATTTTCAGAAGTAGTGAGTCACCTGGTCCCTCAGAAGTATATGGAAAGTTCGTCTGACTTCAAAAGAAGACTGATGTGGAGCGCTGAGCGTGGATGTGGCAACAACACATTTCAAATCCGCTTCCCCAGAGTCTGTCCTATCGTATTCTGGTGGAGCATCCTTCACCTTTGTCATGTCGGAGTGGTGTTCATGTGGAATATGACTCACAGGTCAGGGAAATGTGTGCCATTGGTTTGCTAATTTTAAATGTGCCCTCTGTAGTATGGTTCACTTAAAACTGGGTATGGATTGCTGCAACTGCGCTCAGGCAGGCTGAATCCAAAATGAGGCAAATAAACATAACAGGTCTCTCTCTCTGTCCCCTCCCTTCCCGCCAGCAAATGCCGAAGTGAACAGATGCACTTGGCAGCACTACAAAATAAACTGACTTGTGCTTTGCTTTGTACTTTGGTGCTATGTACAAAGCTCCTGTCAAATCAGAGGGCTTGGGTCAGAGGCCAGAGTTTTCATCCACTGCTGTGGGATTTGAGCCCTGGAGTCCCACTGGCAGTTGTACACTAATCCTCACTTTTTTAGGAGTTGTATGGGTCATAATATAGGAAAAAGTATATGGTCTCAATTTGGTCTGTTGGAATGAGAGATTCTTTACTATTTCTGGCATGTTCAGGGTTACCACGAGACGTTTTCAAGGCTGGAGGGTAAAGCCTCTGCTCTCCAGTGTCTTATATTGATGGCAAAGTGCAGCACTGGTTCAGTAACTGACCTGTGTGACTAATCTGACCATGTTAGCAAGGTGTCTCAGAAACCTGCAAGCTCCTTATAGCTTTCCCTATAATAAGATCAGAGATATGTTTTTATGGTGATTCAGGCTTTTTTGGCTTCCTGTTTGTAAGTAATAATGAGGGGCAGTGGGTTTATAAGGCAAGAGGAAACACAATCCTGGACTGGTTTTGCATTGCAAGTGCTGGGTGGATGCTCACTTCAAGAAGGAATAGTAACAACTACATTGTCTTTACTTCTGGAAAGATGCTGTCTTTCAAATGAGAGTGAAATAACTGAGGGTGGTTCCTCCCTGGGTGCTGCTGCACTTGTGCTTGTCCCTTGGCGTGCAGAGGGTGTTCCCAGCAGTCCAGGGCTGTTTGCAGTGCTCATCAGCAACGGAACAAGCAAACCTGGTTGGTCCTGGAGCTGCTTCAGGACTGTATAGAAAACTGAGGGCTTGGAGAAGTTCTATTAGTCCCCCTGGACTCTAGCTGTCTAACCCATAATGGCTCCTCCTATGACCTGAGGTGTCGTCAGGGAAGAAAGTAGATGGAGAGTAGGAGTTAATGCGCAGGAGTATAAGATCAAGCACTTGGTTGTTGGCTGTTACAATCTGCATTGGAGGAACATGGAGTCTAACAGCTATAATTTGATTTAAGGTAGTAAAGATTGGACAGTAGGAGATGTAGTGATTAGATGGGCTTGGCACTGCAAGCCAGGTCCTCAGCAAACTTGTTACGCTATTTAGGTTATCCAGACAGTGCCACATGCCAGAGCCTCCCATCCAGTGCATGCCCCGCAGCTTCCTCTCCCTCCTTTCTCAGCCAGATCTCTGTTTCACAGCTTGGTGCAAGTCACAGCTTATCTGTCACAGCCACTAGTAATGTTCTCCCACCCCACAGCATATTTCCTCCATTGCCCATCTCCTAGCATGGTTCCTTGGACATGTGGCTCAGCAGTGAGGGCTCTAGCATTGCTTTGTGGCAGTGGTGAAAATCAGATGTGCAATTGAGTAAAGAGGACTTAGTGTGGATCGGTGCTTGATGCAGTGGGGAGAAGAGGATGAGGGCTGTTTACGTTCAGGGTGAAGTTTGGAAGAGTGGAGTTGAGTGAGGAAAGAAATCTGGGTGAAAAGAACAGTAGGGAAAAGGTGGCCTGAAGCAATGCTCTGTCCTCCTCCGCAGGTGGCACAGTGTAGAGCCTCTGAGTCATGAGAGTCTACATGCAGAAGCAGCTGATGAGTCAGGGCAGCAGCAAACCAAACCAGAAGTAGTTGATGGGTGTGAGTTGCTGCACTTGCTAATTTGGGTATCGCTCAGATTATGAAGAATATGGTTGTGTGTGTAATTTTAAAATGTACTACATGATCTATATCACAATTATGATGTGCGTGTAAAGGTATGTGTGTGTGTCCTGCAGTTCATAAGGATTGTGGTTATTTAGCTAGAGAGTATCAAAAACATGAGAGTCAGGCAGGACCACATTTCAGAAGGAAGAACATTTTTGCTGCTGTTCTCATAACCTTTAAAAGTATTAATTTGCTCAGAAGCACTGTAGACAAATCTCTTGTCTCCTAAAAAGTCATTGTCCCAAATCTAGAAGTGAAGTTCTAAACAGAAATCCCAGCCCCCCCTGTCTGATGCACTTATTTCATGTGCATCCCTGTGCAGCTAAACCGAGAGCGAAGGCTGCTGTGACACAGGCAGTAACTCTGTTCACAGACCTTTCCAACGTCGCTGTTGCATCCAGTAATTGTAGGGTAGCTCTGCCCTAAAGTGAACTACTTTCCTGCCAGCAGTTAATTTATACTGTGTGGGAAGAATAAATTAAAGCATGAGCACAGTGAAATTTGATTGCTACCCACTTACCAACCTTTCAGAAATTTCTCAACTCTCAGCTGAAATCAGTATCTTATAATTAGATTATTATTTTATTAATTATGCATACAGTACTAGAGACATACATACTATGTGTAAATTCATTGATAACAAGTATGTGCGTTAGCTGCGCATGAAAGGCAGGAGAGGGAAGTCTCTGAAAGCATTTTCCTTTTGTATTGCTGATGTGCTTGGGTGTTTCCCAAAAGCTGCTCCTCTAACCGCATGGAAAGCTGCTTCTGCTGTCCTCCTTGGCCCATGCTGTGGAACACCCAGCCAGCAGAGGCTCTTTGTGGTGAGCTGTCTGGAAACTTGATATTTAAGGACCTGCAAGTTAACTGTAATAAGTTTTTATGTTCTGTGGATGAGCTGGGCTGAATTAAATGGCAGCCAGGGGTTAAATTCCTGACAGTGTGCAAAAGAGAGGGATGCCCCACCTTCATAAGAGCACCATTCATGATGACTAGATGTCAGTCCCTGTAATATTTACATCTGAATTTCTTCTGCTGGTGGTGGAGATGGAAGTAAACGGAACACCACAGATACACAGGTGGAAGCGGACTGCAAACACCATGCAGCAGAAGGAGATGAGTGGACAAGTCTACCAAAATTTTAGATGAGACAGAAACTGGTAGAGTATTTATTCAGTAAAACACTTTTCTAGTTATAATTGCATTCTCACTGTTGAGATGAAACTACACCTGGTTCTGGAAAGGCCGTTTCATGTGTCTTCTTTGCCTTCAGGTCACAGCTCCTAAAGGAAACAATGCAAGATTGGATCCAGTCAGACCTGGTGTGAACAGGTCTGTCAACAGCGACAGATGATTGTAGCACCAAAGCCTGAAGTCAGAACAGGCATGATTCCTATCTTGGATGGTGAAGACCAGAGATCCATGAAGTGACATGGGTGCACACAAAGAGACAACGAAAAGTATCCTACCCCTCCTATCTGCTGTTTGCCTTTGTTGTGGCCAGCATAAAACATTCACTAAAGAAAGGTCTAGTAGTTACTAAATCACAGGAGTCTACCAAAATTTTAGATGAGACAGAAACTGGTAGAGTATTTATTCAGTAAAACACTTTTCTAGTTATAATTGCATTCTCACTGTTGAGATGAAACTACACCTGGTTCTGGAAAGGCCGTTTCATGTGTCTTCTTTGCCTTCAGGTCACAGCTCCTAAAGGAAACAATGCAAGATTGGATCCAGTCAGACCTGGTGTGAACAGGTCTGTCAACAGCGACAGATGATTGTAGCACCAAAGCCTGAAGTCAGAACAGGCATGATTCCTATCTTGGATGGTGAAGACCAGAGATCCATGAAGTGACATGGGTGCACACAAAGAGACAACGAAAAGTATCCTACCCCTCCTATCTGCTGTTTGCCTTTGTTGTGGCCAGCATAAAACATTCACTAAAGAAAGGTCTAGTAGTTACTAAATCACAGGAGCAGGATTTAGGATTTCTGGGATCTGTTTTGATTTGGCTGATACTGTGCTGTATGATTTTCTAATTCCTTCCTTGACAAGCCTTTTCTTTTCTTACATAGACCCCAAGGAGCCAGGTACCTGGTGTTACACAAACTGAAGAAGCCATGTTGACTGCCTCAGTAAGTAATGACTTCTTATATTTCTTAAAGATTTTCCCAGTTCCATGGTTTGGTTTTTTAAAAGGGTTCTCAAATCACTTTGCCACACAGAAATCATCAGGAGAGGCCCTGAACTGTTCCCCTGGGTGCATGAAGCTTGCCCGTTTCATCATAAGACACTGCAAATCTGGGGCAGCCCAGCAGCGTATGGGGGTGATGGGGGCAGAACAGGAGACACCAGCTTTCTGTGGCAGACTCCGTGATCTCTTGCTCGGTGTGTTCTCCCACAGCTGGGTTTCTCCAGACCCTAACAACTCGTCATTCTCTGATTTACCTGCCCGCCACACCCCTTGCAACTTTGCATTTCCAAGGGGATCCTGCTGGAAACATGCATCCATTTTGATTTGCTTCTTTCCTACAGATTCCAACATCATGCGTACAGACCTGTGGCTCTGCCATCAAGTGTGAGGAATGGCACTCAACAGGGAAGGGACAATCTGTCCCAGGTATCAATTTGCCTTCTGGTTTTTGCTAAGCAATTGTCAGTGAGGCCCCAGCCTGGGAGCTGGCACCTGATACGTTTTACAGAGTAGGATTTGCCCATTATTTTTACTGTATTTATGGTGTTAGTGCAAGGCACCCACCAAGGCTGGGATCCCAGTTGTGATGGGAAAATAAATAATCTTACAGAGTAGGATTTGCCCGTTATTTTTACTATATTTATGGTGTTAGTGCAAGGCACCCACCAAGGTTGGGATCCCAGTTGTGATGGGAAAATAATCTATGGAAAAGGAAAAAAACTATGCCAAGACTTTACAATGGAGATAAGACAATGATGTCATACATAAGCAGAGTACCTGTCATGAACTTCTGTAAATACTGTCATTTAAGTGGCAGAGATACTTGGGAATGGCAAATTAAATAGTAAAAAAGTGAAAGGAGTTGGGAGAGGGGGAGAATAATGGAAGGGGTAAGAAAGGAGAAAGAATGAGGACATGAAGGCTTCTTTGGGTAAGCACGTTTACATGTTTTCCTGAATGTGGGCCTTATCTTTCTTTTCCTCTTGTAATGTCATGGTGATATTGGAACGGGAAGATGTGCCTCTGCTTGTTTCAGGGATTTGTAATTATGACACAGTATTGTGCCTTGAGCCAGCAGTGCACCCACTGCATTCCCATGCTGCACTTCAGAGGTGGAGTCACTCTTCACGGGAATGTTTTAGATGTATCATTGCTAGCCAGCAGTTTCCTGATTTCCAAAGGTAATTTCCCAAAAAAGAAAATAATTCACACTGAGACTTTAGAAAATCTGTATGGAGAAACAGTCTAGTTCTGTGCATCACATGGGTAGATTTCTCTGAAAAAAAATACACCAAAACACTGATTTCAGCAAAACCAAAGCTCTGCAAAAATCATTGCTAAATCTATAAATATTCATGCCAGGGTTCAGCTAAAAGAATTTCAGTGGTACTGTGGACTGCAAGAATCCTTTCTCTGTTGAGGTAGCAAACCAAATTTAGCCTTTGGAAAAAAAAAATTGTATATCCCATTTAAGATATCTCAGCTTGCTAAAATTCCTTAAATATCCCTGCCTTTCTTTTGATTTTCCAGGGTTTCAGTGCTCAGATAAAACAGCATGTTCTTTAACATCATTAATAAAAAATGCTTCATGGCTGTGAAAAGTAGATAAAAATGGCTTTTGCATAAAGAGAGAACTGCTGTCTATTCTTATTCTTATTCTTCTTATATCTTCTGTGATATAGAGACAACGGACCTGGTTGGCGTCTCGCTTACATTGGAGTGCACACATGAGGATATCCTCACTAAGAAGCAGAAGTCACAGAGCAGTTAAACTACTTTAGGTGAGATGAGAAAGAGGTCTCCACTCCACTGCTTCAGCAGCAATGGAAAATATGTTTAATGTGCTTCAGGAGGAGGCACCCACTTATAAAAACTCTCCCTACAGCTGATTCCCACCCAAGGCCAATATTTTATGGTTTAAGGGAATGTTTATGGTTTCAGAGAGAGAATTCCCGTGGAAGATTTTTTTCCAGGGGGAGAATTTTATTAGTGTAGTTAAATTACCCTTCAAAAACAGATTCTGATTATTTCCTCTGTTGCTTGCTTTTTGGAGAGAATATGATGAAACAGAGCTAAGAGCACCACGCTGGAGTAGGAATCGAAATGAAAACAAGCTGCCAAAACAATCTTTTTTTTTTTTTTTTCTTTACTACATGGGTGGAACCACAAAAATTCAAGTTTTCCAAACAACAGTGAAATGTGACCTCATAACCTTCCATAAGCAAAAGAAAAATGCACAGAGTAACATAACAGCGTTACTGCAATTACAATTACAGGAAGGAGTATTTATGAATGAAAAAGCTTCAGTCCACCTTAGCAGGAAATCCACAGACGGTCTCCTTGCTACCTTCTAAGGAAGGCATTAGTTGGATCAGGCTGAGGATGGCAAGCTGCCAGCCTCATGGTTTGGAAGGGCAAGAGGAGAGGACACTGACTCATGACTTTCAGAACACTGGTGCTGCTGGCAGCTTGATTATGGTGATGGGACAGGAGCTCTGCATGGCAGGGGCTTTCCTTCCTGGTGTGCAATACAAATGCTGTGATGGAAAGCAATTAGCACAACATCCATTGCTAGGAAAGCCCCTGTTCCAGGTATTTTTCCCTCTGCTAGCAGTGCACCAGGAGGCGATTACGGGTGGGAAGCTGGAACAATAGTGCCCACTGTCTTTTAAAGAGAAACGGGTATGTCAAATATGTTATTTCTTAGGAGTGCCTTAACTGTGTTAGTGGAAGCTGAACTGTATTGAATTATCATATAACCATAGTATGGTTTGTGTTGGAAGGGACCTTTAAAGGCCATCTAGTGCAGTCCCCTCCCACAAGCAGGGACATGAGCAGAGCCCCATCCAACCAGACCTGGAATGTTTCCAAGGATGGGGCATGGACCACCTCTCTGGGCAACCTGGGCCAGTGCTTCACCACCCTCAGCATAAAAAATTCCTTCCTTATATCTAGTATAAATGTACCCTCTTTTAGTTTAAAGCCATTACCCTTTGTCTTATCGCAACAGGCCCTGCTAAAAACTATGGCAGAATCTGATCCCTCTGAAGCTTAATTCTGTCTGGAGGCAGTTTGGGTTCCCTACAAATTCTTCCTGAATGAGCCAGTGCTTCACCACCCTCAGCATAAAAAATTCCTTCCTTATATCTAGTATAAATGTACCCTCTTTTAGTTTAAAGCCATTACCCTTTGTCTTATCGCAACAGGCCCTGCTAAAAACTATGGCAGAATCTGATCCCTCTGAAGCTTAATTCTGTCTGGAGGCAGTTTGGGTTCCCTACAAATTCTTCCTGAATGATCTTTATGGTCCCTTCCAGCTCTAACCATGCGATGATTTTATGATTCTATGAATAGTCTAGTAATAGCTGGTTTTCTGCTTGTTTTCCAGAGAGCCTTTAAAGATGCCTGCTGCATGGAGAGACGTGCCCCAGCAGGTTCATCCACAGGGAGATTCCCCCCGTGCCAGCGGCAGCTCCTCTTGCAGGCAGGAACAAACCCAGATGAATTTGGGGTAGATCTTTCACCAAACCTCTTCCAGGCAGAGGCGCTGTCCCTCCCATCGCCCCGGGACCTCGGGGAAGCTGCTCCCCGGTCCCGGCCCCCTCCCGTCCTTGCGGGGCGGGCGGCTCCGGGGCGGCGGCGGCGGCTCCTCCCGTCCCGTCGGCAGGCGGGGCCAAGCGGCCGCCCGCCCCCTCAGCCCGGCCCGGAGCCTGGCGGCGGAGGCTGTGGCGACTGTGTACCTCCTCGGCAGCAGCCATGAAATCGCTTTGCCTCGTCACCGTGGGGGTCCTGGCCATGACGCTGCTCATCGCCAGCATCTCCTTGCTGGTGGCACACGTCTTCCAGAGGGTGGTGGACCTGCAGGTGAAGCAGGTGAGAGCACGGCCCGATTCCCACCCCGATCCCTCCCGGCTGGGTTGTTCCCTCTCAAAATAACCCTGGGAGGAGAGGGAGGGGGCTGGCGGGTGGCGTTGTCTGGCTCCCTGCTTGCACCGGCTCTGGTGGGGTGAGGGCAGGAGCATCCCTGGACAGTGGACCCCCCCCCTGCCCTGCACCACCCGGCTGGGCTGGGGCTCCGGATGGAGCTCGGGCTGCCCTGGGCCTGGGCTGGGTAAAAAAAATGGGTAAATATGAGTAAATTCAGTTCTCCTGAGGCAGCTTTACTGGCTGTGGGGCAGCAGTTGCCATGCAGAGTCCCCTCCACAGCAGCAGCACACAAGCACCTCTCCTATTTTGCTGTCCCTGTCATAGATTTCTTGTAGCTTTCATACAGGAGCTTGTTCTGCTGCTCCATTTACTGGAGCACAGCCAGAGGTGCTGAAACACGTGGTGGTTTCCCAGCCTGGGTGACGACAGTGAGGTATTTCACCCTGTTGTTAAAGGCTGGTTGTAGCATGGTTTGGGGACACCCATCCTGACATTGTAATTAATGTAGACCCCTTCACTTTTTGTGGTCTGCCTAAGCTTTTGTTCCTCTCTAATACTGGCGCTTTGCATTTATTGAGTGGTCCAGTGAGAAGGGTCAACTGTGCTAGCGTTAGTAACTCCCTTAAAATACCTGTGAAGCATGTAATTGAACAATTATTTATCCAGTCTTAGGAATATCATCCTCTCTGTTATACTGACAAAGAAAGCAAGAGTGATAACAAATGAAGGGATTTAATCTGTGCTATTGTCTTAACTGGTACACAAAGTCTGCTGATCCCCTGTGATGTCCTCGCCAATGCAGTGTTCTTTTCTGTGGGGTATTGACAGGGAGCATTTCCTAACATAGAAGCTGTATTGTCTTAACTTAAATCAGTTTGGTTTAGTGAGTGCAATTCTAGGTTGGCAGTCAGCTTAAAGCAAGTTGTGGCACTTTGAAGCGTGTCTGTAAACTTCAGGGGATGGCCCAAAAAGAAGGCTACCATGGGGTAAGTTGTCGTGCAGCCTGCCAGTGTGTCAGCTGCTCTTCAGGAACTGCTCATACAGCGTTCCTGCAGTGCTTGTTCTCAGGTGTGTGCCTCTGTCGTGCTGGAGCGTAGCATGGGTAATGGATGGTTCATCCTGAAGTCATTTGATCATCAGCCCATACCTTTTCTAGGCAGTCTGCAAGCCAGGTGAGAAGTGCTAGGAGTCTTAATGTATGCAAAGTTGTATGCAAACCAAGCCAAATCAGTACAGCTTTGCATAGGCACACGCAGTTCCATCGCCCAGATCTTAGGTCTTTTTGGAAAAGGAGTCTTGTCATCCTCTGCATCCCAGCAGAAGGTGTAGTCTCAAGTCTGTATCATGCTCTTAACAAAAGAGCAGCGGGGTAAAAGAAATGGTTTGGTGGCAGAGTGTAGGGCTGTCAGGAATTAGGCGTGATCCTCCTTACGCGTATTATCTCTTAGCTACATGCTCCTTACCCTTAGTGGTTGCTTATGTAAGAGTAAGTTGGTATTCTCTCAGCAGGGCTTTCCATAATGCAGGATAAAGTTTCCAGAGCTCAGTCTTTCCTGCTTACTGCTCTTCAGCTGGTACGCTAGTACGTCTGGATTGCACAGAATCAAGGCTCCTACTCCCTGCTTTAGCCGCTGGCTCCCTCCTGGCCTTCTCCAGGAGCCACACACACAAATGCAGAAGTGTGCAGAAGTACAGGTTTCAGCCCCAAAGCAGTGTCCTGCCAGTCACTCTGCTGATTCGGCTGCTTTCCACGTGTGCTTTATCCAACGTGAGCTTTTTCTCATTTGTGTGTAGTCTAGAAAGTCGCTGTCTCTTGTGTAATCACGTATGCAGCTCAGAAAATCTTGTGCAAATAGACAAATCTCATTTTGCCTTCGAATGTGGCAAGACTTGAGCTTATCCAGCTCTCTGCAGTCCAGGACATTGAACGTGAACATCTCTGTGCTCTGGCCCTTCAACCTAGCCTCCTCAACCTCTCTGTCATTAGAGAAATTGCAGAAGGGACAAGAGGTTGCCCTTATGACAGGTAGTTCGTGTTCCTTTGAGGGCTTTCCAACAGTCCTGAAGCAGAGCTGACTTGCAGTGAAGAGCTGTGTTTGCTGTCTCACCTACAGCTGAAATGGAAGACTGCATTTTGGAGCAGCTGAAGCACCTGTCCAAACCCAGGACCTGTGAACCACTGAGTAAGGGTCGGCTTTCAGCAGGGGGTTTGTGTGCTGCAACCTTTCAAGCCAAAGGCAGAGATCTTGGATATAAAGCAGGTGTAGGAAGAGAGGGGGAATCCAGCCCAGTGTCAGACTTCACATCCCCTTGAAAATCAGCAGGCAGATGTGTAGTGACCAGCACAGGAGGACCACCTTTCCTGGAAAACATTCAGATCTTGTCAACTTATTCTCTGTCTTATTTGCCAGCCTAACTGGCTTTTTGTAAATGAGTGCCATACCAGATTAAATGTCAAACTTGTCCGATAACTGTTTGTTGTCAGGGGCTAGCACCTGAAACTCTGTCAAATAAGGGCAAAAAAATTGTAATGAACAAGAATAAATTAGCTGCCCACAGGAGAAGGGCCTTCCTAGCTGCTAGCAGTTATTTGCCTTATGTTATGTGTTAGATATTTTATTGCCATAAGTGTGCAGTTTATGAATATAACAATCTTTGATCTCTGCACCTAATTCCAAACTTGGGCAATCAGTCCTTCACCTCAAGCATTTTCTTTATGTCCCATACCTAACACTGATAATTTTAGAAAACTCTTAGTCTTCTAACCCCTTGAAAAGGCACTAAACTGTAGTTGCCAGCCATCTCTAGAGCCAGATTGTCTGGAGTGTTTAGGACCCAAAAGGACAGGGAAGATATTTTGCCGCTTGATTTAGTTTATGTATTGATTTTTGTTGTTGTTTAATGTGAAGTACTAGAGCTCCCAGTGCAGCTCAGTGTGGAGGCTTAGATGAAGGATCAGTTGTGATGCTCCTTTTAAGCACATCATTCTCAAGATGCAGGGTCAGAGAAGTCTGCTCAGGTTGGTCTGAAAACTTACCCTATCACTAGTCTTCAAAGTTGCAATTACATTCTGTCATAGGTGAACACATAAAACTATGTCTTGGACACAGTTCCAGGGGAAAAAAAAAGAAATTTAATTTTCTGTATAGGTTCCAAAAGTGTTCAGTACTGTTTCCCACCCTCACTATCACTGCCAGTAACAGTTACGTTTGGCAGGGGAAGCTCACTTTTTATTTCCTATGTGTGAAGTGTGGTCAAGACAAGGAAACACTAAAGAATGACATAGCTGCAAATTCAGGACTGTCATGACAAAGTCAGTGGGAAGGATGCTTTGGTACACTTGAAATGAGTGTGGACTCCACTTGGAAAGGAGAACGCCTGCTGTGCTTCTGTGTGAAGACAGGAGATGATATTGTCCACTGGTTTGAGGTTGTGATCTTGCAGTAGGTGCAGCCTTCCTTCTCTCTGAGACAGGATTTCTGAGTCTGAGGCCTCTCTTGGCTACTGGCTGCAGGACAAGTCTCTGACTTGAGGTTTCTGAATACTGAATACTTCAAGTTGTGTCTCTTGTTCTTCCTTATAAATGTAGCAGGAGGAAAGGTCTGATTCTCTGGCCTTGTGCAGTACAGTAGCAATAACTACAGTGGAGCTATATCTTTTACATATTTTAGATTAAAGAGCAGTCCTGTGATCTAGTGTCTTGCAGCCTGTCCAACCTGGTAGTGAACACAAGCTCTGACAAAAAAACAAGCAATCCCAGTCATGTAACATCAGACCCTCCTCTGGTGTGGAGGAAAGTCGGCAGAGCTGAACTCAAATGCCATCAGCTGAGGGACGTGGACATATGTTTTGCTCAAAAATATGTGCTCATATTTTTCTCTCAGGTCCAGGCTGTGTAATATCATGCGATAGACCCAAATATCCCTCCCTAACACTTGGTGAAAGACAGAAGAAGAGAGCTTACCGTATTTTATTATTGGGGAATTTCATGGGAGTCTATCTGAATCCAGCTCAGGAGTTTGTGAATCTGCGTTTACAACTGGGGCTGTTACTGTACAGAGCTATAAATAGACACACCATTTCTGTGGGAGATCCAAACAGCGTCATGCAGATGCAGGAAAAAAATCACCAGCTGACTTTGTTTCACTACCCTTTTACTCTGTAGCCCATCTCCCAGGGGATCACTTACGATTTCACAATCTCAAGAGCCTGTATTTAAAGCAACTTGCCAGAGAAAGTCTCCTTCATTTTCTTCTTATTAGGGCTCTGGTACATGTGTGTATACACAGGGAGCGTGGTAGAAACCCCTGTTACATTTAGGGCTTCTTGTTTTCAGTCTAGCTCAGGAGAAGGGGACGCGGGATGTGGCCTCCCTGTACATCATAAATGTGATCCTTCTGTCATAAAGGATAGACTGGAGCCTAAATCTGGAATGAGTATGACCAGGATGCACTTGTTTCTTTAAACATTTCACATTTAGACTGAGTAATAACCTCTCATTTTAGTTGCCTCATGAGGGAGACATTTGAGCAATAGATAGGTGTCCTGAAAAGGCTCAGTAGTTGATAGGGAACAGTTCAAATTTCTAGATATGGATGGTTAAGGTCAGAACAGGCAGCAGTTACTCTGTTTATTAGTGTCAAGCTTATACTCAATGTGTTACATGCACGTGAGAGTTGTGAGCTTTACACAAGTTAGGAAGGGAGCAGTCATTACACCACCTCTGAAGTAATTGACTTTGTAATGCGGTTATATGCATATGGAGAAAAGCTATCATAGTCATCTGTAGGTGTCTTAAATACATTACTGTCTCGCTCCCAGTCGTTTATGGTGGCATCATGGGAATGGTATGCCCGATCTGGGGACATTTTCTCTTCCCGATCCTACAAACCAACTTTAGGAGGGCTCTGTCTGAATACAGGGATGAGCCTCCTTGGCATAGATCACTAGAAAACAGGATCAAAAACATTGGGCTGTGTAGGAAATGGTACATACGAGGGTGCTAGTAGTTCCAAAGAAATGCACAAAGTTCCTGAAGCATGTCTAAAATTTTTTTTTCGGTGTGGTGTGCGCAGAATACATGGTTTGAAATTCTTAGAGGAAAGCAGTCTGCAACTGCACAGTGCTACCAGCTGGGCTGGCTTTCATTGCCATTCAGCAATACTGCTGCCATTCCAAGCTCCTGCCAATAAGTTTGTCTTTGAAACAGTCTTCTCTTTATCTAATCATTCAAAATTAAAATCTACATGGAGAGAAAACAGCTCCTTAAGTGGGAAGGCCAAGAACGAGGCCTGAGGCAACTGTGGCTGATAAAGTTGGGACCCCATAAACAGTAACCAAGAAATGGCAGCTGTCCAGTCTGCCCTGCTTTTGAGCTTGCACTTACAATATTTGACTTGTTTTCTCAGAAGAATAAAAAGAGTAAGTGTTGATGAGACCCATTTAATTGCAAATTACTCTCCCCCTCCCCCCTTCTTCCGCCTACAGGTGATACGGTTTTCAAAGATACAGTTTTCTTTGTGCTTAGTCCTGGAATTTTCACTCTGCACTCTTTACTACCACAGTAGCAGCACCAGTGTTATAACTGTATGAAAAGCCTTGGTTTTGGTGGTGTTGGTAGTGATGCTTTTATAGTTGGGGTGAATTTTACCTAAAATGGAATGGGAATAAAATGAGAGCTTGAGACCTGTATTATGTTTCTAATGGAGATGCATACAGGTACAGTTGTGACTTTCCTTATAATATGTATATGCTGGTAGGTAAAGGAATTACTGATTCATTACTCAAGTGCTTCTGTCATAAAATAGTGATTTATAGCTTTTCTTTTGTTGGTGCATGTTTTATTGGTTGCAAAATAGGCTGACATTCCATGGGTCTGGAGATGCATGCGCTGTCACTGCTGTAGGAAAGTAATTAAAGACAGAGATGGCAGAATTTTTGCCTATTCAGAGACCTCAGAAAGGCACAAATCCTAGTGTGCCTACATGAAAGCAATTTCTGTCACTTGCGGGTTTTGCTCATGGGCCACTAAAAAACAAAGTTTAATTGCTTTGGAGAAGGAATCTCACAGCTGTGCTGGAATCTGACAATCTTAGGCAAAGAAATCATAAACACAGGGAATCTAAGCTTCTTTTCTGGCTTCGTTCCTCCTAAGAGGTCTCTCTTAGGACCTGTTGGCCTTCCACTGTTGAGTTTTATCTCTAGGGTTGGCGTGTTTCGTGGTACCTTACAGCAGGGTAGGTTTTTGCTGACACGGGAAATGCAGCAGGATCGCTGCGTAATAGCTGATAAGTCTTCACTGTGAAAAATGTCAGGCACAAGTGTTTGTGGGATGAAGTGGAACAACAAACCCAAGAAACCTATGCCCCTAGCCTGTAAGCTGTTGTAGCGTGTGTCTGATCTTGTTGGCATTTATTGAGATGCTTCAAGGTAAAACATACCTATAAACATTTGTAGAATTGGCGACTCACATCCTATTGCCTGTGTGTGTTCTGAGGGCATAGAATTTTTCTCTTTCCTACAAATATCATACAGCACCTACCATTAACAGCTAATCTGTCATTCTCTTGTTTCAGGGGACAGTATTGAAAAATGGCACGGAAACCTTTGAAGCCTGGGAGGATCCTCCTCCACCAGTCTACATGCAGTTCTACTTTTTCAATGTGACAAATCCTTTAGAAGTGCTTCAAGGTGATAATCCCCTTGTAGAGGAAATCGGGCCGTACACCTACCGGTAGGACCATTTCACTATTTTCACATTTCGCTAAACCTGTTGTATGTGAGAAAGCCAAAAAGTGGGATTCAGACCCCATGGGATCCCATTCTAGGAGAAAACCTAGCTGGTTAATGTGTGAGTAAAAGTTTATTCAGGGGAGCATGGTCACACACCACCCAGACCATACAACTAGACTTGACGCTTGGGGGACCTGCAATCAGTTTCAGGTTAAGCCAGTGACTTCTGTCAGATTTGGGGCAAGATTTTGCTTGTGTACTGCTGTTCCTCAGCTGCTGAACACTGAGGAAGTTGTTTGCAGCCTGGCCTTCTGTCTTAGGAGAGAAAAAGCAGTGACTGGTTGGGTGATGTTTGAGAGTCTGGGGAGAGGGGTGTTGCATAGAAGTGTGATTCACATGTTCACTCTGAAATTAGTTCCTAGTTGAAGTTGCACAATTTGCATCAGTGAAAATGTGGCCAGAAAACCAGTTAGAGAGTGGTACTACAGGGATATACCTCAGCCAGCCTTCACTATAAAACTTAGATTCAGAAGTATCTTTTTTTAAGTATTTTTACAGACAGCCGGGCTTACAAAGGCCACATGCAGTATTAGGGGCTTATCCAGCCTCTTGAACTCTCCCTCTGCATGGTGTGGCTACACACTGAACAGTCTTGAGTCTGCTGCACGTGGAAAGATTTTAAAAACACCTTGAAAATTAGTTTTCCTTTAGAGCTTCATTCTGCTCTGCTGTGCGCAGCAGCGTAACCCAGGAGCAGTCCTGTGGTAGGAAGCATTACAGTCTTTGAAGTCACGGAGGTATGAGAACCATGGCAAAAAGGCTGATTTCTCATTGTCAGCCTCACTTCTGGTCACACACACTCATTCAGACTGGGCACCAGCTCAGTGCCAGGAGTGGTCTTTACCTAAGCTGCAAAATTATCAGAATCTGGTTTTCAGTATTTGAACAAAATACTGCAGAATAAAAAGGAGAGCCTTTGTGGTAGCCTTGGTCTCTGCAGTCTGTGTTGCCTTTCTGTTTCTTTCCTCCCACGCCTCAGCTTTGCCTCATCCTCTGCCATCAAATCTTTTCCCCTGTCTCCTCTCTGTTTCAGTACTGTGCCTGTTTAGTCTTAGCAAACTACACGTGGTACTTTGGCAAAATAACCTTGTATTAGATAAACCAGTAGAGCTGGAGGAGAGATACGTAAGCTTTCAAGTTCCCAACCTTTTCTCCACGTCTCTGCAGCGTAATGCTGATAACTAGTCAGCAATGCGTTCTCTCTGTCGGGAAGATAGATAGGGCCAGCTCTTGGTGTAGTAGAGCTATATGAAGCCACGTAGGCCTATGCTTTTCTGCACCCTGGTACTCGGTCCCCTTTGCTAGCTTCTTTTTGGCTCGGTGGGAGAGCCTTTCCCTGGCTGGGAGCGGGTTGGCCGAGGCAGGCTCTTCCCGAGTTGTTTATTGCGGTGCGAGGGAGGGAGGGAGGGAGGCTGCGCCTTCCAGTCGCTTCTGGCTCCTTTGGTTAGCCTGATTTTGACATGTCTGAACAGGATTCGATTGTGCCGTGATCTGTCTGATAGAAAAAGGGGGAAAGTTGGAAAGTGGAGTGCTCTTTTCCTGCATTTTCTTTAATCCTTGCCTGGCTGTCCCTGCTGACTGTACGAGGCTGTCGGTGGAGGGTGGGGGAAGAGAGGAGGCGCGTGGGAGGAGAGGGAGAAGGGAGGGATGTTGCAGACACACCGCACGCTCAAGCCAGAGAATAAATACCAAGTTTATCTCGCAGGCCCCATGTAGCAAAGCATTAAAGACTCATTTAGGTTTAGCATGTGACAGAACACCTAAAACGCCCTAACATGAAGTACATGGCTCTGTGTTTTTATAAAACGAGGTACTGGAGAGAATGGCTGGAAGTGAACTGGCCCTCACCAGCAAGGAAAAAAATCTAATGAGTGACAGGAAGGAGGTGGGACAGCTAAATATGATCTCTTCCAGCATATTTTTCCTGCAATTCATAGTTCTGACCAACCCAGTTAGCACAGAGGTAGATTCTGTAACAGAAACGTAGTAGTGCTTGTGTTTTCAAATCCTGGAAATTGAATTTGCAGCATATAAAATAATTAATTATAAAGTGCAAGCTGCTCATCTGCCCAAGCCTGCTGAGTCTCAAAGAACACTTGAATATTGGCTGGTCTTGTACACTTTTACAGCTTTTTGTCTTTAACATCTGAGATCCCTCCTACTCATATCCCTAATTAAGGAGTATTATTTTCGTCTCTGGCCCTTTTACAGATGGAGAGGCTTCTCAGGTTAACTCTGGCCTATTTTAGGGAAGGGACTTCACAACTGTGAGTTTCCATCCCCTCGTTTCAAGCCCTAGGGTGGCATAAAATAGATTGCTGGATGAGAGGCTCTTGCCAAATCAAGCTGGAAGTGTTGCCAGACCAAAATGTTCCTTGGTGGTAGGGTTGCTGAAGAGTGGCAGATACGCTGTTTGTGTAAGGAAGACGGGAAGTGGTTGATTTCCAACAAGGATAGTTTCACGGGCCTTTCCAGTTGGCTTTAAATTTGGAAGACTGAACCAGGGTAGTAGAGCCTGAAATGAAGCAGCATTGATGCATCTAGTGCAGCCAGGATAGCATCTAGGATCTGAAATGAATAAAAAACATCATAGCACAGGGTCTTGCAGAATAATTCACCTTCCTATCTTGGGCCTTAAAATTTACACAGGAAGCAAAGCAATGTAAAAGACAACGAACTCTTAAGTGAATGTAAACTTATGAAATACAGGACATTTCACTTAATGCATACCCCCAAAGGATCATGCCATGAGCAGACAACCTGTCATTTCCCTTATCAGGTTTGCTGAAGACACATTTTGAGCCTGAGTCAGCTGGTTCTGCAGAATTGTATGTTTCTTTGTAAACTGGTAGTGGCAATGGACTGAATTATGGTTATGACCTGTGTTTCAGGGTAATTAGGATCTGACTTCCTCATCAGGCCAGCAGTTGATGTTACTTGCCAATTGCACTTGTTTGTCAGCAATCCTGAGTTTCATGCTGTTTGTCTGAGTGCTTAGACAGTACACAGAAGCAACCTCCCAGGCCATGAGCAGTTTACAGCAAAAATTCAGTTGAATATATGTCATGTCCGGGATTCCTGCCTGAGAATTAAAGGAGAAGAGTTAAGATGAGGCTTGTTCTGTGGGCGTGTCACATGTAAGCCCAGAAGTCCTAGTGCAAAGTACTTTGAAACCATCAGAAAGATTCTGGTAGGTTCTTAGGTCAGGTTAATGAGACTTAGATGAACCCTTGTTCTGCCTGGGAGTGAATTTTGCCCCTAGCAAAGAGGCAAAAGTTTTGTTTTCAAACCCTACTTCAAGGACAGTCCCATATATAGTGCCTCTGGATCCTTCTGTCTGAAACTGTTCACTTTCCTTGGAGGTTTCTAAAGACGAGGCAAAAATACAAAGTGCAATTAACACGTGGGGTGGCATTGTGGAAGCACCCTGTGACATCTGATTCAACTTATACTAAGGGGAGTTCTGTTGCTGACAGCAGCAGTAGCAAAAATGAATCTACGCCTAATGAACTGAAATTCCCACCCTTTTCGTTCTTAAAGCAGTAGAATAGCCAAAAGTTAATTGCAATTAACGTTATGTGTACTTGTTTAACTTGATGAGAGAACAAACTCTTTTGTTTTTCAGAGAATACAGGCCAAGAGTGCATGTTCAGTTTTTAGACAATGGTACCAAAGTATCTGCTCTGAATCCAAAGACATACGTATTTGAACCTGAGAAGTCAGTTGGAAACCCTGAAGTGGACCTGATCAGGACAGTTAATATTCCTGCCGTGGTGAGTTCTCTTTCATTTCTGCTTGGAAATCATCCTGACACACTTTATAACTAGCAGCTCATTGCTTCATACTGTCTCTCTCCTTGTGGTAGATAAAGGTGATGGAAGAACAAGAGAGGCAGCTTTATGTCCACGTTGTTTTGGTTTGGGCTGTTGTGGGGTTTTTTTTGCATTATGTTCCTCCCTCACCGTACGCCCCTGTGGTGTTGGTGCCTCACCCTTATGCTGAGAGCTGGCACACTTCAGAGATAAGCAGAAATCAGGCTTGTGGGGTTTTCATGAGTAGAGTGAATTAGTGACGTCAAATGCATAGGAGGACCTCTGACTTCGGAATGGGAAAGTTTGGAATGCTTGGGGTTGCTTTGTCAAAATTGCAAAAATTGCCTCCAAATCTGCATCTCAAACTGAAAAAAAATAATATATTATAGCAAAGGAGTTTCAGATACAGCTGAATGAAGAGGTGCCCTCAGAATAAAATGAAAGTTAAAACATGCACCCCCCAAACTGTGCTACGTGAAACTACTCTGCAAAGAAAGTCTCATTTGGGGGATCAGAGGCAGATGATTATATTTGGTCTCATACAGGGATAGTATGAGAACAAGCAGATCTAAAGCTGTCATACCCTGCAAAGGAAATTAGAGTGTAATAAAATACTTGTTGGATGTGTAACTAAGGCTTTACTCTGTGTACTGGCTTCATTGACTTCAATTACAGGGTACATTAATTTCTACTTTTCCCCCAGCATTTCCAAAAACGTCTTGTCTGATTTTATGAATGAATATATAAATGTACTGTATACGGTAATAGATAGGACTCAGCTTGCTAAAAGTTGCAAACAGTACAGTCACTGTATTTACAATTCCTCCCAGGCATTTGAGCGGTGGTGAGTATTATCTCCTGTTCAGATTTTTGACTGTGACGTATTTTAACAGGCAGTACTAGCACTACAGGTTGGTTTACCCAGGGAATATTCCCTTCTTTTGTTTTTGCTTTTAAAAAGACGACGTAAAATCACTTGCCGGCTAAAAAGAGAATAGATTTTGGTATTGTTTGCGACTTGGAGAAATGGCTAGCTTCTAAAAATGGCTTTTAAAAATACAAACTATAATTTCCTAAGGGTGAAATTCAAAGCACGTCTCCAGCTGTAATTTACTTGTGAAATTTGGGCTGTTTAGAAAGCAGTTTTGCACATTTCGCTTAAAATCCATCCTTAAAGACTATGGCAGTTAATGGTATGGAACTGAGCTGGTTGTGTGCCAGCGCCAGGCTGAATGGGAATCTGCAAGAGCACATCCCTGTGGGAGAAAAGCTGAAGAACCTGTTACCCAGCACATTATTTGCCACAAGTGGAAATAATGAAACTGAAAATGCAGTTGAAACATGTGCAAGGCTGAAATGTGTCTATATTTGTATGCAGCTGGTATTATTTATTCTGCAGTAAATCTGACCATTTCTCCCTTATTCCAATCCTCTGGCAGACTGCGATGGAGTGGACCAGGTCAACCCCTCTTCAGTTTGCCACAGAGGTGCTGCTGCTTCTGTACCAAGAATCCCTGTTTACAGTTCACACCGTTCATGAATTACTGTGGGGCTACAAAGACAAGCTCCTGTCAACCATTCATCTTTTGCATCCTGAGATTGATCCAGTTTTCGGTTTCTTTAATAAGGTAACTGGTATGCAAGACTTTCAGATGCTTTAGATGGGGAATGACTTCATTGCTACAGAGTTTGGACTGTCATTGCCAGCCAGTTGAGAAGGATGTGCCTGGGCTGAGGCCAGGAGGTAGGCTGCAGGGATAGCAAAAAGAATGTTCTCTCTTCAGCTGGGCTGTGTGTAGGCGCTGGCTGGTAGCACAGCTGTGGGTTTTATCTGACTTCCCTTTATCAGGTATGGGTAAGTTTTCCAAGGGTGGATGTAAACCATTCCACTGCTGGATGTGCTCACTTGAATTACATGGGCTTTGTGGCCTGGCTGTGCAAACTGCTAGACAAAATTCCTGGCCAATGTCCTTAGTAATTGATTGAAATTGCACGTTATTTCTGTGCTGGAGCCTTTACTGGCTTCCATAGTGTTTCTGGTTGCACATCATTTTGGGCTGTGGGGACTCCTTGTGTCTTGGAGATCATTTGCAGCGCTCAGGTTATTTTCTGTGGGATTATTTTTTTCTGCTAAGGGCTGTTTCTTCAGTGGCAAATTTCAAAGGAAAAAAAGGCTAATCTAATGTTGTATTTCCTTCACTTGGGAGGTGTAAGACTCTAGCCCAGTCACTTCCACCTCATTTATATTCAAGGCAGAGTTTAATGAATTGCACTTACCTCAGGGGGAGTGCATCACTCCTAGGGTGAAGTGATGAAAGCTTAAACTCCTGCCCCCCTGTTGCAGTTACCAGCCAGGTGTTTCAGAATGAGTAGAGTGATTAAAAATTCATGTGTCTGTTTGCAGATGAATGGAACTGATGATGGAGAATATGTTTTCCTAAGTGGGGAAACAAACTACCTGAACTTCTCCAGGATTGTGGAATGGAAAGGAAAAGAGTAAGTTTTTCAGTGTGTTGTGGCCTCTGTCAAAATCTGCCCCTTTTCACATTTTGGACGAACACAAGCATTGTTTATTTAAAAAGGGTCCTTTTTTTCTGAGGATGGTGGTAGCTCATAGCAGCTGTAGCTTCAGAGCAGCCCCCCAGTATTTTGGCATGTGTCATATAACTGTGAAAAGAAGACAGCACCAGCCCTTAGAGAGCAGACTGCTGTGAGCACTCACCTCTGAACTGCACCTTGGCAGAGGTGACCCTCTCTCCACTCCCTTCTCTAGGACACCCATCCCAGCTGCCTGTGGGGACAGCATTCCTGCGTCTACACAGCCAGTGTTCCAGACAACAGGCTTCCTTACTGCTCTGTACCCAGAGCCATCTTGTGCCTGGGTTTCTAACACCTCCTCATGGGCAGCATGTGTTAGAAAGAAGCCAAAGATGAACTACATAAAGCATTCCTCTCCCATTAAACAAAATATCTGCCAGCAATTACATAGATGGGAGGAACTCTTGCAGACGTATTCTTGCTTGCCTGGCACCAGTTTAAAGAGACTATAGGTGCAATTTAAACCCATTTTAATCCCCCTTTTTTTTTTTGTTAGCGGAGCTGAGGCAAGAGGGTTTAGCACTGTACAGGTTTGACTCTCATTTGCTTGGATCATGAGCTGGCATCACCTGACCACCACTCAAAGATCTTTTAACCCTCTGCTTTATTTTCTTCAGGTCATTAAGCTGGTGGACAACAGAGGCATGTAACATGATCAATGGAACAGATGGGACATCCTTTCACCCGCTGATTAGCAAAGATGAGAACATTTATATCTTTTCTTCTGATTTCTGCAGGTAAGGAGAAGAAAATGTCACTCAGACTTTAAAGCAGAGCTTTTTACATCGATTCTTCTTGAGGTTTCACGTTTAGGCTGGTGGTTTTGCTCCCATGATTTTAATTAACAGTGTGAGTGTTCTGCATTTATTCATGGTATGAATGATGAGAGAGTTACACCAAAAAAACCTCAATTTGCATCAAGTTAAGGACGTGCTATTTCAAAACAGAGATAATTGAAAATTTGGAAGACGACTGGACAGACTGGACTGCCTTGAAAGGCCAATAATGAAGGGAATGGAAGGATTTATATGAACCTTGTCCAAAGCTTCTTTCCTCCAAAATCTTCCTCTGTGCCTTGCTTTTATAGAGAACCCAGATTGCCCTCTTCAGAGATTCATGACTCGACATAATGCTGTTTCAAATGCACCAGGATGCACAAAATCTTGGTGCCTCCTTTCTTGTGTTACACCTTGTCTCCTCCCTTGCCCTTTTCCCTATCTGTGAAGAACAAAGCCAATCTGAAATTCTCTATTTAAATTAATATCAGATGTGTATTACACTAAATTCAGGACTTGCCAAATTGTTCTTCCACAGCTGTGTTCCTTCCCTTGTCCCTCTCAGTAGCATGTAACTGTCTCGCACAACACGCAATAGCAACATGGGGACCAGAGTGAGGGCCTGAAATGATAAAGGCAGGCATCAGTGTCCCTGCAGCAGTGCAGTTGGCACAGAATCATCAATTTTGTGCAGCAGCAGAATGACGAGATGTATATTTGCTGATCAAAAGCCTATTAAATTGAATACAGAAGATCGTTGGAATGGGCTTAATCCAAACCTAGCTTACTGTATACTTAGGTTGATACACTCAGCAAAGAGACATCTGCAGCAGGTGTCAGCGTGTGCTCAAGACTAACCAATCTGGGTCTGGCTTTTCTTCCTTGCAGGTCTCTGTACCTGGTGTACGACAGCTCAGGAACTGTCACGGGTATCCCAACCTACCGCTTTGTGCCCTCTGCAATGGTATTTGCCAACACAACGGTCAACCCGGACAATGCTGGGTTCTGTGTGCCAGCAGGAAACTGCCCTGGCACTGGTGTCCTCAACGTCAGCATCTGCAAGCAAGGTATGCTGCCAGGTGGTGGAAGCTGACTGGAAGAACTCCAGTAGGGAACATATTTCTCCTTTCTGCCTGAAATATATGAGGACAGTTTGGTGAGGCCTGTACGGTTGTGACTGCGCTCCGTGAAATTGGCCACCAATAAGTGATCACTGGGTTGTAAAATGCAATAGTGATCCGAGGGCATGTTCCTGTCAGATGCTCTCTGCTCAAGCGATGGTTTAAATCAAGGAATCAGAAGGAAGTACCAGGATCCATACTGAACAGCTTGGGTGTTTATTCTCTGCTCTTATCCAGGTATCTGTCACATCTGAGTAGTTGAATTAAAACAGTGCAAAAGACCAGCATGCAAGCTTGAGACATGAAGCTGTGGTGGTGCTGCACAAGGGGAAATTTGGCTTGTTCTGAAGACAGGGAGTTGATTCTGTAGCTCCAGAATGGACTTTTCCTTACACTGTAAATTGCACAGTGGGAAGAATTTTGAGGTCCTCAAAGACTTCCTCAAATCTTGCTCAGCTTTTTCTGGGTGGTGACTTTCTATGTTTTCATATTTCAGGTGCTCCAATATTTCTATCAGCCCCCCATTTTTACCAAGCAGATCCAAAGTTTGTAGAGGACATAGATGGCATGAATCCAAAAAAGGAGTATCATGAGACATTTCTGGACATCAATCCTGTAAGTGCAGCCTTTTTTAAAGGGTTATATAGGTGAATCCAAGCATTTGGGTTTAGGTCACATTCCTGGATGGTGTGTCCCATTGACCTTAAGAAAGCTGTATTAATTTATGTGGAACTGATCTATTTGTATTTGCTTGTATAGAGCAAATTTTGCTGGATAGCAAGAATTAAAATACTTTTCCCATTGTGCCTGCGCAATTAGGCATGCCTTCAGACTGGTAATGATGAGCTGAAAGGGTTAAAATATTTCTTAGAAGCAGATGAGGCTACTTTTCCTGTTCACCCTGCCATCCCAACCATTTGAGTGTTATCTTGACTGTGTTTTCCCCAAGTTGAAGAAACTGAGTATGTGGACCAAGAGAGCAAACCAATAGAGATTCAGTGGATGTAGGCAGCTCAGCACCACACAGCTGCTCCCTCACTCCCCCTCAAGTGGGATAGGGAAGATAATCAGAAGAGTAAAAATGAAAAAAACTCATGTTGAGATAAAGACACTTTAATAAGGGAAAAAAAAAAAAGAGACAAAGACAGACAAACCCAAGAAAAACAAGTAATGCAAAAAAAATCCCAGTTGATCACCACCAGCCAGTCGTCGAGCAACAGCAGCCCTGGCAAACTTCTCCCCAGATTTCCATCACTGAGCATGACATCATACAGTAAAGGATATCCCTTGGGCTGGTTTGGGTCAACTGTCCTGGCTGTGTCCCCTCCCAGCTGCTTGCCCACCCCCAGTCTACTCACTGGCAGGGCAGTGTGTGAAACAGGGAAGGCCCTTCAGCGGTGTAAGCGCCGTTCAGCAATAACTAAAACATCTGTCTGTTATCAACACTGTTATCATCACAATTCCAAAACATAGCCTGATATCAGCTGCTATGAAGAAAAATAATTCTATCCCAGTTAAAACCAGTACAACACTGATCTCTGTATCCACACACACGAATGTAGGTCGAGGGAAAGAGCAAAATCATGACCTGCCTAGTTTACAGAAAGAGTACTCTGACTCATCAAGCTGCTATGTGCAGCTAAAGCAGGAGGAAATTGCATAGTTCCTCTCTTAAGGTCTAGTGCTTTGCTGCCAGGTTCTTCCTGTTACCCTGCTTCTACTTATCCAGCTTTTTTTACTACCATAAAATGAGCTCTGCACCTCCCCCCTCCCACCCACTCTCCAGACTAAATTTTGCTGCTTGAATGAGGAAAATATTCCTGTGCATCCAATTGCAGCTCTTAGGGTAGTGGTGGCATTACTGTGAGAACTCAGTGTTTCGTGCTCATTATCTCTGTGGCCACTCCCATGGACTGTGGTCAGTACCTGTTTTTCACCCTGTAGAAGGAAAGGTTTGTGTTGTAGGTGGTACCCTTTTCCAAAAATACAGCTGGATCTGGAAGAATGGGGATCTCTCTATAGCCCAAGTCTAAGTTTGCACAGCACGATGGCACCCTACTCTCTTGCAGCCTCTTCACATCTCCTTAATTAAGAGGCAGACTGGAATGTAGGTATATGAGTTACAAGAGTATCTTGTTGAAGGAAAATAACACTAAGTGGGTCTTGTCTTGCCTTGTCGGTTCCACACCAGTGTAAATACTAGGTTGTACTTTCCCTACTTTCCCAGTTCCTATTATTTCATATTTCCTTTTTTTTTTTTTGACACTGGTTTCTTTTCTTCTCCAGCTGACAGGGCTTGTCCTGCGAGCAGCCAAGCGGATGCAGATCAATGTTCATGTCAGAAAATTACCTGAATTTTTGTAAGTGTCCTTTGCTGCCGAGTGTATATCTCAGATCTGAATTGATATTCAAAATTAATTTGTCTGCAGTGTCCAGGTGGAATAATGGTGGGAGAGAGAGGAAAAATCAACTCAAATCTCAATTACAAGTGGCAGTATTCTTCCTTCTCTCAGATCAAGTAAATTTTGCAGTTCCATCTACAGAATAAAGCAGCAAGCTGTTATGGACAGGTTGCTTGTGGATCAGCCATATCACACTGGTTTGTTTGCTCGCAGAGGAGGTTTGCCACAGCGGATGGCAACTAGAACTCAGAGAGTGGCTACTCACTGCAGTGAGGACATGCCATCCTACTCTTCACAGCTTTTAGGAGACAAAAATATTGCCATTGCCATCATTTCTCAGCAGTGGCCACGTGAGAACCAAATGAGAAGGCATGACCCCAGATGGGGCTGCCCATGCCTCTCCCCGACAAGCAAAAAAGGAGATGAAGTGGTGTGTTTCAGAACCAAGGCAAGTCCCATCTAAAACTCAGGAGGGAGGGGTCATTTGATCAGCTGAAAGGAAGTACCTTGCCTGAGACTGCTTTGGTATGATAAAGAGAAATCTTTGTGCATTGGTATGATAAAGAGAAATCTTTGTGCTGCTACTTTATGCTCAATATCAACCCAAAAATGTGAACGGTGTAGAATCCCAAGTAATGTGTGAGTAAAATGCCCCATTTCTTCTTTGTGGCAAGTGGGTTCCGCCTGGTTTTCTGGATGTTCCTGTTTGAGGGGGATGTCCCCAAACTGCAGCTCAATTGTGCAGAAATATGTTCCCTTCATCTTGTGTCTTTCTGACACGTTGATTTACTCATCACCAGTGATATGTGATAGCTATTCTTTCTACTCAGCTTCTGAGCTGATGTATATTGGCACAGCTTTGCTATATATTATAACAAAAAAAGAAGCATTTTATCTGCCCAATCCTCTTGGGAAAGTCGGTGATGTTTCTTCAGAACAGCACCACCTTGTTTCCAGTGCCCGGGAGCTGTTACATTAACACTACGTACGAGTAAGTTGTTATTTCATGTGTGCCAAATGTTGGGGGGGTTTGCTGCTCTGCGCTTGTTGCTTGGACAATAGTTTCTGTGTTTTACAAATATGAGTAACTTCCAAGATCAGCTTAGCTTAGCATTCCTGCTGACCGGCACAAATCTGTCATTCAGTCGGTTATTAGTGGGCCTCTTATGGATCCCTCTCTTTCTCTCCCCACCAAGTCCCAAAATATGCCATTGCTCCCAAAACAGAATTCCTTGTTCATTTTGGAGATTGAGATTGTTCTATTCCAGTTGGGAGGTGAAAATTGATAATAAAAAGGAACAGCCCAGAGGTTTTTTAGGGATAGTTTCCTTGTTCATTGTTCTGTTATAATCTATCTTCAAAATTCTCAAGTTGAAAAGTTACAAACCCATAATTTTTGGTTTTTTTTTTACACAGTGAAACAGGCAACATCCGGACACTAGTTTTCCCAGTGATGTATATAAATGAGGTAAATATTTTTGTTATTTCTTTACAGCATTGTGGTATGTTTATGCTTCAAAAATACTGTCTTTGAGCTAACCAGAAAAGAAAATGCTGTTATTCTTGTTGTTTTATACAGCGATAGGTAGGAAGCTGTGGCTGTTTCTTAACTAACGTCCTCCTGCTGCTTGTTCCCCATAGTATTAAGTATTAATCAGCCCTGCAAAACACTCAGTCAGACAGTCCTTTTAGTTTCAAAGGTATTGGCCGTGAGGAAAAGGGCTGCTCCGATGAGGAAGCGAGAGCTCACAAGATCACATCTTTTTTTTTTTTTTTTTTTTGTGTAATTTGTGAATATGCCTGGGCTGTAGTTGAATCATTGAATTCGTTGGATTCAGGGAGGATTCCAGGAGGCTGGTTTCAATGACATACACCTTCATTCCAGCCCTGTATTATTCCATTCCCAAACTGGGAGTAAAAAATAGGACAGCAAAAATAAGAGTTTTTAAAGAAAAATGTCTTTTGAAACACAACAGGTAACATTTGGCTTTGGAAAACTGAAATTTTTAATTTTTTTTTTTTTTTTTTTTTTTTTTTTTTTTTTGAGTAATCTTTTGTGAATATGCCTGGGCTGTAGTTGAATCATTGAATTCGTTGGATTCAGGGAGGATTCCAGGAGGCTGGTTTCAATGACATACACCTTCATTCCAGCCCTGTATTATTCCATTCCCAAACTGGGAGTAAAAAATGACTACTTTCTTTGAAAATGCAGCCGAGATGATCCCTCTGGCCACATGAGGAGAGCTAAGAATTCTTAGAGGGAAGGTACATCAAGAAGCAATGAAGCAGAGGTGGAGAGTTGTGGGAGTCTTGTTTCCGTACCCTTCACAAAAATAAAGCAGTCTAATATAAAGGAAGAGCAGAAATAAATCTTATTTTTCTCTTCATCTCTTTCTCTGCTCCAGAGTGTTCTGATTGATGAAGTATCTGCCAGCAAACTCAAGCACGTCCTGCTGGAAGCCAATGTTGTAACTGGAATCCCCTTCGTAATCATGACTCTAGGAATTGTTTTTGGGATTGTGTTTATTGTGCTTGTGTGCAGGTCCCGGGGAACAAGTGAAGAGGTAAGTAACATTTGAATTTAACCTTGCTTACTGTATGTCTGCCTGGATGTGATTTTCTTTTCATTGATTTTACCTATTCACTGACTTTCTGTACACAAACATTTTTATATGTTGTTTTTTGTTTAAAATGACCTTTCTAGGGAAGGGATGTTTTAATAGACTCAGAATAAATGCACCAAACAAAGGAATGGAGCTAATATAAGAAAGATGGTAAGGCAGGTCGTATCTTCTGTGCCTAATTACCTTGCCAACAGTAGTTTAAAAAAAAGTAAAATCAGCCTGTCTAGAGGACCCTGAAGGATAAGATGCAAAAATTTCACCATATTTGATGGACAGATTGAGTCAGTGACAATCTGACAGTGTTCGTAGTAGAAACAATTGTGTTGTGCCAGTTGATTATTTTTCAGAATCCTCATGCAAATTGATGACTAAAGAACAGATGAATTTTACAGACAACAGCATGCAGAAAGTTTTATCCAGACAGCACTAGCTTGTACATCTATTTATGAAAAGTTCTGTCACAAAACGACATGCTGGCATTAATGTTGCTAGTCACATTGAAAGCTGATCCAAAATTTCATTCTAATAGGCAAGGCAGTCGAGTTCAGATGAGAGAAACTATGGACCCTTTGGCTAGAGAAATAGACTGGGTACTCTAGGAGGCTGTTTTCTCCTTGCAGTTGCTGTGGTCTTAGTGTGGCCTTGCTTGTATGTTGTTTCCTAAATGCTTTCTCACACTATTGTTAGATAGTGCCCTCACGCCTCTCTCCAGAGCACCCAGCCACACCGTGCCTATGCTTTGTCTTAGGCAGTGGGACCCATCTGGGTCCCTACCATTGCATCTCCAGCAAGACTTAGGGGTGTGATGGTAGTGGCAGCAGTGGTGGCACCTTGGCAGTGTGGTCTGCAACTTCCTTTCCTCGAGCAGTGGCTTTGAGCAGCTGATGTTTAGCTCTCTTGATTCTCTCTATTCTTGATTTTCTCTCTGTGTACCCAGGAAGCGTTTCATGAGCAGATGCTCTCAGGACTGTACTTTGGGTTCCTTTAAGCTTTTGAGCTCCCTGTGTTACTGGCAGGCTCAGCTAGAAAGTCAAAACTGTCCCATTCCCTCGGGCCCCTGTTCCAGGGCATTCCTGCCCCACTCTATGTGTATAGCTTCATACCAGCTCTCCTGGGTGTTCTTGAACACTGCACATGGATTAAAATGACAAAGGGACACCTAAATTCCATGTTTTCTCTACATTGCTCTTGTTGCTTTTCCTGCAAACAGAAGTAATTCAGGTAGTTATAGCTTCCCTTGGGATCCCCCTTCCACCAGCGTGGTCATGGCCTGCCATCATCTGTAAGGTGCTACAGTGAGCCCAAGGTCCCTGCCTAAGCTGCCATCCACCCTCTGACGCTTTTTTAGTGCAGTGCTGGTTCTCTTACAGGAAATTGTCCTTAGAAGTAGGAGCCAAGAGCTTTTTCCTTTCCTATTTGGATTCTCAGCAATCCAGCTTCCCCACCGTGGAAGCTCTCTAATGTGCCACATTTAACTTTGCTGTGTTGTGGTTTTTTTTTTAATTCAGAGTACTGAAGATGAAAGGTCCCCACTTATCAGGACATCTTAGGAGATTTTCTTTAACATGTGAGCTTGGAGGATAAACTATTAGAGCTGACCTAATACCAACTACCACTACCCAGCGCTGTCCACCGTGGAGAAACGGTTGTGTCAAGTATAACTTCTTGTGGTATCGAGATGGAAGAGAATCTGCACTGTCATCAAGGGAGGAGACTTTTCTTACCAGCTAAGTTACAACCTTACAACTACATTTACGGACTGCTTGAGATCTTGCTTTTTTCAACCATGCACTCTCTTTGTACCTGCACTGACAGCCATAGACGATCATAACCACTGTATCAGCGAAAATAAAATGGCCTGATTCGTTACAGGAACGACACGGGTAAAATTTTGAAACGGCCTTAGGAGTGTGGGCTGCAAAGTACCCTTCTGGAAACACAGCGGGCTCCTGTATCGCCCAGGAACAACGGACGATTTTGCTCTAGGCCTAATACTGTCTTTTCTGTAAAGTGTTGCGCGCTACTTATTACCAGTATGCACTGACTGTTTATTATTAATGCCATTGGTCCTTTCACAAAACTGATTTGTACAACTAATCTGAAACACTGAGTGAAACTTTGTGAAGTGTCTGGTAAAAAGAAGCTGATGATTTGAAATGCTTCTCCGTACAGACCTCTTAACTGTTCTAACTCTGCACCGGATTCCATTGCATGTTAGCGATGCGTTTATCCTTAGAGGTTTTTGGATTTTTTTTTTCAATTTAAAAAACAAAACACAACATGACATTGTGCTTGATGGTGGAGGGTTCAAAAAAGGTGTTCTTTTTTCTCTGGTATTTGTGTCACAGTTATCAGCTGTGTGGTTTAATGTGAGTGCAGACTTGGCAGTTACATTTACTGTTTAGGGCAAAAGCACAACTCCATCTTAAGGTATGTGTAAAACCTTGAGAAGTCATAACACTTTTTTTACTTGTCAAGTGGAAACTTGTTTTAAAAGTCACAAAAGTATTTTTTCCCCAATTAAAAGATTATTCTCATTAAAAAGTATTTCCATTAGATCCAGATAGTGAAACATATTTTAAAAATGTATTATTGTCTTCTAAAATAGAGGCGTTGGGTTTTCCATTGCGTTGGTTTGGGATTTTTTTTCTTAGCTGGTGATTTGTTGAACAGTTTTCATCTGGAGCCAGTTCTGCCCAGGAAGTTTTGTGATGGCCACAGTATTTATTATCCGGATTAGCTAAAAGCACCTGGCACAGCCCAGCACCCTCACAGTGTTGCAGCCTTGCCTCTTCCATGTGGTACATGGAAAAGCAGCCAGAGCAGATACTCTAAACCTCGTCTGAGGAGCAAGGACTGTCGCCTGGAGAACCGCAAGCGTACACAGTACAAGAAGGAGAAACTCATCACAGCTTTCTGCAGCCAGTTGCCTCAAAGGACCTGTTCCAGAGAAACCTCTCCATTCCATATTTTCTCCATTTTCCCATGCAACCTGCTCTAGGTGGACCCTCTTTGCCAGAGGGTTGTACTAGATGATCTGCAGAGATCCCTTCTAACCCCATTATCGTTCTGGGACTCTGTGACACCGATGGGGCTCAAACTGTCACTTCTTCTCCCTGCCCCACCAACAAAGCTGCTTTCTGGGTGGACAGGATGAAATTAATCACTGTGGAAACGCACTGGTGGTGGTGGTGGTGGGGCTTTCTTCGCTTTGCTGGTCCCCAGCCCACTGCTCTCCTCCTTCCCTGGCTGCTGGCGGGAGAGAACCGCTTCAGGGGGTTTTTCTTTCCTAACCCGGGGCCAGGCGAACGGTGTCAGGGAGAAGAGGAGGCCAAAACCCGCCGCTCCCGCGCTAGGCCCCATCCCCGCTAGGGAAGGGCTGAAGGGCTCCTCCTCAGCCCGGGGCGGGGGGGACACAACACCGCATCCCGCCTGGGTGGGGTCCTCAGCCCGGTGCCGCCGCGAAGCTGTGCCGAAGCAGGGCGTTTCCTTCTCCTGCTAAAACAAAAAGAGCCGTTTAGGATTTCTTTCCTTTTTTTTTTTTAACTGTGCCCCACGGGTGGGGGACTCGCTCTCCCT
>NW_015091088.1:1719162-1719431 GCF_001431845.1 Calidris pugnax | reverse complement strand
CGCCGCGCGTAGTGGTACATCCCAACAGCCCTCACCTGCCGGCGCGAGGCGGCGCCACCCGGAAGCGCTTTGGCGGCAGGGGCCGGAAAGCGGCGGCGGTTTGTTTCTGGCCGGACCCCGTCAGGGGCTGCGCGCGCTTCCCGCCGCCACATTCCCCTGCCAACCAGCAGCAGCGGCAGCAGCAGCTCATGGCTTTCAACTTCGGGGCGACGGCGGGCGCCGGTGCCGCCAACCCCACCGGTGAGCGCGGAGAGGGGGGCCCGGGCGGG
>NW_015091088.1:1676553-1718589 GCF_001431845.1 Calidris pugnax | reverse complement strand
CCCGCCAATGAGATCCGCGTCCCCTCAGCGGCGGGAGACGCGCGTGCCTCCCCCCCCACAATGAGATCCACGTCCCTTCAGCGGCGGGAAGCGCGCGTGCCGTCCCCTCAGCGGTGGGAGACGCGCGTGCCTCCCCTCCCTCAATGAGATCCACGTCCCCTCAGCGGCGGAAGGCGCGCGTGCCGTCCCCTCAGCGGCGGGAGGCGCGCGAGCCCCCCCCTCCCTCAGTTCCACTCGCGTCCCCTCAGAGGCGGGCGGGCGGTCCCACGGAGCGCGGCGAGGCACGGCCCTGCGGAGCTGCTCTCGGGTGGGTCTTTGGTCGTCTCCTCTCGGGGAAACCGGTGAGATAACGAGCTTCCCCTCGCTGCTTTCTCGCCATCGGTCAAACGGTGTCCCCCACCGGGGTTTTTCTTTCGTGTTTTCTCTTTTTTTTTTTTTTTCTTTAATTCCCCCCGCCCGCACAGCTCCTGCGCGGTGGTGGTGGGTCCGTGTCGGGAGGCGTCCAGGGCTTACTTCATCCCGTCGAAATGAGAGTCAGTCGCTCTTGGGGCACTTGTGGTGATGCACGGTGGTGCCTGGTTCGTGCTGCCGGCTCACTCAGCTCATTGCTTTTATGGCAGGAAAGTTTCTGCGTGGATGAGATGCACTTGAAAGTTAATTTTTGAGCAGTGTAAAGGACAGTGTTTAACTTGTAAAGGAAGAATGGCTTTTCCCCTCTTACTCTTTTGGTGCTGTCGATTGACTGTCAGTCTTGGTCAAATGTAAGCCAGAGCCTGCCTTACTCTCACTTGGTAACATAGTTCTTTGTTGGCTCTTAGAGTAGACACTCTGAATAAGCCTTTTGGACAGGCCTCATCTTCACTGCAGTTAGCCTGGGCTATACTGTGTGGGCTTTCCCTCCGACTCTGGCTGTTTTAGACACAGACTTTCTGGCCCCATCTTAAAGTAAAAGATAATCTTGTACTGCTTGGACACTGTTAAAAGGTTTATTGTGCTCATAGGCCAGTAGTAGAGTGAATTCTGGGATCACACCCTGGGACTTCCAATTGTCTGTCTGCCTGTCTAGCGTGAACCTGTTCTCAGCTACTCCTGGGGAGGGAATTGGGGAGCTGCTGTATTAGTTTATTTCTCTTAGCACTGGAAAACCTGGATGCATCAGGTAAGACTCCAGCAGGTGCTGGAGACGATAGATTTTGTGAATATAACTTGAATAAGTCTGCTCTGGAGTATTTGAGGTACGCATGGTGCCTCAGTCGCTGGAGTTGTGTTTTGTGGTTATTCTGCTATTGCCAATCATATGTGGGTATGATATTAGCATGAAATGGTTTATTCTTGCCTTCCTGATAGCTTATGAAATAACTATGCTACTGTCAGTTACACTAGTAGAGATGCAGCTGTATCGAGCTATCTTAGGTGGTTAAAATTACTTTTAATGGGAATGTTGAAATACGCGGATTTTTTCATAAATAGCTTTGAAGTCAGATGGGAAAAGCGTTAGCTGAAAAATAACATGCCTACAGCAGTGATGTAGGGAGAGTGGGTTCAACAGAAAGCTTTTAACTGTCCTTGTGTTCAATAAATAATGTTTAATGCCAGCTAATATCTTACTCTTGTTTTTAGCTATGCCTGTCTTGTCCTTGGTGATGGAAAAATATTTTAGCTTTTCTTTTCTGAACCTACCTTTTACTTAGAACTAATGTTACCTTGCTCTCTTTCTGCTTCCCGCTTGTCAGGATTTGGTGGGCTTGAAACTACAAACTCCACTGCCAGTGGGTTTAATTTTGGGGGTTTCGGATTAACTGCTAATCCTGCAGTGAATTTTAATATTGGGAATTTCGGTGTTTCCACTACCTCAACTCCGCCATTCAATTTTGGTAACAGTCTGGCAAGTGCAGGTAGATAATGCATAAATACTTGTTCTGTAATAAATGTTAATAGCAGGGGTCCAAGAATTACATTCCTAACTGAGAATCTGTGCTTACTACTAATCTTCATATCCAGTGAAGACTGGAAATAAAAGCCCTGAAAGTGGAATGGGTTTGAGAGCCATAGGCTTGTAGGATTTTTTGCCTATTAAATTCTCAAGAAATAGCTGTTGAGGAAAAATAGGCACATACCAAATAGTCTCTGAAATGGAAATGAATAGTGGTAACCTACCAGTCTGACCCAGTCAAAAATTAAGCCTCAATTACCTAGCAAAACGGCAACATCAATTCTCCGTTCAGATCCAAGCAATCATGACCAATTGCAGAGCTGGTCCCTAACACCACGTTTCTTGACATCAGATTCTTGGACTACTGCAGTCATGTTTTTCATCTTCCCCTGTGTCTCCTCATTGGCCTTCCATTGGCTGTCATGAATGCACTACACCTCAGTAGTTTCTGTGGAGAAACAACTTTTATACGATCAGCAGAAAATGAACAGCCCTCGCTGTGATCTCTGTTTCCTGAATGCCTTTCTGCACCCTGAAGCAGCACGCATCCCAGGCTCTCGTTAAGAGATTCACTGTTCTTCTGGGAGGGTCTTGTGCGTGATATGTGTGCTGGATATTAATTAAGAAAACCATTCATGGCCCCATGTAGGTCCAACAATTCCGAGGGATCAGCTGATACAATTTCAAGTTAAATCTTCTCTATTTTGTATAAAAATGCTTAACTGTATGGATTTCTAATGCTTTTACGCATGTAGAATTAGCCTGTGGGGTCTTGTTGCCGCTGCTCGTATAGGAATTATATTCATTCCACAATGTCATTGCTCCCTGTGTTAGCGTTTTCTTACCTGTTTTGTGCACTTGAGGATCCTGGTTTTATTTGGCATGAACACTATTGGACTGTATTTCTGTGGCAGAATTTGAACTACTGCAGAAGAGACCTTGGATACTTAATTTCGTTTAGCAATTTGCACTCAGATCCAGATGACTAAATTGCCATGAGTACGAAACTACCTAAAAATTGTGTCATCTGATGGTAGTCTTGCTAGAGTTTCTCACTTGCTGGTAGGACTGAAACTTGAATATTGTAGAGGACAATGTGTTGCATCTGCTCGCATTAAGGTGTTTACTGAATGAAAATAAAATGCAATTGCATGTCAGCTGTGGTTTAAGCTTTTTATTTTGTATTTATACTAGAGGACATTAAGCGTAGTAGGTCTGAAGCGACTTTTTTTTCTGCTATTGACATGTGAGTCAGCAGTGGCAGCATCTGTTTGACAAATCCTTTGTAGCAGACTGTTTTTCTGCATTTGAATGCATGTAAAAACAGTATGTAAGGGAGAAAACTCCAGGGCTAGTCAGATGTCCATAGGTTGCACTTTGGGCCAATGGTGCATTGGCACCACCATAGCAAAGAGATGATGGGGTGGCATCCAGTACCTGTGCAGCCTCACGCGCTGGAGGCTGTCCAGGCTGGTAGCTGCCCTGTGTCAGGACACCTCTTTTAGGGGGGGCAAATGGGAAGATGGGTTTTTGGGGGTTTCTCTGGCATACTAGAGCTCAGGCCCTCATTTAGGTCTCCTCCTGCTAGCCAGTGACTGGTCTTCCCCAAAATCCTGAAAGGCTGATTGCTTTTGTATTTGTCTTCCTCTGATAGTGGTTGAACCTCAAAATGAGATTTTATGGGGAGGATGATAGGCAAACTAAGCTTAAAAATAACAACCAACCAACCAAACAAACAAAAAAAAAACACCAACAAAACCAAAACCTCATAGAATTTTACCTGTGTGTAGAAAGAAATTGTTGCTGTGTCAGCATTCCCATGTAGGCACAGCAATTTTGTGCACCCTAGCCTTTGGCTTTACTCGATATGTTTCTATTTTTGCTCTTAAGAGGTTAGGAATATTTAAAAAGCTCACAAAACATCAGATCATTTATTAAACACTTACCACCAACGTTGACTAGAAGTGTTCCTGAGTATGAACCTAAGAAATACTATGATTAGTTGTGTCTGTCACTAAGGAAAGTGTGTCCTGCTGGTAGAGGAACAGGGTGTTAGTTAACGGCTGCTTTTCATTTTTTGCTTTCTTGGCACACCATGGATGTATTGGCTTTCTGGTTCATGTTTTCTCCCCCCATTTCCTTGGACGATGAACTCAATACCCATGATCGATGTGAACTACATGCTCGTAACATAATGTATCCATCTGTCAACATCTCTTCTCATAACACCCCTTGAAGTGTGCAGTTTATTGCTGTGTTACGCACAGCTGCCACTCACAACATGCTGTCAGCTTTACTTGTAAACTTTGTTTGTTAGGTGCGTTTGGAGGATTTGGGACAACTACCACCACTGCGGCACCAGCATTCAGTTTTTCTGCTCCCACCAATACAGGCACCAGCGGTAAGAGAGCACCAGCCTGAAAGTATTTGCCCTTCACAATAATGTTTTGCATTTCACAGGTACTGTTCTCCTCTTTTTCTCAATAATTCTTTGCTTATTTCCCCAGGGCTTTTTGGTGCTACCCAGAACAAGGGCTTTGGATTTGGTACTAGTTTTGGCACAGGAACTGGAACTGGCTTGGGTAGTGGGTTGGGAACTGGGCTAGGCTTTGGAGGCTTTGGTACCCAGCAGCAACAGACCAGTAAGTATCTCTTTCTCTTCATTTATGCAATGAAAGCATAAGACTGCAACAGGCCCACAAGTAGTGGGACAGAAGTATGTTATAAAAGGAGGCTGTTACACTTATCTCTTGATTAGTAGAAAATTCTCAGAAATTTGCTTTTTGAACTGGCTATGTTTGCAGCTCTTGCCTTTCTCTTAAACTAGAGCTCAAGCAAGTTTCTGGGCTTCACCCCTGAGTTTCCGACAATATTCACCCTTTGGTTTGGCAGTGGTAGGAAGAGTAGTTATGGAATAGATGTTGGCAGTCATGGCATTATTAGAAGGGGGAGAAAAACAGTGTTGAGTTTAGTTTAAATGTGAGTTGGATAATGACCAGCTGCAGGCTCTGAATCTGCTGAATTTATAATAACAAATGTACCCTTCAGATTTAGATACTGAAGGGGCCAGATGATGTTGTGGGTGAATATAGACGTCTTACTTAAAGAAAAAAGATTAAATCTTCTCCTCTAAATCAGCATTCAGGAACTTCTGTTGCTGATGAAGATTGGATTTAAAAGGACACCTTTAAAAAACATATGATATTGATTTATTTTTTCTGTGCATTTATTTTGCTTCTCAAAATGTGAAAAAACATGATACCAGTGATACACAGATGGAACATTCTAGCAAGTGAGTCGGTCTTGGTTGGTAAAGGAGTTAATTTGTTTTCTTCATCCAATACAGCATTAGGAAGCGGCTTGTTCAGCCAGCCTGCTCAGACGCCTGCCCAGTCGAACCAGCTCATCAATACAGCCAGTGCCCTCTCAGCTCCAACACTCTTAGGAGATGAGAGAGATGCTATTTTGGCAAAATGGAACCAGCTTCAGGCCTTCTGGGGCACAGGCAAAGGGTACTTCAACAATAACATTGCTCCAGTGGAGTTCACGCAGGAAAACCCCTTTTGCAGGTTTAAGGTATGGAATTGTTCAGCTGCCCACAAACAGTTCTGAAGCAGTTACTCTGCTGGCTGAGTGTCTCATGAGTGGTAAATCAGATTTTGTTCCTGTTAATAGTATTCCAAAACAGTAATTTTCCAGGTAGTGTACACAGTTCTGATGTATGCTAATTAAAAGGTCTGAGGATGCTGGAAATCTGGATGTAGTTGAGGTACTAGATACTGAGTGCTTATGTGAATCATGAAACTAACCTTTTTCTATTATAGCATTCAGATTAGCGTGTGTGTGGTTGGAGCAGATCTCTGGAAATGAATTTCAATGTATACTTGTGTAGGTTACAGTATCAGAGAAACTAAATAATCATCCCATCTGAAAAAAATGTTAACATCAGGAATAAGAACTTCAGGGTCTTTCTTCATTGTTTTGCCTACGCTAGAAAAACCCTCTGTGAGCCGTGCATACCATTATAAATACACTGGCCTTCAGCTGCCTTCTGCCTTTATCCTTGCCAGTGCTAAAGCTGACTCCATTACTTGTATGATATCGTCAGCAGTTCCAGATCTTCCTTCTCATGTCAACAAAGAATATGTAGCTCTTCATCCTCTGCAAATCTCGTGCCTGCTGACTTTCATGCTAAGCTTCAGACTTGAAAGTGGATTTGGGTCAGGCTCGGTGATACCCTCCTTTCCCAGGCTGATTCTTTGAAGTGCAAACTTTCTAACCTGAATGTAGGTTAATACCTAATTAAGGCTAGTTTTTATTATGCACATCATGACACTTTTATGAAATCTTTGCAGCGACTGTGTAACAAATGTTTGGCTTCTGTCGTATTACCATTTTATGTGTTACTTTGAATATTTTGTTGATAATGTACCTGAAAGCTTTCTTGTAAGTTATTTCCTGAAATGGCTTTAGAGCTTTTTGGGCTTTGAAAAATTGCAAAATATAAGTTGTGTGATGCAAAATTGCTTATTGTAGAGCTTCATTTACCAAAAGAAGACGTTTTCGTTTCAGGTTAGACAATGCCACATGCTAGGTTTACCTTTGTCTCTATGACTTGAGTATTACTAATGCCATTATGAATTCAAGTAACTTAATTGAAATACTGAAAAGTTCAATGTATGCCAGCAATGGCAGAAGCCTAAGAAAAACAGTGGAGAAGTTGGTGACTCAGGTATGGGAACAAAGTGTCATAAGCTAGTTTGGATAATTGCCTCTGTAAGCATCAGACGTCTATTAAGAATGAAGCATTACCTGAAGGGTTTCACAGGTGTTCAAGGAGTCCACTTGAACACAATTCCAGCTCTAGAACAAATGAGAAGCATGCAGAACCAAGAAAAGTGTGCTTCTAAAGTATGTGATACAGGCTGTTGTTTGAAGGACCACAATGGAGTAAAACATCTGTTACAGTTTGAAAATAATTAGTTGCATAAAGAAATTGTGAAAGATTTATTTACTTATTTTAAACAGAAGTACCAGAGGAGTCGTGTATGTGTGGTCTTAGTACTACTTTGCACATAATGAGATTTAGTCTTCCGTGTACTGGCAAGTCTTACCCAACAGTGTGGGCGTCTTTCACAGCTATGAAAGTGAAAGGGACGTGCTTAAAACTAAATTCTTCCTTAGTTGCCACTGTTGTGCTCTGTGACAGGATGGCCCAATCACAGAAGGCTGATTCTGCAAGGCTCACCATTGCAGGGAATTACCCTCTGCTGACAAAGACCAGGCTCTTGGGCACACCCCCCAACCCATTTCTCTCTTCAGCTGAACTCACACAAGGGAAGGCTGTTACTTACACAGATGGCATCAAGTGTTCCTGTGTTAGATTATGATGTTGAATTAAACATCTAACCTTACTACAGCTTTATCACAGCAAGGATAAAGATTAACATTAAATTTTATAAGCAGTTGTACAAAGAAACCTTGACATTTGGTAACATGAGGAAAATTGGCTGTCGCGATTTCTCGTGTGGAGAGCCTTACTTGATTCCTGTCTTAGCTAGTAGAAATATTCTATGTCCATGTTTCGGCTTATACTGCCAGGCAAACTGTCTGGATCTACAGTAGGAAAATGCTAAGAAACCCATAAAGATTTATGGTTGCCTTATCTTTTAACTAAGTTATGTCACTAACTGTTTTTCATTCAGACATCTGGAAATGTAATGTTGTAAAACTCTTCTGGAACTCTAGTAATGTTTCATGCTTCATGCCACATAGATATGCCTTTGCTAAGTAATAGATCCCTGGTTTTTGTTCATTCATTTGCAGGCTGTGGGTTACAGTTTAATGCCCAACAACAAAGATGAAGATGGCCTCGTGGTCTTGGTCTTCAACAGAAAAGAAACAGAGATACGAAGCCAGCAGCAGCAGCTTGTAGAATCACTACACAAAATTCTGGGAGGAAACCAGACCCTCACTGTCAACGTAGAAGGTGTTAAAACAATGCCAGACGACCAGTATGTGAACTTTACACAGTTTTGTGTTTTTATCTGGTACTGCATGTTATAAAGGGTTGGCACTTAGTCCACTCTGTCTTCCTTTCTCCTTGTTTTTAGATCTGTTCATCCTGAGTTTGATTTCCTGTCTTTTATTCCTTCACGTTGCTTTTTCTTAAGGCATTAAGTCCTGTATTTTTCCTGTGTACATTAGTTGCTTTTGTGGGAGTGCACAGCTGAGGACCTCAGCTCAGGAAATAGGCTTTTCCAGACCCTGCTCAGCACCAAAAACTGGACATGAGGATGCAAACCATGAGGGTGGGATAAATACTGTGAGGTATTCTTCACTTGTTTGGAGGCCTCAGCCTAGTCTGCCTGAAGTACTTTGGCACACTGACATTTCTGTTTCTTGCTCTCTCACAGTTTCTTCATTCTGTTTTAAAGACCAAAGGTTCTAGGTTTTTCTTAATGTAGTACTAGCATCACCATATAATATGGTTGTTAAAACTGGCAGGGGGGAGAATGTAATTTTGTAGGGAATTTACAGCTCTTCTCATTCTTCCTTGCTGTGTTAAACCCTGCATTTACTGGTACTTTATACCTCAGTTAGCTAAAGGAAGTTAAGTCAGCTGGGAGAAGTGGTAACTTTGATTTGGGGTTGTTTATCGTGTTAGTTTCTATACCCTGCTGACCTTTTTCTGACAGTATGCCTCTTGTCGCGTGCAGGACAGAAGTGATCATTTACGTTGTTGAGCGCTCACCCAACGGCACGTCAAGGAGAGTTCCTGCAACAACCCTCTACGCCCACTTTGAACAAGCCAACATAAAATCATCCCTGCAGCAGCTGGGGGTCAGCCTCTCCATGGCCAGAACAGAGCTGTCCCCGGCACAAGTCAAACAGCTCCTCCAGAACCCTCCTGCTGGTATGTGGTCTGGGGCTGCACAGGGTCACAGTTGGGCCTCTGCTGGGGCTTTTTTGGGTCTCTGGGAAAAATGCAGGTGTCGGCCCACTGGAAAACACCTTTTAAAACTACAAGAGTTTCCAGGGCACCCTGACATACTGATGTAGTGGATTTAATTACAGCTAGTTTCCCCACTGAAGTGCAATGTATTCCACCAAGACAGTTACGATGTATCTTCTATGATTATTAGTAATATGTCACACAACATCATACTACGTGATTTAGTCATCATATATCACTACAACTTGTCTAATTAAAAAAAAAAGTAAAATATCAGAATAATCACGTCCTATATTCACTTCCTAATTTTGGGGGAGTCACTTAGCCTGTATATGAGTCCACAGATAGGATGTATACAGCTTTGTTTTGGAGTAGTTCGGTGCTGTTCATGCCATTTCATAGGATAATTGTACCTTATTCTCTAAGTCTATACAGGATCACATGTAGTACTTGCAGTGAACTCCCTGCAGTGGGTTGAAAGCAGTCTCTCGTTTCCAGCAGACACAATGTAGTGTGTTCAGTAAGACCATAGTGTTTAAAAATATAGTAATGATATCTGGATTGCAAAAAGAACTCAGCCTACTCTTGCAGAAAAATCAGAGACAAGCAGCAGTGTTTTCCAGCTGCATTGGGGAGAAGTAGTTGCTCTGTGCATAAGCACATTGGCTTTCTTTAATATTGGAGGTGTATCATAAGGCCTATGTAACAGTGGTTGGGTGCAGCTTGACTAAGAAGGAAGCCAGGTTTGCAGGCTGGCTAACCAAGCAGTAAGATGTGCAAGAAGAGGTATTGGTGCTGAGCTCTAGAGAAGCAATCACACCTCAAGAGATGAATTTTGGTATAAAAATAGTAAGTTTTATGAGGAATGACCTGGAGTGTTGTGCGATGAAGAATATTGTTATACCTGACTGTTCTGGTCTCCTCTTTAAGCTGTCCTGAAATTGTTAAATCACCAGCGCTTTTTTTCCCCTTTTTTGCATGTCTCTCTCTGGTCAGAAAGTCAATTGTTTCCCTATCAGTGTTGTCTTGGTTTTTTCCTAACATACCTAGGTATGTGCATTTTATACACTGATCTGATTTCCAGTAAAGTTTGGAGAATGTAATAACTTGTATCATGTTGCTAAAGTACGTGTACAATTATGGTGCTTTTATTTTACGTATTTACCTGTTGAAACAGGTCATGGCAAAACAAGCAACTGTTCTGTCAACAGATAAAATCCTTAGACTAATCCTGTTAGCAACCACAGTAATTCCTACTGAGATTATTTTGCAAACTTTTGGTACTTTGATCACTTAATTACTGATTTTTTTTAATTTATTCTTTTTTTTAATAAGCAACTTAAAGAGGAAAGATCACCCAAGTGTAGCATACAGTAGAAAAGATGGGAATTTTTCCCTTTTAAGTATGGATTGTCCAATTTGATCAGCTGTGAGTTGTTCCTTTCAAACCAGTGGAAATGCTTTACAGCCTTTGGGACTGAATTTACTGCCAGAGCCCAGAAACAAAACTTTTAAGAACTACCTTTGTTTAATGAACCTAAATTTATATAACAGTTGTTCATGCTGGCATAGTTCAGAGGTCTACATTTCCTAGCATTTTTCCTGCTTAGCAGCTGTAAGATATGATATTTATTCAGATCTATCCATACTAACAACTTGTTTGTTTGGTTTTTTTTAAGGTGTTGATCCTATTATATGGGAACAAGCCAAAGTTGACAATCCTGATCCTGACAAGTAAGTCTAGTAGTCTGTCTGAGTATTACAAAAAGACTTGGAAAGGGGAGAAATATAATATTGTGTAGTACCCTTCAGGTTACTTGTAAAAAAAACTTAGTAGAGAATAAATTTGTCAAGTGCCGATCTCATTTGAAGCAGCGAGGATTACTAGAAATGCCTGTCTAATCCCTTTACCCATTTAGGTGCTTAAGGGTTGTCAGGATAAAGAGCCTTACTTGCATCACTTCTAGTCGTGGTGTCCTCCGTTATATGGACTAGCTATTGTGACTACTTGTTTGTTTGTTTGCAACCATTATGCTTTTTTTCTTTATTCCTGAAGCTGAAAGTGATGTACCCTTGTACCCTCCAGTGGTTACAGTTAACTTGGGCTGGTTTCTTTATGAAAAAGGAATAGGTTGTTAGGAATAGTGAGGACTGTAGAACTTAGCAAACAAGATATGCTTATGTATTATCCTAATTTAGAATAGGTCAAGATCATCTGTAACTTTAGACTATATTCATAATTATTAATTCATACCATGTGTCTAATATAAAAATGTGTCATAAGAAATATTTATGTTCTTGTAGGCTTATTCCTGTGCCAATGGTGGGTTTCAAGGAACTGTTGAGAAGACTGAAGGTCCAAGATCAGATGACCAAACAGCATCAAACTCGATTAGATGTAAGGTTTCTTATCTTCATCATGACTGCTTTCTGTTGATAAGGGATATGCTATTAAATGAGCCTCCCCCGGTGCCTCCTGTGTGTAGAAAACTAAAATCAGAACTATGTGCGTGGGGCTGTGACTCTTTATCACTATTTCTTAATATAGTCCTTGGTTATATTTTTTTGACCAAAACCCAAGCAGAGGTTCAAGCTTGTAGTGTTGTTACAGGCTAATTCAAACCAGCTGGAATAAGTTGCATTGGTACTGACTCTAATTTGGGCACCCAGTTTTCCGATGCCTTCTGAAAATCCTGGTTGCGTATGAAAATAAATAGAAACCAGAACAGTAGGGGTCTAGCAAAAAGCTTTCTGAAATGAAAACGTATTTGGTGAGGATGCTAAGTTGCTGGACTGAGACTCCTGGTTTCAAATTAGGACTAATGTGTTCTGTTGTTAGAAACTCTTATGGCTTCCAGCTGACTCCATCTCCTCCTCTGCAGATAATATCAGAAGATATCAGCGAGCTGCAGAAAAACCAAACAACAACTATGGCAAAAATTGCACAGTACAAAAGGAAGCTGATGGCGCTTTCTCACAGAACATTACAGGTAACCCAGATAGTCTAAATAACTCATTCTGACACACAATCTTGTACCAGAAAACAAACTGAGGGGGCAGGATGACCTGTGCAGTCTTGTGCATGGCACATGTTGAAAATGAAATTCTTATTTCATCTAAATGGTATTGCTTCAAGTAACAGGCAGAGCTGTAACAGAAAGCATCATGTGCACAGTTTGTCTTACTGCTTTGGGAACCTACTCTCTCACTTACTCAGAAGCTGTGGGACTGCCCTGAGGTCTCAGAGCAGCAGACTAAGCAACAGAACAAATCTGCTGAGAGATGTGCTGGAGGAAGGGCAAAAATACATGTGGATGGGCCAGTGGGGAAAGAGGTGGGCAAAGTCTTCTCTAATGAACCTCAAAGGCTTCTTTTGTAGGTGTTAATAAAGCAGGAGATCCAAAGGAAAAGCGGTTACGCCATTCAAGCAGATGAAGAGCAGCTTCGTGTACAGTTAGATACAATTCAATGTGAACTTAATGCACCTACACAGTTCAAGGTGAGTAGTTAATAGAAATTTGCCAACCGTTGTTTTTTCCTCACAAAAGAATCTAAGCTTTGCAAATTGTGCATATATACTTGTTGTGGAAAGCTTTCACAAGAGAAGTCTGGTAGTGTTACAAGGTTGTATCATCAAGTTCTTTGCTGCATGACTGAGAGGTATTTAAGTATTTTTTTGAGTTCTTAAAAGTATTGAAGTTGCTTGCTTTTTGCCTGTCTTTAAAAAAAAAAAAAAGTTTAAAATGGAATGGCAATGCTTCCTGCCTTGGTGACTTAAGGAGTGGTACGTCCTGGAGCTCTGACAGATGTAAATGAGTTGTGTTTGATTTAAGCCTGTTTCTTTTCTCAGGGCAGACTGAATGAGCTCATGTCCCAAATCAGGATGCAAAACCACTTTGGAGCAGTGCGGGCTGAAGAGCGCTATTACATAGATGCAGACCTCTTAAGGGAAATCAAGCAAGTAAGTATTACTGGGTAGAATCCTGGGATACTCTTTAAACTTCATAATTTAAGCCAGCTATGCATAACTTGGGAGATGTATCTAGAATGTAATGTTTTTGTAATTGTTTGATGGTTAAGTCATTTTTATTGTTCTCGGTGACAGTGCAGCAAGGTGTTGTACAAAGCCACTCTATGCAGTTAGGCTATTAGTGCAGAAAATACTTTTTTCCTTCTTCCAAAGAAATTATGCCAGGCTTTTCTATGTGCCCTGGCCACCAGATACAACACCTTTGAGAAATGTTACTTAGAATCTATGAAGCTGAGCTATGCTCATGTGAGTTTTTAAACTATCTGCAGCATCTGAAGCAGCAGCAAGAAGGCCTGAGTCACCTAATTAGCATTATAAAGGATGACTTGGAGGACATCAAACTTATAGAACATGGGCTGAACGAGAGCATTCCCATCAGAGGAGGAGTCTTCAGTTGACATGGTGGATGCTGTGGCTGGGCTCACACCAAACATGTTACTCAAGTTCGTGGTTCACCTTCCAAGGCTAAAACTGTTGAGGTAAAATAAAACACATATCTTCAAGGAGCAATGGTATTTTGGCTGTTACCTTTAGAATTAGCAAAGCCTCTTCAAAGCTTTTGAACTTGACCTTTGGAAGGTTTATATTTTATAAAGCTGTATATGCTTTAATAAAAGAAGGAAAACTGAATCTGTTCAGATACTGGTTTACTATAAAACTATATGTACTATTGTACATTTTTTCTTTTTTTTCTCCTTTTTCTACAACAGCATTGTCCTAGAAATGCAGTGCTGAGGGAATTGTTCCACTTGTGACTTGAGTTGTGGAAAGCTTAGCCTGCTTCTCTGTTTTTGTCAAAACAATCAAATAACATCATTATGTAAACAGCTAATTTAAATCATTACAGATATGTATGTTGCTGTAACTATGTCTGTCTCTGCAATACAAGTAGTTTACTGGGGCAAGCTACAGGAAGTTGATGTTTCCAGTTTTGTCATTCCTTTGGACTGCAAGGATCTGAAGGTTATGGTTTATCACTTTACATATGTGAATTATACAAAGCTTTGCTGCCCCGTAAGTAACAACAGAATGTCTAGGCATTGTCTTCTGCCTTTTTTTAATTGCCAGAGAGTAATAAATTCAGTCTGACTTTGTAATAACTTGTGGATGGTGTTGGCTCTTTCTCAGCTACATCAGCAAAGAAGTGAAACTACTAACAACTCCAGGTTAATGCACTTCACTCCCCTCCATGCATGGTGGGTACAGACTATCAAACCCGCTGCCACAGATCTGCTTGGCAGTCTCAGTCTCCAAACTAAAATACAAAGTCACGTCCCTTAGATAGCACCTGGCACCAAGTGTTGCAGAGCAGGTGCCTACTACATGCATCGGAAAGAGCTTTTTTTGTCCCCCATTACAAAAGTCACTGAAAATAAAATACATTACTCTCTGCAATAGGAGTTTGTACAGACAGACAAGACAGAATTGTTTTGTTTGTTAGCCATAAAAAAAATAGATTTCCATTCGTAACATTAAGATAGAAAAATAGTCTCAGTGTGCTAGAGGCTGTATTGTTTATTTGAGAGCATTTACTTCTGGAAATGGTTGCATTATGATTGAAAAAAGTATATGTAGAACTGTAATCAAGGGGGAAAAGGATTAATTTATTTTTGGAAGCATGGTTCCAATTCATAAAATATCTCAAAAGTGCAATATAGGCTCTAGCAGAGGTTCTACTAAGAAATCAAATGAGGCTAAAATTCTCTTTTTCAAGGGCCAGGGTAGCAGTCTAAGTGAAGTCTTTTACCATAGCGCTGCTGCTAGAGTGACTCTGCTGCATGTTCACCATCAATAGGTGTGGGTTTTTTTCTCAAACTCTTCAACCCCCCTCCCTGCTTTTTAAATTGCAATTGTACCATGCTTTGAAAATATTTTGACCAGACTATGCAGCATAGTGACTCTAGCAGCGGGTTACTTGATCTAGTACTGTGGCCTTTGAAAAAGAACTGGTCTCAATAGATTTCTTAAAAAAGCCTCCCTGCTAGAGACTGTTTTGCGTGTTTGAGATATAGTCTTTTTTTCAAAATGTTTCTCCAGTGCACATATTTTGTAGCCTCAAACAACAAACTTATCACAGCAAAGGGACAACAGAGGGGAAGTAGGTACTATCACGCTAACAGAGTCGACAAACAAGATAAGGCATGAACAGCCCAGAAACAAACATCTAGAAAAAACTGTTTATTAAGTGGAAAGCTGTGCTCTAGCACTTTCTGCCAGCTTACAACACTGCCTACAAGAAATACCTTTCCTTCCATTTTACTACACTTGAATAGACCTGTAACATTTCATCACATGCATTGACAAGATCAACTAAGTTGTATCTTCCCTTTGAGGAAGAATTTCTACTTCAAATACAGCTCCTTTTTAAAACCGGTCAGAACTGAAGTGCAGCTTATCTATTTTACCTGTTACCTTCCCCATGTGGATCACAGCTGTTGGCTACGGCAGTCACTGTTTTCAACCAACAAGTGCTACAGGTACCTGCCTTCCCTTTCCCTGCTTCGCATCTGCAGGCATGCTCTGTGGTTAGGAAGGAAGTGATCCCTCTGGCTTCACAGACAGTCAAGGCATTGGACGTGGCAACCCTCACCAGCTTCTCGCTACTGGGACTGTTTGACAAGGCGGAAGGCTTCTAGGAACTCATTGAAGTCGATGTTTCCGTCCTTATTGAAATCAATGCTGCGAACTAAGTCATTGATGCCATCCTCTGTGAGTTCAATGTTCATGTGAGAGCTGAACAGCTTCCAGGTTTGATGGAATTCCTCAAATGAGATGAGACCTGTGGAGAAGGAAGGCACAGCCACCTCAGCACAAGGCCACCTCTCAGCATGCAAGGAGGGACCCCCGCACACGTTTGATCTCTCATCCCACCCCTGCTGCCTGCACACCCTAAAGTAAGGAAAGAAATCACTCATAATCTTAATTTCACGTGCTGCAACTAAATTTCCTAGCATGCAGAACAGTGGCTAAGTCACAGCTTAAAGCAGTAAGGAGACATAATCTGGGAGAACAAAAGGCAGCAAAGACTTGTATTTTCTCTTTCCAGAAGTAGTATTGTGGACATGACTGCTTGAAAGCAGATCCCAGGTACGCTACATTACTGTCATTGTTCTCGTCTCAATTTTTGTTCTGCTAAACTCCTCCAGAAAAAATAGTTACTAGTTCTCTATGTAGACTGCATCATCTTTGTGGAAACTTACAATGACGTTTCAGAAGAAGGCAATAACCCCAATTGAGGGAGAAGACCCAGACTTTAAACCATTAAATAAAAATGCCTTTGTACGTACTAAAGGGAGTGCAAAAGTAGAATGGAACACAATGCAGTAACCGACATCCCCCGCACACCTGCTTACCTGAATGATCTCTGTCTATGATCCTGAATATGGTCTCCAAGTTGGATCTGTTTCGATAGATGACTTCCAGCAAGCTCGACTGGATGTGCTGAAAGACAACATTGTCAAAGTCCTACCCTTTCTGACACTGTGCTTTCTCTGAGCAGTTACTGCAGACCTTCCCATAAATAAAAATGTTTACTGCTCTCAAGAGTTTGCCAGCAATGCATTTTGCATCATGTGTGACTTATGAAACAGGTTTGTGGTGACTGGACGCTCTGTGCAGCTCTGCATTAGAAACAATGAAATGATGATATGCTGTAAACAGCTTTTCGAGGCCAATAGAGAAGACAATGATTTGGGCTATGTTTTTTAACGACTGCAGAGTTGGTTTTGCTGGGTATAATTAAATCTGTGACTGAGAGAATGGAATATAGTTTTTCTGCTGAAAAGCCTGCATTCAAAACTACCTCTAGGTATTGATTGCACATGCATCATCTGTTTCTGCAATGGACTGAGCCCCGCTGGACTACGTGAACTCATGCAGGCTTTTCCATTGACTTCAGTGTGATTTTGGGTTGCACAGGAACCAGAACCACCTACTCTCCTTTTGTACCATACTTGGTTCCACGTGCTGGGGATCTTGTGAGCTGCTTTGCATCATGATTTGTTGGAAGAGGATGAGTCCTCACCTCTTGGCTCCGCTGCTCCATGGCCAAGTCGTCCAGCCAGGACTTGTACTCCAGCATGCCGTCCGCCGTGCTGCGCACCAGCTGCGGTCTCAGCATTCGCCAGGGCAATCCCAGGTGCAAGACTGACTCCACTGCCGTTGCCCAGTTGCTCAGCGTGATCCTTCCTGTAAAGAACAGGGAGAGCCATAGAGACCAGCAGCTGAAAGCACATGAAGGCAAAGTCAAAAGCCTAGAGCTGTATGCATACCCAGGCTGCCATGCTGCTGACAGCAACAGTGTCGTTTATCCATGGTACACTTGAGCACTTTGGTACAGGAAAAAAAACTACATGGCCATAGAGACATCAGCCACTGCAGGAAGAAGTGTGCTCACTGCTCTCCCCAGCCTCAGCAAGCTTTTGGTCCTTGCAATAAATCAGGGCCGTGGGGCTGCAAACATCTGAATGGGAAACACTAACTTTGAACATTTCAGAGTAAATTTGTGAACTATGGCCACAGCCTGCAGATCATGGCCTGCAGAACTGCACTGGTACTTCCTCAGGGATCCAGGAACATGGAAAAGCCCCTAATGTAGCAGCTGCTGTAACAGCTGAACAGGACTTTTGTGAATTATTTTGCTGCCAGGGCAGAAAGCAGGAAACCAGTTCTACCCACAAGAAAGCAGTTCTGCCAACCACTGTGTCCCTTTTCTCCCCGGGCCCACACATGGACAGATCTCAGCAACATGTTTCAGTCACTGCACCAGCAGAGCACTCCTGGCAGCCAGAGAATTATGAACTCTCAGCTCCTTCCTTAAGGCTTGGCAGAGGGAGCTGCCACAGAGGACATCCCTCACTTTCCTCTCCCAAGTGATTTTAGGCACCAGGGATGAAGGGGCTCTAGAGACCATCCAGCCCTTCCCAACAGACAGGTGACAAACACGTTCCAGGTCATCTTTTCCAACGTTTCATCGGTACTCCTATTCCAAAGGGTTCTCCTAGTACCAAGCCTATATTGCTACACATCAGGCTAATCACACCTCTTGCTTCTCCAACACCTCCTTGTTATAATGCCACTCTGAGGCATTAACGGGTTTTCCAACAGAGACACTGAATACAGCAAATGAGACCAGTGCTGTATCAAGGTCTGACAGCTTCCCCCTGTGACAGTCACCGACAGCTATCAGCATGGAGCTTCCCAACCAGTGACACACTCAGCTTAGCTGCTGCAATCCTGTCCTACCAGGGAATTAACCTGAGTGTCCCTCAGCTCAGATTTACCCGTATTGTCCTTATCGTAGGCCTTGAACGCGCTGATGAGGGCTGAGGTGTGAGCAAAGAGCTTTTCCCGCAAGGCTCGAAAGGCTGACTCCTCTACTCTGCTGATTCTGGAGGATGCAGAAAAGAGAGAAGCACATTAAGAACTTGCCACAAAGCACAAGAGAAGCTGCATCTTCCCAGTCCTCTGGCCTGTCCATGGATTGCCCAGACCCTTGCACAACTGCTCTGCACAGCTACAGCTGCATCTCAGTGCTGGTGACAAGGCGCTGCATGCCTAGAGCAGAGTTCTCTGCAGCTAATGTGATGAATTACTAAATCAATTTGTGAAGTAACAAAGCAGAAGGGAACCTCAGCAAGGGTCAAAAGGTAAAACTTGACATTGAAAAGAGAAGCTGGAAAATCAGCAGTCTGTAGTGCTATTCTTTAGTAAATCAAGCTGTGAACGTTCAGGTCCAGAGTTAAATTTTCTCAAATCTCACAAAGTTTTCCCTTTTGGAATTTTGACTTGGTGAATACAGAGCAACTGGAAAGCCTTGCCTTTGGGTCATTGTGAGAGTATGGGCTGTCTTGTTCGCTTGGTACTGAACAAAATGGGGGACGAGGTCCGGTCCCAGCTTGACGTAGGCTCCCCTGTTGCTGCCAATCTCATAGTAGTTTGAGGCTGAAAATATGGTCAGCACCTAACCCCCAGAAGAGAGAGGCATTTACAGTCAATACATACATACACGCATATCTGTGAAAAGAACAACACAACTGATCCCATCTGGAGTCAACAGACTGTGGAAGCACCATGTGTTAGGTGGAACAGGAAGAGAGAGGTGGCAGCTGGCCTAGAAGACTTACAGGTGTGAACTCCTGAAGGGCAGCACTGGGCTCTGGATCTGGCCACACACTGGGCATTCTGTGATTTCACTGTACTCTCCCAACAAACTTCCACTCTCCACTGCAGTGAGCAGAGTCAAAAGTGCCCTTGTTCAAGTACTTAAGTGACCCTGAATCTTGTGAGAGCAAAAGTTTGCTGCAGCAACTTTGTAACACCCTTTAGCACGTCATCTTCAGAAACAGCTGCATTAAGCAGGGGCAATGGCACAAATGGGTTCAGATCTTTTCTCAGTTACCATCTGCAAGGATGCGCTTTGCCTGCACAACAGATGCCCCCAACAGAGTAGGTGGCTCCAGACTGTCCTGACCTAAGAACTCAGCTGGGAACACAAATCAGTAACTCCCAATAAAGCTGTTCAACAATTTTGTGTGTACTTAACAAAGCTCTATTGGAAGAAATACAGATCTGAGACAAGCCACCACAGCATCCCCACCCTGCCAGGATAGAAACCCAAGCATCCTTCACACCATGCGCCTCACCGACCTTCCGGTTGTGACAGAACTCGTAACCCTCTTGCTTGCACTCATGGGAGCGGATGAGGAACTGCAAGTTGTACTTCTCAAGGATCTTCCCTGTCACATCAGGCCCAAAGTAGCAGCCACCACCTCGCACCGTATTTACTCTGCAGCCATCCTGAGGCATGGGGTCACTCCAGAGAATGTCTAAAATCTGAAAGGATTGGAAAAGTTTATTGAATAAAGTGTACCCAGCAAACATCACCCACTAAAGTTTACTAAGCGAACACAGCTCCGTCTCTGAATCCCTCCCTGGACTGCTGCTATTACCACAGGGTAGGGAAACAGATGTTTCCGCCATCCCAGCTGAGCTACCATACTGCTCCATAGGACTGTCACAGACCTGGTCCACCATGGACGTGACAATATTGTTGGCCTGGAGCTAGAGGCACATCCAAAGTGCCTGGGGGTGTCCATAAATCACACCTATTACAAGGCTGCCTCCATCCCAAAACGCAGGTCCCAGGGCAAGAACACCCAACAGATCTCAAGGCCATGAGCAGGCTTAGTAATAAACTCCTTTTCTCTCTAGCCAGGACATTCTGCAGCCTCCAGTAATGTAAGTACCGACTCAGTAACCACTATTTGGATTAAAGTTTAATCTCTTTAACCCTGACCTCAATATACAGCTTTATGCTGATAAGGTGTGCAGTGCCAGGATGTCATATGCAATGTGAAGTAAGTAATGATGGTTTCAGAGCGCACAGAAGGGACTTACAGACAGCGTGGTCTAAGACAAACAGTAAACCAAGTTCCCAGGTTCTGATCTGCCTAGCCATCTACTCGCAGTGCAGCCCAGCTAAAACTGCAGATGCAGTCTGCTTTTAGCACCAAAGATCACAACTCACTCATCACCAAATGATGTGCTTGTTCATTACCTACAGAGCTGACTTCAGATACCCCACGTACACTGAGCTCTACAGTCTTGCCTATTATTCCTCTCCCCTGAAGTGACTCAAGGAAACCTGTCACCCCACTTTATGCCGGAGCAGCAGTTTTATTTATACAACGGATGAGTGTGGCACTAGGGGCAAACGCTGGGACAGAGCCTTGAGCACAGAAAGCCAAAGGCCCGGTTAAGAGGCTGACTCGCGAGGGTAGGAGAAAGGCACCAGCAGAACAGCAGCCAGCACCAGTCCCACACACAGCCTGCATTCTCCTGTGTGATTCTCATGCACGGCTCTTCAGTTCCCAGGGAACTGGGCCTCAGCCTGGGCTGGATGTAGTGCAGATATCTAACAAAACATCCCCAACCAGCAGAGATCACATGCTCACAGCACAGCCCTTCCCAACCACTTGCCATTGAATAATCAATGCCAGGCTCTCTCGGGGAGCGGAGCAAGGGTACAAAAGAGCACAAACTGCATTAGCCTGCCCGCTGGCATTTCCACACTGAGTTGCTCCTTAACTCCACTATACAAAGCAGCAAAAATCTCTGCAGAAAGGTCTGTGCACTGACCCACATATTTTATACTGAGATTTCTCATAACAGAACAAACCTGCAGGACACACCCACAGCCCATTGAGCTCAGGGCCCTGCTTAAACTACTCACCTGCTTCCACTCCTCCTGGCGAGTCCAGCAAGGCCCATCCAAATCCGTCAAGGAGACCATGCTGGAATAGGTGAGCTCCTCCTCCTCCGACTCGCTGATGTCCACCAGCCGGCGGCACCACTCAATTTGCTCCTGCACCGTCTGCCGGACCCATCTGGAGAACTCCAGCTTGTTGGCCATGCTGGGAGCCTGGGTTGGCCGGGGCTGCGGACATAAACTGAGGGCTGCCTCGTTCCCTGCTGGGTCAGCCTCTGCTTTGCTCTCCCCATTTATTTCCTGTATTTCCACATTTCTATTCGACTCCTTTCTTTTCTTTCCTCTTAAGACAGAAATAAACTGAAAGAGTTAGAAGAGAAAAGAGAGATTGTCATCCCGCTTGGAAACCTACATCTCCAGTTCTAATATCTTCTCCTGGCAGACTGTCAAGTGACCCAAACCGCCAAGCCTCAATTCCCTTTGGTGCCATGAAATGCTGATTAATTGTGTGAGATTATTAGTGCTGTCCTCTCAGATGTGCCATTCCTAGTTTATAGCTGGAGCCCCATATCAATCCTGACTACAGGTCTGTCTCTTCTTCATTGCCTCTATGCTGCTAGATGTTTCACAAAAGATGGAGTACATGGATTTAACTTGCAACAGGAACTAGGCAGCAGAATGAGGAAAGGATTAATGGCTAATGCAAGTGCTTGTCATTACATTTAGAGAAGGGAAATAGTATTTCTCAGCTTGAGGTGAGGCAGAGGCAAGTTAAATGACTTAACAAAATCCTTCCGGAAATGTAGGGGGAAAAACAGGCTAAGGAACTGTGGGACAAAGTCTCATCATCACTGTGTTTTTACAGTCAGCACCAGCACATCTGTTTACCCATGCCATTACCATGATCCATACATCCTCCAGAAGCCAAGAATGCTTCTTCCCTGCACACACATTCTTAAACCAAAGTGATCCACTCCAAGCCTGTACCTAAACGTGATTTGTCTAGGAAGACCATCCATTTGATTTGTCTTGTCAACAGCCAAGCTGATGTATAGAAAAAAAGCTCCTCACCACAAATCAGCAACACTGTTGTCTCTTGCAATATCTAGGAAATAAAACCTACTTTGTTTCTTTGAATTTTCTCAAGCATGTCCAGGTCAGTGGTGTCAGAGATGCCCCCATGTATTATGAGGACTTTCTGATCAATCAGGGTGGCCAGGGGCAGCCAGCAGAAGACATTCTGAATCATCTTCAAGATTTTCTTCCCATGGACCTAGGAAGACAGGTCAGAAGGGAAAAGATGAAGCACCAAGCCTTCAAAGTCCATATCTCAGATAGTAAAGGAGACACAAACGTCTGCCTACCTTGTATTTCTGCATTACTTCCTTGGTGAAACCGTAGCTAAAGGAACAGGAGAAAGGAAGCTCAGTGATTTTGCAGCAACCCCCTTGACATTGCGATCAGCCCCACCTAGAACCCGTACCGTAAATTGACCATGTGGTCCTCATGGTTCCCACGGTTGAGGTGAACCTCCTTTGGATAGATCAAGAGGAAGGTAAAGAGGATGATGAGGATCTCGAGGGACTGTTTGCCTCTGTCTACGAAGTCCCCGTTGAACACGTAGGACTTGGAAGGGGAAGGAAGGCCATTCTGTAAAAGCAAGGAACAGGTGGATGTTACAAGAGAGGCCTTCCCCATGAGCTCCGTATATCTCCCCTCCCCACCTGCACTTTCTCTCACTCCTGACCCAGGTTACCTTGTACAGTAGATCCTGACTCTTATTTTTATCCTGTGCAGGCTTCCAGTGGCAAATGCACCAAGAAGTGAAAGCTGGCAATCAGGAAGGGTAGCCAGTGGTAACAGCATTTACAAAAATGTCCACCGATACTTCCCAAATGTCCATATATATCAGATTTCAAAGTCAACAAGGGAATAAACTGCTGCTTTGTGAAGCCATTTAAAACTGATCAAGTTGACCTGGAGAATTGCATGCGAAGGGCCCAATTTTGCAAACACTTTTCAGCATGACCCACATGGTACCTCTCACAATGCCTGGCCAGCCTCCCTCTCCAAATACAGTGCCTACCTTATAAAATATGAGGAACAAGTCATCCAGCTGGCCGTGCAGGTCTCCTAACAGGCATAAAAAGACAAGTCACAGTATGTTTACCTTTAACTTAAAAAGACATCAGTAAATAACTTCCTATGAAGTATCTCTATAAATTAATGACCATTGCAATATTTTGTGAAGTTCAGGGTACAAGTTTCCTTGCACCAAATCAATGTGCCTGAAGGAAAAGGACATGATGTAAAGGCTTGAACTGAAGCCTGAGAAAGACAGCGAAAAACGTATACCAGATTCTGAAGACTGATTCAGCAGCTTTGTTCATTTCTCTTATGATGACGCATCATGGCACAAGAAACTGTTTGACTTTGATCATTACAGAGGAGAAAGCTTTGCATACAATATAGTAATCAAACTAAATTCTCATTTAACATGTTACTGGAGAGAGAGATTGGTTTTCCAGAAGCTGACTGCATAAAAAGTCTGTGCTAAGTATATATTTTTCAGGAATATCTCAAAGTTTAAACACCAGTCCTAGAATAGGAAAATAATGGTGAAAAGCTTTGTGTCTTTCAAATTTACTTGATAGGACTCAAAGACATGTTAGTATTCTGGATCTGAATGCATACACTGCTGCTAATGAAAACAGCCAAAACAGCTCCAGGACTTGGTTGTTTAAATAATCCCAGGCCACAGAACAGGACAGGAGATGACTGGGTTTTGAGGCCAGTCCTCAACTGGGTGCAGTTTCTGTGGTTTACTGAAACATCTCCAAGTTTGGGGTGACAGAACAGAGACAAATTCGAATCGAGTTGAAAAATTCTTTAAAACATATAACATATACCAATTTTAAGACCGCAAGCTATCTTTACCACCCTTCATCTTCCCTTATACATATTCTTTTATTTTCTGTTCATACCTCCTCCTCTCCTTCCATTTTTGTAATCGCTGTGACAGCACCACTGCTACAGCAGGCTATGCAAGCTGAATGCTACCATCTAGGAGCAGGGTTTGTTAATAATGTATCCCAAAACCTCTCATGGAAGCCACACAGACTACAAACAGACAAACCACCTTCCCTCAACACCTCTATCCTGTTCCAGACCAAGCAGAAATAGAGCCATGATGCAGACATGCTCCCTCCAGTCTTCAGGCTAGTCTTTGCAGCAGCTCAAATACAGCATTGTAGGGTAAACCTGGATATTTTAGACAGCCCAGCTGCTTCTCAGTGCAACATGTTTTGCTTATGGACTGTGTTTGTGTTCCATGCTCACTACAGAGGAAGGTATCATGCTTACACTACCATTTTATATCGTTCCTATCCCTTCCACATGAGCGTTCTGCCCCAGAGACCGTACAGTGCCCTCCCATCCAGACCTACCGCACACGGTGACCTCCTCGCTATAGCAGGTGGAGACATGACTGATGTTTGGCAACTGCTTGAGGTGCTTCCTGGTCTCATGCAGAAGGTTTAAGACATAGCGAGCGTGGAGCTGCTACTAGGAGAAAGTGAAGGGATTAAAGCAGGAAATCAGTGACCTCTGAGCAGCAACGCAGCTGTCTGCAAAGGCCCAAGGACCCACCACGATAGCCTGGATGGGAGAAACTCCCTGGGACAACACTCAGTGCTGACCTACAGGCTTACAAACAAGATGAGGAAAATGCTGTACAACAACGGGACAGGAGAGACTCACTCAAAGCAGCCCAGCCTGGCACTGGCAGGGCTCGCAAGAGAACCCAAAAGCCCTAGCACCCGGTGGTCAAGGCTTTATCCGCTAGGCAATACCACCTCCTAAAGTAGCAGAAATTCCAGCCCAGTATCACAGGTAAGAAGCTGCTCTTCTAGATCTTTCTTAGACTGTTCCATATTAAAACAGGCTACAAGCTGCCACGTGTCCTGCAGAAATATATTCGCTCAAAGCCAGGGTGTAGGCATTTGATCGTAGTCAAGACACTAGAGACCTTTGTTTTAGAAGTCATTTTGTTTGGAGAACAGATGTTTTGGCCTGTTTTGCAGTTCAGCACCTTGACTGAGGGATGGCAGCAGAACACTGCAATTGTAGGAGGACTTGTCTGGTTGGTGCTGCTGAACTGGCACTTGACTTCCTCATCAAAACCCCACATTTTAAATATGATTTAAAGTTGCATGGCACGAAACATAATGTTAATCAGCTGTTTGTATCTGGGCCATCCTATACTTTTTTTTTTCAAACTGAGCAATTGCAACAAAAAATGACAGAATGTTTCGACGTACTGTTGTGGGGTTTTTTCTTTTTTAAATTCAATTCAGCTTAATATTGGCACACACCTATGAAAAGTTTTCAGTTTTGTCAGAACTGCATTTTTAGGAAGGAAAAAAGTTCCTATGGCAGGAGGAAATATCACATCATTTCCATCCCCTTTTGTGTAACAGCCTGCCAGCTTGTTGTACTCCAATCAGCTTAGCTTGTTAGGATGGCTAAAAACAAATTATCTGTTCTACATCCCTGCGCCAAGAAAGGGAAAGCATGGTTCCTTTTGGGATCCTTACTTGTTTCTGTTTGAAAGCTTCCAGCAAGGCAGTCGCGTGGTCAGGAAGGAGTGGGAAAGAGAGATGGGGACCAGTGTAGGAGTCTGGCACCTCCATGGATTCATAGTCACAGTATTTTTCCAGCTCTGCCTCTTTGAAGCTTTCTCCACTTATGAACATGCGACTGATAAAATCCCCTGGATGGCAGATTAAAAAAGAGAGACAAGAAAAAGTTAATTTGGCTCAATGCACCATTCTACTAATTTGCTAAAGAAAAGCTGCTTCGTTAGGCTCGAGCAATGGCAGTGGCGGTGTCTAGCTCCTAGTTTCACATCGCTACAGATTTTTGCAGTGGGGTAAAGGCTGCAGGGACAAGTTTCCATGTGCTATGTCAGGCAGTGCTGGCAGCTACGCTGGTTTCTGCAAAACTCTCGGAGAGCCAGTTGGACATTGGTTGCCATGACTAATTGTAATCTTACTTTCAATGACATGCAAAAGCAAACTGTATAATAAGGAACTGTCTCCTACACCCCACTGTTTTTTCTAAGCTTGCACCCGCGTTCTCAGTGTTGCACAAAATGTGTATAAATATGCATTATTTTTTTCTTGCTGTAATATCTCAGAGCCCAACTTAAGGAACAGGACATTGTTGTCCTGTTTTATAGAGACACTGAAAAAAAAAAAAAAAATCTTCCTCGACAGAGCTTTGCTGTAAAATACGTGGGGTAGTTGTGAGGAAAAGGGTAGCAGTTTGAAAGGAAGGAGCGAGGGCTTCAGCAGGTTGTGGTCAGCAAAGTAAATAGTTATTTTTGACATACTACCATCAGATTTCAAAGCTAAACTCATTAGCAAGTTCCCAGCACTAAGAAATAACATATAATACTCTGCAGATTCAGGAAGATATTTATTGGTTCCCCACCAATTATAAGTGAGAGACTAAATACAAATAAAGTAGATACCCTAGAGCACAGTCCCCTAAAGATGGATTCTTTCACTTCAGAAATGGACTCTGCGAAGCTGTGGTTATCTGGGATCACTGAAAAAAAAGGCACATTTCTAATACTGCTCTTAGGAAACATACTGAACTTTTATTCCCCCTTCCAGCTCTTAAAGAGCAGGAATTGCCCAATATCCCTTGCACAACTCTGACCGTCTCCAGACAATTCCCTCCCTATCCAAATTCCTGATGCCATCGCTCTTTAGACTCTCTTGGCCCCCTTTGCCATCCTGAAGGGCCAGCATTGGGCAATGAATCAATACAGGGTGCAACCTTCTGAGTTGCTGGTGCCACATCTACAAAAGGCACATAGAAACTTACTCTCTTTACTGCTGCTTGGCGTGAAGTGGTCCATGAGGTAACTGAAGAAGTTGTGAAGCTGCAAGAAGAGAGCCCATTATCATTCACTCTGGAATGAAATTCTGCAGAGTGGCAACTTAAGGTGATTTTCTTTCTGGAAGTATTATTGTGCCCTTCTCATGTTGTCTGGTTCGTACAACAAATCATACCATACCAATTCTAGTTTTAAATATCTTGTGATGAAGTCAAAAAAGTAGCTTTACCTTCAGCCATACAGACAGAATTACATCTATAAGCCCTTCCTCTCCCTGCCTGACAGCAAGGCAACCATATAAAAGAATATTAATAAAAGTTAAACAAACCAACTAGGCTTGCCTATTGTGTTCAGACTCAGGAAAAACAGTATTAAATGGTCCTTATGGTTTTATTTTATGACTCATTACCTGAGTTTCCATCAGACATAAGCAGGCAGGAAATCAATAGGCTAAAAAGGGGCGGGAAACCCAGTCCTTGGCCCACCAAAGCACTTAACAGCATTACTAGCCAGAAACAAGTGAGTCTGTGGCACAGAAACCACCCTTCTATGTATTTTCTTACATACTGTTTTCCTTGGCACCTTACCTTGATCTGATCCTGCTCGCAAGCATACTCAATGGACTGAAAAATTCTCCAGGTGCAACGTCGGCGCATTTCCAGCCGAGCAACATGGCGCCGATACCACCGCTGGATCAAGACGGCTGCCTTGAAAGCTAGAGGACAGAACCAGAACCAACATGCTGAGCTGCTGTGGCTGCAGCTGAGGTACCCTGCCACCACTCCCTTCCCAACCCTGAAAATTGAAGAGGGACTTCAGGAAAGGTGCTTTGATGCCTAAATACTACAGATAACAAAACACTTCTTTTCACCAGGAGGCTGATCTGACCCTGCCTGACCAGAGACCTCTGAAGCAATTCTAAACCATCACTGCTGGCTCCTCAGCGCTGACATTAACAACAAATTATTAAGGCCTAAAAATCCAAACACATTCTTCAGTATTAATAGGCAATTTCCTTCCTTTCTGTCTACCTTGATCACTTTCATGTCTGTCTTACAGTCTAGGTACTGGGGCCTCGGTAAGCCAGAGATTTGACTGAGGCCAGACGAGGTAGCTGTGGGAAAACGAGACACCGAGTCCTCTTCCAGACCCTTAAAAATATGGGGTTTGTCTACCTTCCTCTAAGCCAAATAAATACAACAGCTTTTGCAGTTCTAGACAAACTTCAGAAGGGATCCATTCTAGCATAAATGCTAACATACCATTACCCTGTAATAAAATAAAGACAAAATTAACAGTGAAAAGAGGGAGACAGATTTTTGGCCACTTAATGACACAGAAGGAACAAAATGCCAGGAATTTGCAGGTGCCTGGTCGTGTTTCAGTCCAAAGCCAGCACTGCCACCAGGCTCTTCTCTCCAAGTGATGGAGGGAAGATCTTTAAAACATAACCATCGATCTTTACAACATAACCATTCCTCTGTATTTCCCCAATTCCAGCGTTTTTCATTAAAAGATTATTTCAGACAGGGAGTGTCCGTATTTAAAATGAAGTACATTGGTGCAGTTTCCTGTTTTCTTCAAGTTCTGCCACAGAACTTTATGTACCTCTAGAAAGTCTTCCACCCTCCTTTGCTGGTCTTGACCCCGTTTGGGCCAACTGGTTACTTCACAGCACTTTCCCAACCAGCTCTGCTACTTCGCATCTCTCTTTTCATTATGCTCTGTGTCCCGTCCTGTTCATTTCTGGACCCCTACCCTAGAGCCCTACATTTAAAACATTTTCTAACAATGCTTCTCTGTGTCATATTTAGCTAAGAGAGGGATGACCACTTTATCTACAGGCTGGCCCCAAAATTAAATGGAGACCGCAGAGTTCGAGTTACTCCTGCTGCAGAAGCTTGTGTTCCCTTGGCATCTGGTTTGTGAGAGAGCACTGCTGCATTCACCAAAACAGGGAGAGCAAGGAAGGGTGTGGGGTGGAAAACCCCTATTAAAAAGAAGGAAATCCCCCACCCCTGCCCCAAAGGCTGCTAAGTGCTAGCAAGAGACAAAGAGATCACATTAATTCAATTAGCTTGCATTAATTATATAACATAAACCACCCTCCGTATACTTCAGCAGGAAACACTGACCTTTAGCTAAAGAAGATCTCCTGATGGCTTACACATTGAAAATAATAATCCTTCTAAATTATTTTACTGTTACAGAACTAGGAGCTGCAGAGCACAAAAAGTGAAGAGCTGTTGCAGTTGTGAAGCTGGGGAACGGAGTCATGGTGAAGTCACGGGCAAGAAGGTAAGACTTGGGTAGCCTTAATTCAAAAATAACATGTATTTTTGCCTGAGCCTTGTGTCTTGTTGAGCAAATGCTTACTGAGCTGCTGGGCTATGAAAAAATAAGAGGCTGATTTTTTTGCCTGCATTTTGGAGGTCCTGATGCTACCTCTTCAAGCCTCCTTTGTAACAGACCCAAAACTAGTTGCCTTACTCCCTGTACAGTAATTTGTCTGGCATGTAACCAGAATCACAGTCACAATCACTCTCTTAAAATAAACAACTTCAAAACATCTTGCATTCCCCTAGGAGTGGATAAATGCCCGGTTACTGCAGTAGGAGTCAGATGTATTTCAACTGAATCCCAAGCAGAAATTCGTAGTTATGAGTCCACATATACCAATGAAAACTAGATCCTTTGAAACATGAAAAATAAAATCCATGAAAGACTCGTTATCAAGCACACAGTGAGCATATATACTGCCATCCACAGTGTTTTAAGTTCCAGATGGGCAAGGCATTGTTACTTTTACAGAGACTGACTCTGCAACTGAAAGAGCCAGGTATTCCAATTTACCAGCTTACCTGGGTGAGTTTCATCTGACAATGTTTGTATTAGTTTAGAAAAAAATAATAAAAAAGGAAGAGAAAGAGATTGATCCACCTTTTATGAGGACCCAAACAGTAAACTCAATCATACGTCCTGATAAGAGCTACTGAAAGTGGCAGCACTCAAACCAAAATATGGCTGTTCATGGTAGCAGTATAGTTCACAAATCAGCTTACAGGAGGGCAGCAGCATCCTCTCTTGGGTTCCCCATCCCCTTCTTCACTCAAGCACAGGGCCAGTCTAACAGGGCTCTGCTGGCTACACTTTCCATAGGGAGCAGCCTCTGGGCCTTGTACAAGAGGGACAGGACACCACCTGGCATGTTACACTTGAGTGGAAAGTCCTAAGCAGCAGCACATCTGCAGATCAGCAGATCTGAAGGATTCTGAGAACCAGATGCAAGAGATTTTGAGAGGTTTTACTGTCATGGGAAACTGTTGATGAGGTATCAGATTTAATGCAAAGTTTCAAATAAGTAACTAGTTTTATGTTATACTTTGTTATAGACAAGCAATTGTCATAAAATAGCCCTGAACTTTTTGGGAAAGTCCATGGTTCTCTGGTCCTATAGGCAATAGTCAAGTCTAACTTACTTTAAAAAAAAAAAAAAAAAAGGGGGAGTTTTTCAAACAAAGAAAATTTACAAACAAAAAAGGCGAAGTCACAATGGTGTCCCTGCTTTCTTCATTTCTAAATGCAATCACTATTTTTCCTTTCAAAGCACTTGCAAACAGTTTGCACCATGTGGCTGTTCTGCCAGTGCTCATGACTGAATGATTCAAACAACAAAGTCATCTGTTTACTTTTTCACACTTCCTTATGTGTAAAGTCTCACTCAAACTCCCTTTGCTCCATAGCAGACCTAGGCACACACCCAGAAAACGGCTACTATCATATGGAGGGTTTCATATAAACAACTCATTACAGCTTTGAGAGCCATAAAAAAGTCTAGATTATTAGCAGAGATTAAGAGCATTGCGCTGACATAGGACATTGCATAATTAGAAAAAAAAAAACACACTTTTTGCTTTTATGCTTTTCTTAGCCACACCATCTTACCTTCTTTAGAACCAAAGTTATTTTGGCTTTGTTAATGCTTCTGCTTTATCAGCCCTGTGCCGCTAACAGAGTCGTTGAAAAGAGTCCACCAGAAGCTGCAGGGTGGACTATCTCGCTGCCAGCACAGGACAACACACACATTAGCCAGAAATCAATTAATCCATCATATCTCAGAACTAACAGAATTGCTGATGTTTCTGGTCAGGTTTTGATTGATTTTAATCTAATACTGATATAAATAACCGTTGTTTTTTCAAGCCTGTTAGTCTTGTGACTGACAGCTGAGACTCCTGGTCCCAGGCTACTGAAACACCTAACCTTGCCTCAATACTATCAAAAACCCCAGATAACTCAAAAAAGAAACACATCCACTGCAACCTCCCAACACCATGTGCAGGGGCAGGCAGGAAAGGATTACTTTTTAAAGAATCACTCACCGTTTTCAGACTTCTGCAGGGAGTACTTGTAGTTGGCATTTACAGAACTACCAGATCCCATGTTGTCCAACCAATGCTCCTGGAATATTGGAGACTGGCCCAATATCACCACAATCGTGAGAAGGATGCAGGAAAGACCATTCAGTCAGAACCAAAACAGCTGCGACATGTCCCACAGTGCTGAGAATCTATAATTAAATATATTAACACTTAAGATGAAGGAGCAGATGGCCTGTCTTATGCCCAAGTACATCTTCCACTACCAATTTTTTCCAGCAACTTTGTTGTCTTCTAGACAATCTGAGATGAGGAATTTTGTCTCACTGTTTCAAATTTCAAGTCAGTTATATGAATAGGAATCATTTCAGCCGCTTCCTCATGCATAGCTGAGGCACCTGGATGGAGGTACTAAAATACTGCACGACTGCCGTCGTACACTGTATAGAAAAAACAAGTTTTTCAATACCGATCAGGAACCATAAAAGTTACTAAGTTGATTCCTTAACATCCATACGGAGGGATGGTCTAGTATTAGTGTGCCCTAGGAGCACCTGCAGAGAGCAAGCACAGACACCACCACCTACCTGTTTATCTTATCGTGAACCATCTTGTCAACAGGTCTCTCCCAAGCAATTCCTGGAGCTACAAACTTTTTCACTTCCTTACCCTCAGATTTTTCTGCGGGCCACAGCCTGAGCAAAGGAGTACATCGCAGTAAACCAGAGACTCCAATGGAATCAAACCTTTTTCAAGGGTGGGAGGAGGGAGGAAGAAACAGATCCAGCCCAAACTGCTCAGCACCTCTGATCCTTCCTCGCCCACCCAAGTGACATGCACCCCTCCCCTTCCTAAAATCCTGTAGCCAAGAAAAAGAAGAGGAACAGGGGCCCATAAAGACACAGCTTGGAAGACTTGAAGTTCAACAGCATCATCATTTCAGATACAGGCCGTATTAAACAACCAGGTGAGACAAACTGATGCAGCTAGGAGGCAGCCAGCTACAGACTGCTCCTTTCTCATTTTGCTCTTGGCCACCATTCACCTCCTGCAAAGACGTTTACATTTTCTCAGGGGCAGCTAAAAGGCCTCCAAACCAGGCTTTCCCCACACCTTCTGTGAAGCTGCAACACACTCATCATATGAAGCTCCCCCCTTATATATGCTGCTGCGTAGAGCATCTGCTAGCAAACATGCACACTAAGTAAAGCAAGGTGATAAAACCCACTGTATGCACTTAAGCCAGGGCAGAACTAAACCACCACCAGAAAAAGCGTAGACTCAAGAGACATACATGGACGTGGAGAACTACCAGAACAAAGTTCAGTGCCTCAGCAGATCACAGACATGTAGAAAAGATGCATATTCCCTGATCACCAAAGTTAGCGTCCTAAAGGCAGGAGAAATACGTAACAGCCAGACTCCACATGTACCTCCCAAGCCAACAGGTAACATACTCATTTTTGCAACTCTTAAAACACAAGCTGGAGAACTTGCACAAATCCATTTGTGTCAACTACCCCAAAATAACAACAAAAGCCTAGGTAAATTTCCTGGCTTACCATAAATATTATTTTAACTCATTCAAAACCAAAGCAAGTGACAGTGTTATGAATCAAGTCCTAGACACTCTGTTGCATCACTGAGCTTGTCCACATTACAGATCCATGCAGAATTTGGTGCTCCACTCAAGTGAATCAAAAGTTTCCTGCAAGGAACACCGAAGCTAACATGAAGGTAACAACAGGACTCCTAGGAAAGATGACACACTTCACCTATCACAAGCACAACTGGATTCCCACTAACATGACAATTTTACAGACATTTGGACTGGGTACATCTCGTAGCTGGAAACAAGATGGTGAAGTTCATTTTATTTTACACATGCATGGTCCTCTGCATGGTTACTGCAATGCCAGATAGAAGAATCGCAAATAAAAAACTCCCAACTGCAGTTTTATTCAGGTTGGCATATAAAAAGGATACTTCACCTCAAACTATGGGTACTGAGTAACTACTTCCAAACACAAAATATTGCTACAAAGAAATAAAAAGAAAAAATGCAACTTGCAACTTACCTTGCCACCAATTTCTAATTTACGTGTTTATCAAGACAAACACAATAGAAGCTCTCCACTCTTCTATTTAGTACCCAAAGCAATCAATAATCTCTGAAGTGATTTGCTGGATTACAGCTTCAGAAACTCCTCCTCAGAATCCAAATAATCAAGTAAGCTGTTCCCTTGGGCAGGCAGCAGAACGTGCCATGTCTTTCAGCACCCGCGGTATAGAATGTGCGCCCTGTACTGCAGCAAGCGCAGCCCCTTCAATTTATTTTACTGCAGTTGTTCTGAGCAGCCTTCCGAATCCTCTCCCATGTGATGCTTAAGAAAGCCTACAGATCTGAAATGGATTAGGATTACTGAAGAGGATTATGAGTAAGAAATACAGTATGATGGCCTCTCTCAGCTTAAGAGTCAGCTCTTACACATTTTCACATTGCCTTTCGCTAAATGCAAATGTCTGGAGGAAAAAGAATTAAAGGTTTCACCAGTTTCCTATGTTGGGCTGAAAAACCTTTTGGGCTTTGGAGCCAGGGAATCCATACTGCAGAAATGAAAGGATGGAAGAAACAATGATAATGTATTTAACCTAGTTCTATTTAACTACTTAACAATTCTGAATCATGAATCTGACTGGACTTGAGAAAGCAGAAAAGCTATTTTACTTCCAGTTCTCTAAAAGTAGACACGGAAAGCAGATGAAATCTCAAACAGAAGGACAATCAGCAAGCAATTCAAACAACTACAAATGATACTTTTGAAAAACTAACAAGATTCCACAAAACACCCCAACCCTCCAAAACCAATCAGCGCTATATTTACACTTTAATGTTTTCAGCATTGTTAAGATGGTTTTATTTAGAATATTAACAGTCCTGTCTCTCCATATTTTTATCAAACGTCAATTCTTATGCAAAAGTAGCTCAACACATTTCACAGGTTAAATCATCAGTTAGTAAGAGGTGTCATTTACCACTTCCTTAGTGCTTATGTTTCTAGGTTGTCATTAAACTAAGACCAGAAAGTTATGTATCCTTTTGGTTAGAAAAAAAAAGGATTCAAGTATTCAAGTTGGCATAAGGGCTTTATTTTGTTGGCAATCAGGATGTCCGAATACTTATAAACAGATGAAATGCAAGGCTTTAAGAAAATATTTAGAAGAAAAAGAGCAAAATAAAATAGAAAAAAACCTGAAATAAAATAGACTTCTTCAAATCTAGTTTCCTTTCTTGTATCGGAAAACCCCACGTTTCCATGATCTGCTCTGTGGTTGGGCCCAAGGAAGTTCCCGACACCTGATAAGACACGAACACGACAGAAGCAGACAACCGTTTCCTGAATATTCATGGATACCACTATTTATCCAATCCATACCTGTTTCTACACATTGAAACTACTACATTTGATTACATTTATATATACCCCTGAGAATGTGGGCACACCACTGCCAGAAGATAATCAGCCTAACACAGCTGAGGTCAAGACAACTGTGAAGTTACACCTGTAAGGATACTTTTGTCTTTACTTGTGGGTGACCGTTACATAAAGAAAATCTACTGGGATCAGGAGACATTGCCTGCTCTGTGAACTACAGCAACGTAATTATGAAATCTCAAAGATACCGTGACTGCTGTCATTTATATCTTCCTCCGGGAGCTCTCAGTTTTTCAGATTTATCATTCCGGCACACTACTGCTAACATTGTACAAAGTGGGTCAAGGGAAAGCTTGCAGCGTATTTATCCAGGCAGAAGTAGAGGATGCAGGTAAGTAGGTTATGACACTCAGCCAGACTCAGCACAAGGAGATAAAGGGCCCACAGCTCCGTGAGGCTCTCTCAGGAACAGTTTGCATAACCGGTGCACAAATACCACAGGCAACACTGCACGTACCTGGACACGGTGCTCTGACCTAATGCTCTGATCACACCTTCTTCTCCCAGGTAAAATTCTCACTGGTATTAGCAGGAATTGTGTCCAATGAAGAACAGGACCTCTAAGCTTTATGTGAAGGGATCCACCGGTCTTGACTCTTTCAGTCCTTTGTATTTCTGGGGTGCCCCCAAGAAGTGCCCAAATTCAGTGAAGAGTCATAGCACAACCCAAAAAAGAAAAAAAAAAAAAACAAACCACCCCTCTACACTACAGAAATTAGCTATAAACTTTCTGTTGAAGGCAACTTTCAAATATAAAAAAGGAAAACTATCCCTTTCCTAACCTCCCTGCTACCCCATCACAAGCTTCTCTCATCTGTTGGGGGGGAAAAAAATCTCTATCATCACACCTCCTAAACCAGCTCCTGATTTCTGATGAATAAAATCAGCAGTCTACAGCTATGTGTGCAGCTAACTGCTGCATCGCATCCTACGAGACCCATAATCACTAGCCCTTTGCAGAGCAGGCAAAAGGATGATGACACATTATGAGAAACGTCACAGGTCTTCACAAATCAAGCTACCAGCTGCATATTTGTATTTAATTCTATTCAGACCTACAGGCCACGCAAAATGTATGAATTTTTTATTTATTAGTCAGCACATAAGTACATTCAAGTTGCACAACTCTTTCCAAAAACAGTAAAAGCAATTTTTAGCCACCAACATTTGCTAGAATGTCAATGTAATTCCAATAAAATCAATCAAACTTGCATTACAGTTCATTAATGGTATGATCTGCAACACTTCAAAGAATTAACAAGTCATTATTTCCTGAAAGGTTCACATAATTAATAAGCCAAAACAACAGTACTGCTTGTGAGAGTTATTTTAAAAGCACATGCTGGTCTTGGAAACCTTCAGCTTTTCACTCATTTTGTCTGTTGAAATAAAAAAAAATAATAGATAAATTAAGACAGCATAGGTTTGTATAGAATTAAGAAAGAAACAAACTCTTCAGATTCTCTAAAAGAAGGGAATAACTCTTGCTGAAATGAAACATCCAATGTAACTGCTACAAATATAATAATAGTAGCATTTTAAAAACACTATTGAAAATGGAACACAGCTTGTTGCGCTCCTGCCAAGACCATGCAACCAGAGTTTCTTAGAATAGAAATGAATGTAACTTAATATCTTTCTCTGAACACATTCAGACTACCATGTGAGGCACCTTATGACTTCAAGCATCTGGACTTTTTCTGCAAGTTCACAGGACAAAACCCTCAAAGGATGCTCATGTTCAGTCTCCTGTGCACAGCTGTTGCAAATTAAGCTTGATCTTTCTAAGTGCCAAGCACACCACCCCCTCCTGCCAGGATTCAGTTCACTCTGGTGGCGCTTCTTCTCACAGTCAACTACCCAGAGACACATGAAATGTATTGCAATAGCGGGACTGGTAGAAATAATAGCTAAAATGTTCACAGAGGGAACCTCTACCTTTAGGTCACAACACCACCCCCACCTTCCTCTCTGATAAAGCACTCTTCCTGGGATAATCTCCAAGGGTTTTGCAAAGAAAGCCAATACTTAACTCTATCTCTAAATCAACAAGGGAAGGTATTTACCCAAGGTCAATAAGCAAACCAAGGAGAGAATCAGGAATTCAGACTAGGTCACTTAAGTGCTCTGTCCCTCAATGACTCTTCAGCTGAAACTTTTATTGAAGTACAAGCAGCTCAGAGTACCAGCACGCTACTTACACCTCTTCACTTCACAGTTCTGATCCATGTCTGGTACTTATCTGGTAGCGCAGCGCTCATTACTGTGGTATACACTGTGTTACTGGTAGGGAGAGAGGAAAAGAGTGAGTCAGTGGCAGTCCAAAGGCAAGAAGATTAATTTATAAAACTAGCAAAGCAGCAGAACAAATTTTAGTGGAAACAAATGTTCTGCTTAAGTACAGAAGGGTTAGAAAAAGTGAGAAAGAGACTCAAAAACGCAGGCTGGTGGCACAAATTTTTAGTATTTTTTTCCACTTAGTACAGCAAAGGAACTGTAACTTCAACATACGTTTGATCACTGTATTAAAAAAAAATAGTCTTCCTAATCTTAGCAGTGACACAGATATAATCTTCTCCTTTCCAAATTTCCTCACATTTATAAAATAGAGGAGAGGCAGTCGTGGTATTAACTTTGAAGAAGCTGTTGCCAAGCTCTAATGTAAATGACTGATGCAGGGAATATACTGAGCTTCATATAAAAGTAAAACAGAACAGGATAACCTGCAAAGGCGCAATATGCGGAAGACTGCAGAACAATAATGGTATACTGAAAGAAATCTCTCTTTAAAAGCCAGGAAATGGTACCTAAAAGCCATGTCCCCATTTACTAATCTTTTTTTTTCCTTTTTAAGCATCAATCAGAGCTACATCAGAAACTCCAGAAAAAGCCATTTTCAGTGTTAACACAAGTCCAAAGATTCCAAATGTGAAAGGCACAAATGACTCAACAGAAGGTCCTGCTGCTCCTCTAAGTAGTCACTTGTTTCACTACTACAAAGGAACTTCCCATTACTGGATTGAGCATAACAACGAGTAGTTTCTTGGCCAGAGTGGCAGACCAAAGGGGAAAGGTGCTGTGGAATTGAAAATAGTGTGTCAAGTGCACAAGCAGAAATCTAATCTGGGAAACCACAAGATATTCAGACAGATGCATAGGAAGATCCTAAGAAAGTGTGTGATTGACTGAAGTGGCCTGAGGCATGGCGGGAAGCACTGATTAACATCTCTCCATCTAATACTTACTTGTTTAAGACTGGCTTCACTGACAACACCTGTACAGAAAGTTTGAAGAGTTGTCATTTTGGTAAATGAAGAGGGAATTAAAAGGCTATTTAGAAACAGCAGTAGGATGAAGTTATGAAAAGGAATAAAGCAAAGTCAGGGATTCCTCTTGCTGGTGGTTTTGTTTTTTTAAAACATCAGACCATATTACAAAAACGTTTTTTAAAAGCCCACTGAAATATGCAACATTTAAGTTCTCAAAACTAACTGGTAAATGTCACTCATATCTAACACTTTACCTGCTTGCTGTAATATTTATAATTGTGCTTGAAATCATGAATGGAACAAAGACCATGCTGATGGGATTAATCTCTTTCACTTCCACTTGGATTGGCAGATTTTTACCAAATGCCAGTGCAAGAGAGTTCAGAAAAATTTTAACAAAAAAAACTTATCAGTCTTAAACTCTTCAGACATGACTGTGCCATGTACCTTTTAAACCATGCCTTCCTTGCACAGCTTTTAAATGTCTGACAAAAATGCAACTGCATTTCTGCTTTGAAAAAGAATTTTAAGTCAAAGCCTGCTTGCCACAATGCAGAATTTAAAAGGAATACCTTAAAGAGTGTGTCAAAATTGATGTTCTGCTGGCCAGTAGCATTGAGAGCCTTGATGGCTGGAGTTCTGCAGGAAAACAATGCAGTGTTATTAAACACACTTTAGTGTTCCAAATGCTACAAAGCACCGATGTGAAAAATTTCTCACTAAATGTCTTTGCATTAAAATGCTTACTTTGACCTAAAATAATCCAGAGTTCTGCATGCCTTAATCTAGTCTCACGTTGCTGATACAACTCTATTATTGCACCACTGGGTACGGACCAAGAGGGAATCCCCCAAAAGCTTTTTTTGCATACTACACAGCCTAAAGATTGTATGATGATTATGAGCACCTTCCTAGTGCCATCAAATATTTTTCACTGTGAATCTAATTCCTTTAACTTTTACTAAACTTTGCTTTATCCTTGCAATTTCTCATCTTTTATGCCATTCAGTGCCACAAAGACTTTCATCTGGTATATGTGAATATTGCTCCTTATCTTATCTGTTCTCTTTTGCGTGGCATTACAGAAACTGAACAAGGTGCCTGCTCAATGAGCTAGCACCTGTTCAGAGAAGAAAACACCCAAGTCTCCCAGCTTTTTTAAAATAAAAGTGTTATCTCACCAGAGAACTCCAAACTAAATTTACCTTCGATCGTCAAAAGGAGGAGGGGTAGTCCAATGGTCATAGTTTGTCTCCACACGGAACCACCTATAACACAACACACAAACACAAATGCAAACAAAAAGCAAATCAGTAGGTAATTAATAAAGGCCCAGAATCAGTGCCTCTGTATTGCCAAAAGCAAAAAAAAAAAACCCACCCAACTCCCTCAAAAGCCTCTTTCTTGCATCTTTTACAAGCCCAAGGGATCCTGTGTTGACATACATGGCAGCCTTTACCGTCAACTACTGAACACAAACGAAAAACAAGCAATCTCTGAACTCCTGCTGGCATCAGTGACAAAACTACTACTGACTACAATAAAAGCAAGATCAGACCTCTAAAGACATTATGAGAAAAAAGATTATAGGAATGTGTACGATGCAGCCCACAGCATTCAGTCTGAAGTACGCAGAGCCACAACCCATCTCGGTGTTGCCAAGCCAGTACTTACTGGCTGACTTTACACATTAAGTGCTGTTTTTCACCACAGGGCAACTATTTAGGATTTCCTTCATATATAAAGCATCCTTCATATATTAAGCATCTGATTTCACAAAAATAGGAACAGTTATTTTTGAGCCTTCAACCCTTCTACCACATTGGGTCAAAACTAATTTGGAATTGCTGAATTTACTGGTGCAATACTTGGCAGACAGACAGGAAGAGTCTTGTCTCCTTTGGAATCTGACTGAAAAATAAACACATACAGATGCTTTTTCCACCTTGACCCTCTTGACTACCCCAGCCTGACAAGTGATTCCTTCTCAAAGAGAAGGAACTGGGGTTCCTTTCAGAGGCTTTCACACTTTCCCTGTCCAGCTGTAAGAATTAGTAAGAGAAACCCTGGATCTTTCAAGAATGGAGTGTCACTAACCCTGCCTATCACTTGGGAGGGAATATGAAAAAAACAAAATACATCATTTTTTTATACTTACGCTCCACCTAAAGGATCAAGGGGCCAGAGATCTGCTGGCCCTCTTCTATTCCTTGTTATGACCATGCCTTCTTTGGGCGATACACCTCCTACAATATAGTAAACTTCAGCAATGATGGGAGTGCCAGCTAGTCTGAGAACAGCTGACTGAAAGTCCTCTGCTCTGCTCAGGGTCTAATGCAAAAAGGAGATCACAGTGAAACAAAGATCACAGAGCATCATCAAACACAAAACAAGCACTGGGACATCTTAAAAAGAAGAAAAGGTCCAGCTTTTTTTAAAAATGACAATTGACTGTAAAGGGCTACTTGCACATATTTCTCTGAAAATAGTTTTCCAAATTGACTAGGATACGAACATAAAATACATATGACTAGTATATGAACTCATTAATCCTAGTTTTGCAAATATCCAAAGAAAACAGTAAATATACATACACATAATACATGCACATACATACACATATCTATACGGTGAAAAATTAAAAAAGCTGAAAAATCTGCTGTTGAAATGACAGACATGTCTGTACTCGGCAAATTCAGTCCTCAGCAAATTTTTCCCATGTGAACAATGGGATAGACCAAAGTGGATGAAAGGTGGGGAAAAAAACCACCCTGTATCTTTGTCTTGCCAGTGCTTTAAGAGGATTTAGGTGACAATGGTGAATAAGGCAGAGGAATTGCTTACAGCAATGTGACTGTGACAGGTGACTAACTTAGTATAAACTGACAGTTCCACTGCAGCCAATGAAGCTACTATTTTCAGGCACAGGGCCACAACCCACTGAAGTACGTCTTTAAAAATCAATGCTGTGCAGGAACCAATAACAAATATGGAGAACATGCACCAAACAAAATTGTTCAGAAAGATGAGGAAAGCTCTGGAAAACAATTAATTATTTCTGATAGCAACATGGCAGCCAGTAGTTTTGAGTCACAGACTCAAGTCACATCTCAAACTCAAAAAAAATATGAACAACAAAGTATCCAGAAGACATTCCAGTTCTGCAGGGAGTTTACCTACAAACCATATAATTCATGTTTACTGTAATTCAAGAATCTGAGAAGCAGCAGACCTGCTTTATCTTAGTAGTACCCTAAAATAATATTCATAAAATGTGCTATACAAAACGCCGATCTAATTCCTTCCACTCACCAGTGATCTCTGCATTTTTAATATGGTAACATATCAAATAGAGTTTAAAATAACCACTGGGTCAGATACTGACCATCTAAGAGTGCAGCTGCCTCAATTTGTTTAATTACAAATCACAGCTAACTGAAATAGTCCCTAGTAAGGAAGTCATTGCACAGCTTCTCAAAGGCTTTTGGCATTGATTAGAGATTGCCTCCACGAAGGACTGGAACTGCCTCTCTCATACACATCACTGATGATCTGGGGACAATACCTACCTCTCCTCTTAGGAAATGCATTTACTTATCAATTTATTGACTTTTCTGTGAAACTAAAAGTTGGAACATCAAATTTACTAGGAGTTTTTGAGTGCAAATTACATCACTGTGAAATAGGAGAAAATAACTCAGTGCACTTACGTCTCGGACAAGCCAGCTGACAGGGTAATTCCGATTCAGAAAAGCAGCTATTGCATTTTCCCACCATCTACCACCCTCTGGAAAAAAAAAAAAAAAAAAAAAAAAAAAAAAAAAAAAAAAAACATAAGTGTTACATAAATTTTGAGAAA